>NC_132920.1:54598569-54898569 GCF_047675955.1 Chlorocebus sabaeus
CACCGAAACCCTCTATGGGCTTCCAAATATCCCTTTGCCAATTCCAGAAGAACAGCCTTAGCGAAAGGCTTCTTGAAGGGAAAGATGTAACTCTGTGAGATGAATTAACAGAACACAGAGCAGTTTCTTAGAAAGCTTCTTTCCAGTTTTGAACGGAAGATATTTCCTTTTTCACCATAGCCCTCTATGGGCTTCCAAATATCCCTTTGCCAATTCCACAAGAACAGCCTTAGCGAAAGGCTTCTTAAAGGGAAGATGTAACTCAGTGAGATGAATTAAGAGAACACAGAACAGTTTCTCAGAAAGCTTCTTTCCAGTTTTGAACTTAAGATATTTCCTTTTTCACCGTAGCCCTCTATGGGCTTCCAAATATCCCTTTGCCCATTCCACAAGAACAGCCTTAGCGAAAGGCTTCTTGAAGGGAAAGATGTAAATCTGTGAGATGAATTAACAGAACACAGAGGAGTTTCTCCGAAAGCTTCTTTCCAATTTTGAAAAGAAGATATTTCCTTTTTCACCATAGCCCTCTATGGGATTCCAAATATCCCTTTGCCAATTCCACAAGAACAGCCTTAGCGAAAGGCTTCTTGAATGGAAAGATGTAACTCTGTGAGATGAATTAACATAATACAGAGCAGTTTCTCAGAAAGCTTCTTTCCAGTTTTCAATGGAAGATATTTCCTTTTTCACCATAGCACTCTATGGGCTTCCAAATATCCCTTTGCCAATTCCACAAGAACAGCCATAGCGAAAGGCTCCTTGAAGGGAAAGATGTAACTCTGTGAGATGAATTAACAGAACACAGAGCAGTTTCTCAGAAAGCTTCTTTCCAGTTTTGAACGGAAGATATTTCCTTTTTCACCATAGCCCTCTATGGGCTTCCAAATATAACTTTGCCAATTCCACAAGAAAGGCCTTAGCGAAAGGCTTCTTGAAGGGAAAGATGTAACTCTGTGAGATGAATTAACAGAACACAGAGCAGTTTCTCAGAGAGCTTCTTTCCAGTTTTGAACCGGAGATAGTTCCTTTTTCACCATAGCCTTCTATGGGCTTCCAAATATCCCTTTGCCAATTCCACAAGAACAGCCTTAGCGGAAGGATTCTTGAATGGAAAGATGTAACTCTGTGAGAGGAATTAACAGAACACAGAGCAGTTTCTCAGAGAGCTTCTTTCCTGTTTTGAACGGAAGATATTACGTTTCTCGCCATAGCCCTCTATGGGCTTCAAAATATCACTTTGCCAATTCCACAAGAACAGCCTTAGCGAAAGGCTTCCTGAAGGGAAAGATGTAACTCTGTGTGATGAATTAACAGAACACAGAGCAGTTTCTCAGTGAGCTTCTTTCCAGTTTTGAATGGGAGATATTTACTTTTTCACCATAGCCCTCTTTAGATGAATTAACAGAACACAGAGCAGTTTCTCAGAAAGCTTCTTTCCAGTTTTGAACGGAACCTATTTCTTTTTTCACCATAGCCCCCTTGAGATGAATTAACAGAACACAGAGCAGTTTCTCAGAAAGCTTCTTTCCAGTTTTGAACAGAAGATATTTCCTTTTTCACCATAGCCCTCTATGGGCTTCCAAATATCCCTTTGCAAATTCCACAAGAACAGCCTTAGCGAAAGGCTTCTTGAAGGGAAAGATGTAACTCTGTGAGATGAATTAACAGAACACAGGGTAGTTTCTCAGAGAGCTTCTTTCCAGTTTTGAACGGGAGGTAATTCCTTTTTCACCATAGCCCTCTATGGGCTTCCAAATATCCCTTTTCCAATTCCACAAGAACAGCCTTAGCGAAAGGCTTCTTGAAGGGAAAGATGTAACTCTGTGACTTGAATTAACAGAACACAGAGCAGTTTCCCAGAATGCTTCTTTCCATTTTTCATTGGAAGATATTTCCTTTTTCACCATAGCCCTCTATTGGCTTCCAAATATCCCTTGCCAATTCCACAAGAACAGCCTTAGCGAAATGATTCTTGAAGGGAAAGATGTAACTCTGTGAGATGAATTAACAGAACACAAAGCAGTTTCTCAGAAAGATTCTTTCCCGTTGTGAACGGAAGATATTCCTTTTTCACCATAGCCCTCTTTGGGCTTCCAAATATCCCTTTGCCAATTCCACAAGAACAGCCTTAGCGAAAGGCTAATTGAAGGGAAAGATGTAACCCTGTGAGATGAATTAACAGAACACAGAGCAGTTTCTCAGAAAGCTTCTTTCCAGTTTTGAACGGATGATATTTCCTTTTCCACCATAGCCCTCTATGTGTTTACAAATATCCCTTTGCCAATTCCACAAGAACAGACTTAGCGATAGGCTTCTTGAAGGGAAAGATGTAACTCTGTGAGAGGAATTAACAGAACACCGAGCAGTTTCTTAGAAAGTTTCTTTCCAGTTTTGAACGGAAGATATTTCCGTTTTCACCATAGCCCTCTATGGACTTCCAAATATCCCTTTGCCAATTCCACAAGAACCGCCTTAGCGAAAGGCTTCATGAAGGGAAAGATGTAACTCAGTGAGACGAATTAACAGAGCACAGAGCAGTTTGTCAGAAAGCTTCTTTCCAGTTTTGAACGGAAGATATTTCCTTTTTCACCGAAGCCCTCTATGGGCTTCCAAATATCCCTTTGCCAATTCCACAAGAACAGCCTTAGCGAAAGGCTTCTTGAAGGGAAAGATGTAACTCTGTGAGATGAATTAACAGAACACAGAGCAGTTTCTCAGAGAGCTTCTTTCCAGTTTTGAACGGGAGATAATTCCTTTTTCACCATAGCCCTCTATGGGCTCCCAAATATCCCTTTGCCATTTCCACAAGAACAGCCTTAGGGAAAGGCTTCTTGAAGGGAAAGATGTAACTCTGTGAGATGAATTAACAGAACCCATAGCAGTTTCTCAGAAAGCTTCTTTCCATTTTTCATCGGAAGTTATTTCCTTTTTCACCATAGCAATCTATGGGCTTCCAAATATCACTTTGCCAATTCCACAAGAACAGCCTTAGCGAAAGGCTTCTTGAAGGGAAAGATGTAACTCTGTGAGATGAATTAACAGAACACAGAGCAGTTTCTCAAAAAGCTTCTTTCCAGTTTTGCACGGAAGCTATTTCCTTTTTCACCATAGCCCTCTTGAGATGAATTAACAGAACACAGAGCAGTCTCTCAAAAAGCTTCTTTCCCGTTGTGAACGGAAGATATTTCCTTTTTCACCATAGCCCTCTTTGGGCTTCCAAATATCCCTTTGCCAATTCTACAAGAACAGCCTTAGCGAATGGCTTCTTGAAGGGAAAGATGTAACTCTGTGAGATGAAATAACAGAACACAAAGCAGTTTCTCAGATACCTTCTTTCCAGTTGTGAACGGAAGATATTTCCTTTTTCACCATAGCCCTCTAAGGGCTTCCAAATATCCCTTTTCCAATTCCACAAGAACAGCCTTAGCGAAATGCTTCATGAAGGAAAAGATGTAACTCTGTGAGATGAATTAACAGAGCAAAGAGCAGTTTGTCAGAAAGCTTCTTTCCAGTTTTGAACGGAAGATATTTCCGTTTTCACTGAAGCCCTCTATGGGCTTCCAAATATCCCTTTGCCAATTCCACAGGAACAGCCTTAGCGAAAGGCTTCTTGAACGGAAAGATGTAACTCTGTGAGATGAATTAACAGAACACAGAGCAGTTTCTCAGAGAGCTTCTTACCAGTTTTGAACGGGAGATAATTCCTTTTTCACCATAGCCCTCTATGGGCTCCAAAATATCCCTTTGCCATTTCCACAAGAACAGCCTTATGGAAAGGCTTCTTGAAGGGAAAGATGTAACTCTGTGAGATGAATTAACAGAACCCAGAGCAGTTTCTCAGAAAGCTTCTTTCCATTTTTCATCGGAAGGTATTTCCTTTTTCACCATAGCCCTCTATGGGCTTCCAAATATCCCTTTGCCAATTCCACAAGAACAGCCTTAGCGAAAGGCTTCTTGAAGGGAAAGATGTAACTCTGTGAGATGAATTAACAGAACACAGAGCAGTTTCTCAGAAAGCTTCTTTCCAGTTTTGAATGGAAGATATTTCCTTTTTTACCATAGCACTCTATGGGCTTCCAAATATCATTTTGCCAATTCCACAAGAACAGCCTTAGCGAAAGGCTTCCTGAACGGAAACATGTAACTCTGTGAGATGAATTAACAGAACACAGAGCAGTTTCTCAGAAAGCTTCTTTCCAGTTTTGAACGGAAGATATTTCCTTTTTCACCGTAGCCCTCTATGGGCTTCCAAATATTCCTTTGCCAATTCCACAAGAACAGCGTTAGTGAAAGGCTTCTTGAAGGGAAAGATGTAACTCTGTGAGATGAATTAACAGAGCACAGAACAGTTTCTCAGAAAGCTTCTTTCCAGTTTTGAACGGAGGATATTTCCTTTTTCACCATAGCCCTCTATGGGCTTCCAAATATCCCTTTGCCAATTCCAGAAGAACAGCCTTAGCGAAAGGCTTCTTAAAGCGAAGATGTAACTCTGTGAGATGAATTAAGAGAACACAGAGCAGTTTCTCAGAAAGCTTCTTTCCAGTTTTGAACGGAAGATATTTCCTTTTTCACCGTAGCCCTCTATGGGCTTCTAAATATCCCTTTTCCAATTCCACAAGAACAGCCTTAGCGAAAGGCTTCTTAAAGGGAAGATGTAACTCTGTGAGACGAATTAAGAGAACACAGAGAAGTTTCTCAGAAAGCTTCTTTCCAGTATTGAACGGAAGAAATTTCCTTTTTCACCGTAGCCCTCTATGGGCTTCCAAATATGCCTTTTCCAATTCTCAAGAACAGCCTTAGCGAAAGGGTTCTTGAAGGGAAAGATGTAACTCTGTGAGATGAATTAACAGAACACAGAGGAGTTTCTCCGAAAGCTTCTTTCCAATTTTGAAAAGAAGATATTTCCTTTTTCACCATAGCACTCTATGGGCTTCCAAATATCCCTTTGCCAATTCCACAAGAACAGCCTTAGCGAAAGGCTTCTTGAATGGAAAGATGTAACTCTGTGAGATGAATTAACATAATACAGAGCAGTTTCTCAGAAAGCTTCTTTCCAGTTTTCAATGGAAGATATTTCCTTTTTCACCATAGCACTCTATGGGCTTCCAAATATCCCTTTGCCAATTCCACAAGAACAGCCTTAGCGAAAGGCTTCTTGAAAGGAAAGATGTAACTCTGTGAGATAAATTAACAGAACACAGAGCAGTTTCTCAGAAAGCTTCTTTCCAGTTTTGAACGGAAGATATTACGTTTCTCACCATAGCCCTCTAGGGGCTTCAAAATATCACTTTGCCAATTCCACCATAACAGCCTTAGCGAAAAGCTTCTTGAAGGGAAAGATGTAACTCTGTGAGATGAATTAACAGAGCAAAGAGCAGTTTGTCAGAAAGCTTCTTTCCAGTTTTTAACGGAAGATATTTCCTTTTTCACTGAAGCCCTCTATGGGCTTCCAAATATCCCTTTGCCAATTCCACAGGAACAGCCTTAGCGAAAGGCTTCTTGAAGGGAAATATGTAACTCTGTGAGATGAATTAACAGAACACAGAGCAGTTTCTCAGAAAGCTTCTTTCCAGTTTTGAACGGGAGATAATTCCTTTTTCACCACAGCCCTCTATGGGCTTCCAAATATCCCTTTGCCATTTCCACATGAACAGCCTTAGGGAAAGGCTTCTTGAAGGGAAAGATGTAACTCTGTGAGATGAATTAACAGAACCCAGAGCAGTTTCTCAGAAAGCTTCTTTTAAGTTTTGTACGGAAGATATTTCCTTTTTCACATAGCCCTCTATGGGCTTCCAAATATTCCTTTGCCAATTCCACAAGAACAGCATTAGCGAAAGGCTTCTTGAAGGGAAAGATGTAACTCTGTGAGGTGAATTAACAGAACACAGAGCAGTTTCTCAGAAAGCTTCTTTCCAGTTTTGAACGGAAGATATTTCCTTTTTCACCATAGCCCTCTATGGGCTTCCAAATATCACTTTGAAAATTCCACAAGAACAGACTTAGCGAAAGGCTTCTTGAAGGGAAAGATGTAACTCTGTGAGATGAATTAACAGAACACAGAGCAGTTTCTCAAAAAGCTTCTTTCCAGTTTTGCACGGAAGCTATTTCCTTTTTCACCATAGCCCTCTTGAGATGAATTAACAGAACACATAGCAGTTTCTCAGAAAGCTTCTTTCCAGTTTTGAACGGAAGATATTTCCTTTTTCACCATAGCCCTCAATGGGCTTCCAAATATCCCTTTGCAAATTCCACAAGAACAGCCTTAGCGAAAGGCTTCTTGAAGGGAAAGATGTAACTCTGTGAGATGAATTAACAGAACACAGAGTAGTTTCTCAGAGAGCTTCTTTCCAGTTTTGAACGGGAGGTAATTCCTTTTTCACCATAGCCCTCTATGGGCTTCCAAATATCCCTTATCCAATTCCACAAGAACAGCCTTAGCTAAAGGCTTCTTGAAGGGAAAGATGTAACTCTGTGACTTGAATTAACAGAACACAGAGCAGTTTCCCAGAAAGCTTCTTTCCATTTTTCATCGGAAGATATTTCCTTTTTCACCGTAGCCATCTATTGGCTTCCAAATATCCCTTGCCAATTCCACAAGAACAGCCTTAGCGAAATGATTCTTGAAGGGAAAGATGTAACTCTGTGAGATGAATTAACAGAACACAAAGCAGTTTCTCAGAAAGCTTCTTTCCCGTTGTGAACGGAAGATATTTCCTTTTTCACCATAGCCCTCTTTGGGCTTCCAAATATCCCTTTGCCAATTCCACAAGAACAGCCTTAGCGAAAGGCTAATTGAAGGGAAAGATGTAACCCTGTGAGATGAATTAACAGAACACAGAGCAGTTTCTTAGAAAGCTTCTTTCCAGTTTTGAACGGAAGATATTTCCTTTTTCACCATAGCCCTCTATGGGCTTCCAAATATCCCTTTTCCAATTCCACAAGAACAGCCTTAGCGAAAGGCTCCTTGAAGGGAAAGATGTAACCCTGTGAGATGAATTAACAGAACACAGAGCAGCTTCTCAGAAAGCTTCTTTCCAGTTTTGAACGGAAGATATTTCCTTTTTCACCATAGCCCTCTTTGGGCTTCCAAATATCCCTTTGCCAATTCCACAAGAACAGCCTCAGCGAAAGGCTTCTTGAAGGGAAAGATGTAACTCTGTGAGATGAATTAACAGAACACAGAGCAGTTTCTAAGAAAGCTTCTTTCCAGTTTTCAATGGAAGATATTTCCTTTTTCACCATAGCCCTCTATGGGCTTCCAAATATCCCTTTGCCAATTTCACAAGAACAGACTTAGCGAAAGGCTTCTTGAAGGGAAAGATGTAACTCTTTGAGATAAATTAACAGAACACAGAGCAGTTTCTCAGAAAGCTTCTTTCCAGTTTTGAACGGATGATATTTCCTTTTTCACCATAGCCCTCTATGGGCTTCCAAATATCCCTTTGCCAATTCCACAAGAACAGCCTTAGCGAAAGGCTTCTTGAAGGGAAAGATGTAACTCTGTGAGATGAATTAACAGAACACAGAGCAGTTTCTCAGAGAGCTTCTTTCCAGTTTTGAACGGGAGATAATTCCTTTTTCACCATAGCCCTCTATGGGCTCCCAAATATCCCTTTTCCATTTCCACAAGAACAGCCTTAGGGAAAGGCTTCTTGAAGGGAAAGATGTAACTCTGTGAGATGAATTAACAGAACACAGAGCAGTTTCTCAGAAAGCTTCTTTCCATTTTTCATCGGAAGATATTTCCTTTTTCACCATAGCCCTCTATGGGCTTCCAAATATCCCTTTGCCAATTCCACAAGAACAGCCTTAGCGAAAGGCTTCTTGAAGGGAAAGATGTAACTCTGTGAGATGAATTAACAGAACACAGAGCAGTTTCTCAGAGAGCTTCTTTCCAGTTTTGATCGGAAGTTATTTCCTTTTTTACCATAGCACTCTATGGGCTTCCAAATATCACTTTGCCAATTCCACAAGAACAGCCTTAGCGAAAGGCTTCTTGAAGGGAAAGATGTAACTCTGTGAGATGAATTAACAGAACACAGAGCAGTTTCTTAGAAAGCTTCTTTCCAGTTTTGAACGGAAGATATTTCCTTTTTCACCATAGCCCTCTATGGGCTTCCAAATATCCCTTTGCCAATTCCACAAGAACAGCGTTAGCGAAAGGCTTCTTGAAGGGAAAGATGTAACTCTGTGAGATGAACTAACAGATCACAGAACAGTTTGTCAGAAAGCTTCTTTCCAGAATTGAACGGAGAATATTTCCTTTTTCACCATAGCCCTCTATGGGCTTCCAAATATCCCTTTGCCAATTCCAGAAGGACAGCCTTAGCGAAAGGCTTCTTAAAGGGAAGATGTAACTCTGTGAGATGAATAAAGAGAACACAGAGCAGTTTCTCAGAAAGCTTCTTTGCAGGTTTTAACGGAAGATATTTCCTTTTTCACCGTAGTCCTCTATGGGCTTCTAAATATCCCTTTTCCAATTCCACAAGAACAGCCTTAGCGAAAGGCTTCTTAAAGGGAAGATGTAACTCAGTGAGATGAATTAAGAGAACACAGAACAGTTTCTCAGAAAGCTTCTTTCCAGTTTTGAACTTAAGATATTTCCTTTTTCACCGTAGCCCTCTATGGGCTTCCAAATATCCCTTTGCCCATTCCACAAGAACAGCCTTAGCGAAAGGCTTCTTGAAGGGAAAGATGTAAATCTGTGAGATGAATTAACAGACACAGAGCAGTTTCTCTGAAAGCTTCTTTCCAATTTTGAAAAGAAGATATTTCCTTTTTCACCATAGCCCTCTATGGGCTTCCAAATATCCCTTTGCCAATTCCACAAGAACAGCCTTAGCGAAAGGCTTCTTGAATGGAAAGATGTAACTCTGTGAGATGAATTAACATAATACAGAGCAGTTTCTCAGAAAGCTTCTTTCCAGTTTTCAATGGAAGATATTTCCTTTTTCACCGAAGCCCTCTATGGGCTTCCAAATATCCCTTTGCCAATTCCACAAGAACAGCCTTAGCGAAAGGCTTCTTGAAGGGAAAGATGTAACTCTGTGAGATGAATTAACAGAACACAGAGCAGTTTCTTAGAAAGCTTCTTTCCAGTTTTGAACGGAAGATATTTCCTTTTTCACCATAGCCCTCTATGGGCTTCCAAATATCCCTTTGCCAATTCCACAAGAACAGCCTTAGCGAAAGGCTTCTTAAAGGGAAGATGTAACTCAGTGAGATGAATTAAGAGAACACAGAACAGTTTCTCAGAAAGCTTCTTTCCAGTTTTGAATTTAAGATATTTCCTTTTTCACCGTAGCCCTCTATGGGCTTCCAAATATCCCTTTGCCCATTCCACAAGAACAGCCTTAGCGAAAGGCTTCTTGAAGGGAAAGATGTAAATCTGTGAGATGAATTAACAGAACACAGAGCAGTTTCTCCGAAAGCTTCTTTCCAATTTTGAAAAGAAGATATTTCCTTTTTCACCATAGCCCTCTATGGGCTTCCAAATATCCCTTTGCCAATTCCACAAGAACAGCCTTAGCGAAAGGCTTCTTGAATGGAAAGATGTAACTCTGTGAGATGAATTAACATAATACAGAGCAGTTTCTCAGAAAGCTTCTTTCCAGTTTTCAATGGAAGATATTTCCTTTTTCACCATAGCACTCTATGGGCTTCCAAATATCCCTTTGCCAATTCCACAAGAACAGCCATAGCGAAAGGCTCCTTGAAGGGAAAGATGTAACTCTGTGAGATGAATTAACAGAACACAGAGCAGTTTCTCAGAAAGCTTCTTTCCAGTTTTGAACGGAAGATATTTCCTTTTTCACCATAGCCCTCTATGGGCTTCCAAATATAACTTTGCCAATTCCACAAGAAAGGCCTTAGCGAAAGGCTTCTTGAAGGGAAAGATGTAACTCTGTGAGATGAATTAACAGAACACAGAGCAGTTTCTCAGAGAGCTTCTTTCCAGTTTTGAACCGGAGATAGTTCCTTTTTCAACATAGCCTTCTATGGGCTTCCAAATATCCCTTTGCCAATTCCACAAGAACAGCCTTAGCGGAAGGATTCTTGAATGGAAAGATGTAACTCTGTGAGAGGAATTAACAGAACACAGAGCAGTTTCTCAGAGAGCTTCTTTCCTGTTTTGAACGGAAGATATTACGTTTCTCGCCATAGCCCTCTATGGGCTTCAAAATATCACTTTGCCAATTCCACAAGAACAGCCTTAGCGAAAGGCTTCCTGAAGGGAAAGATGTAACTCTGTGTGATGAATTAACAGAACACAGAGCAGTTTCTCAGTGAGCTTCTTTCCAGTTTTGAATGGGAGATATTTACTTTTTCACCATAGCCCTCTTTAGATGAATTAACAGAACACAGAGCAGTTTCTCAGAAAGCTTCTTTCCAGTTTTGAACGGAACCTATTTCTTTTTTCACCATAGCCCCCTTGAGATGAATTAACAGAACACAGAGCAGTTTCTCAGAAAGCTTCTTTCCAGTTTTGAACAGAAGATATTTCCTTTTTCACCATAGCCCTCTATGGGCTTCCAAATATCCCTTTGCAAATTCCACAAGAACAGCCTTAGCGAAAGGCTTCTTGAAGGGAAAGATGTAACTCTGTGAGATGAATTAACAGAACACAGGGTAGTTTCTCAGAGAGCTTCTTTCCAGTTTTGAACGGGAGGTAATTCCTTTTTCACCATAGCCCTCTATGGGCTTCCAAATATCCCTTTTCCAATTCCACAAGAACAGCCTTAGCGAAAGGCTTCTTGAAGGGAAAGATGTAACTCTGTGACTTGAATTAACAGAACACAGAGCAGTTTCCCAGAATGCTTCTTTCCATTTTTCATCGGAAGATATTTCCTTTTTCACCATAGCCCTCTATTGGCTTCCAAATATCCCTTGCCAATTCCACAAGAACAGCCTTAGCGAAATGATTCTTGAAGGGAAAGATGTAACTCTGTGAGATGAATTAACAGAACACAAAGCAGTTTCTCAGAAAGATTCTTTCCCGTTGTGAACGGAAGATATTTCCTTTTTCACCATAGCCCTCTTTGGGCTTCCAAATATCCCTTTGCCAATTCCACAAGAACAGCCTTAGCGAAAGGCTAATTGAAGGGAAAGATGTAACCCTGTGAGATGAATTAACAGAACACAGAGCAGTTTCTCAGAAAGCTTCTTTCCAGTTTTGAACGGATGATATTTCCTTTTTCACCATAGCCCTCTATGTGTTTACAAATATCCCTTTGCCAATTCCACAAGAACAGACTTAGCGATAGGCTTCTTGAAGGGAAAGATGTAACTCTGTGAGAGGAATTAACAGAACACCGAGCAGTTTCTTAGAAAGTTTCTTTCCAGTTTTGAACGGAAGATATTTCCGTTTTCACCATAGCCCTCTATGGGCTTCCAAATATCCCTTTGCCAATTCCACAAGAACCGCCTTAGCGAAAGGCTTCATGAAGGGAAAGATGTAACTCAGTGAGACGAATTAACAGAGCACAGAGCAGTTTGTCAGAAAGCTTCTTTCCAGTTTTGAACGGAAGATATTTCCTTTTTCACCGAAGCCCTCTATGGGCTTCCAAATATCCCTTTGCCAATTCCACAAGAACAGCCTTAGCGAAAGGCTTCTTGAAGGGAAAGATGTAACTCTGTGAGATGAATTAACAGAACACAGAGCAGTTTCTTAGAAAGCTTCTTTCCAGTTTTGAACGGAAGATATTTCCTTTTTCACCATAGCCCTCTATGGGCTTCCAAATATCCCTTTGCCAATTCCACAAGAACAGCCTTAGCGAAAGGCTTCTTAAAGGGAAGATGTAACTCAGTGAGATGAATTAAGAGAACACAGAACAGTTTCTCAGAAAGCTTCTTTCCAGTTTTGAACTTAAGATATTTCCTTTTTCACCGTAGCCCTCTATGGGCTTCCAAATATCCCTTTGCCCATTCCACAAGAACAGCCTTAGCGAAAGGCTTCTTGAAGGGAAAGATGTAAATCTGTGAGATGAATTAACAGAACACAGAGGAGTTTCTCCGAAAGCTTCTTTCCAATTTTGAAAAGAAGATATTTCCTTTTTCACCATAGCCCTCTATGGGATTCCAAATATCCCTTTGCCAATTCCACAAGAACAGCCTTAGCGAAAGGCTTCTTGAATGGAAAGATGTAACTCTGTGAGATGAATTAACATAATACAGAGCAGTTTCTCAGAAAGCTTCTTTCCAGTTTTCAATGGAAGATATTTCCTTTTTCACCATAGCACTCTATGGGCTTCCAAATATCCCTTTGCCAATTCCACAAGAACAGCCATAGCGAAAGGCTCCTTGAAGGGAAAGATGTAACTCTGTGAGATGAATTAACAGAACACAGAGCAGTTTCTCAGAAAGCTTCTTTCCAGTTTTGAACGGAAGATATTTCCTTTTTCACCATAGCCCTCTATGGGCTTCCAAATATAACTTTGCCAATTCCACAAGAAAGGCCTTAGCGAAAGGCTTCTTGAAGGGAAAGATGTAACTCTGTGAGATGAATTAACAGAACACAGAGCAGTTTCTCAGAGAGCTTCTTTCCAGTTTTGAACCGGAGATAGTTCCTTTTTCACCATAGCCTTCTATGGGCTTCCAAATATCCCTTTGCCAATTCCACAAGAACAGCCTTAGCGGAAGGATTCTTGAATGGAAAGATGTAACTCTGTGAGAGGAATTAACAGAACACAGAGCAGTTTCTCAGAGAGCTTCTTTCCTGTTTTGAACGGAAGATATTACGTTTCTCGCCATAGCCCTCTATGGGCTTCAAAATATCACTTTGCCAATTCCACAAGAACAGCCTTAGCGAAAGGCTTCCTGAAGGGAAAGATGTAACTCTGTGTGATGAATTAACAGAACACAGAGCAGTTTCTCAGTGAGCTTCTTTCCAGTTTTGAATGGGAGATATTTACTTTTTCACCATAGCCCTCTTTAGATGAATTAACAGAACACAGAGCAGTTTCTCAGAAAGCTTCTTTCCAGTTTTGAACGGAACCTATTTCTTTTTTCACCATAGCCCCCTTGAGATGAATTAACAGAACACAGAGCAGTTTCTCAGAAAGCTTCTTTCCAGTTTTGAACAGAAGATATTTCCTTTTTCACCATAGCCCTCTATGGGCTTCCAAATATCCCTTTGCAAATTCCACAAGAACAGCCTTAGCGAAAGGCTTCTTGAAGGGAAAGATGTAACTCTGTGAGATGAATTAACAGAACACAGGGTAGTTTCTCAGAGAGCTTCTTTCCAGTTTTGAACGGGAGGTAATTCCTTTTTCACCATAGCCCTCTATGGGCTTCCAAATATCCCTTTTCCAATTCCACAAGAACAGCCTTAGCGAAAGGCTTCTTGAAGGGAAAGATGTAACTCTGTGACTTGAATTAACAGAACACAGAGCAGTTTCCCAGAATGCTTCTTTCCATTTTTCATTGGAAGATATTTCCTTTTTCACCATAGCCCTCTATTGGCTTCCAAATATCCCTTGCCAATTCCACAAGAACAGCCTTAGCGAAATGATTCTTGAAGGGAAAGATGTAACTCTGTGAGATGAATTAACAGAACACAAAGCAGTTTCTCAGAAAGATTCTTTCCCGTTGTGAACGGAAGATATTTCCTTTTTCACCATAGCCCTCTTTGGGCTTCCAAATATCCCTTTGCCAATTCCACAAGAACAGCCTTAGCGAAAGGCTAATTGAAGGGAAAGATGTAACCCTGTGAGATGAATTAACAGAACACAGAGCAGTTTCTCAGAAAGCTTCTTTCCAGTTTTGAACGGATGATATTTCCTTTTTCACCATAGCCCTCTATGTGTTTACAAATATCCCTTTGCCAATTCCACAAGAACAGACTTAGCGATAGGCTTCTTGAAGGGAAAGATGTAACTCTGTGAGAGGAATTAACAGAACACCGAGCAGTTTCTTAGAAAGTTTCTTTCCAGTTTTGAACGGAAGATATTTCCGTTTTCACCATAGCCCTCTATGGACTTCCAAATATCCCTTTGCCAATTCCACAAGAACCGCCTTAGCGAAAGGCTTCATGAAGGGAAAGATGTAACTCAGTGAGACGAATTAACAGAGCACAGAGCAGTTTGTCAGAAAGCTTCTTTCCAGTTTTGAACGGAAGATATTTCCTTTTTCACCGAAGCCCTCTATGGGCTTCCAAATATCCCTTTGCCAATTCCACAAGAACAGCCTTAGCGAAAGGCTTCTTGAAGGGAAAGATGTAACTCTGTGAGATGAATTAACAGAACACAGAGCAGTTTCTCAGAGAGCTTCTTTCCAGTTTTGAAAGGGAGATAATTCCTTTTTCACCATAGCCCTCTATGGGCTCCCAAATATCAATTGCCATTTCCACAAGAACAGCCTTAGGGAAAGGCTTCTTGAAGGGAAAGATGTAACTCTGTGAGATGAATTAACAGAACCCATAGCAGTTTCTCAGAAAGCTTCTTTCCATTTTTCATCGGAAGTTATTTCCTTTTTCACCATAGCAATCTATGGGCTTCCAAATATCACTTTGCCAATTCCACAAGAACAGCCTTAGCGAAAGGCTTCTTGAAGGGAAACATGTAACTCTGTGAGATGAATTAACAGAACACAGAGCAGTTTCTCAAAAAGCTTCTTTCCAGTTTTGCACGGAAGCTATTTCCTTTTTCACCATAGCCCTCTTGAGATGAATTAACAGAACACAGAGCAGTCTCTCAAAAAGCTTCTTTCCCGTTGTGAACGGAAGATATTTCCTTTTTCACCATAGCCCTCTTTGGGCTTCCAAATATCCCTTTTCCAATTCCACAAGAACAGCCTTAGCGAAAGGCTAATTGAAGGGAAAGATGTAACCCTGTGAGATGAATTAACAGAACACAGAGCAGTTTCTCAGAAAGCTTCTTTCCAGTTTTGAACGGAAGATATTTCCTTTTTCACCATAGCCCTCTATGGGCTTCCAAATATCCCTTTGCTAATTCCACAAGAACAGCCTTAGCGAAAGGCTTCTTGAAGGGAAAGATGTAACTCTGTGAGATGAATTAACAGAACACAGAGCAGTTTCTCAGAAAGCTTCTTTCCAGTTTTGCACGGAAGCTATTTCCTTTTTCACCATAGCCCCCTTGAGATGAATTAACAGAACACAGAGCAGTTTCTCAGATAGCTTCTTTCCAGTTTTGAACGGAAGATATTTCCTTTTTCACCGTAGCCCTCCATTGGCTTCCAAATATCCCTTTGCCAATTCTACAAGAACAGCCTTAGCGAATGGCTTCTCGAAGGGAAAGATGTAACTCTGTGAGATGAAATAACAGAACACAAAGCAGTTTCTCAGATACCTTCTTTCCAGTTGTGAACGGAAGATATTTCCTTTTTCACCATAGCCCTCTAAGGGCTTCCAAATATCCCTTTTCCAATTCCACAAGAACAGCCTTAGCGAAATGCTTCATGAAGGAAAAGATGTAACTCTGTGAGATGAATTAACAGAGCAAAGAGCAGTTTGTCAGAAAGCTTCTTTCCAGTTTTGAACGGAAGATATTTCCGTTTTCACTGAAGCCCTCTATGGGCTTCCAAATATCCCTTTGCCAATTCCACAGGAACAGCCTTAGCGAAAGGCTTCTTGAACGGAAAGATGTAACTCTGTGAGATGAATTAACAGAACACAGAGCAGTTTCTCAGAGAGCTTCTTTCCAGTTTTGAACGGGAGATAATTCCTTTTTCACCCTAGCCCTCTATGGGCTCCAAAATATCCCTTTGCCATTCCCAGAAGAACAGCCTTATGGAAAGTCTTCTTGAAGGGAAAGATGTAACTCTGTGAGATGAATTAACAGAACCCAGAGCAGTTTCTCAGAAAGCTTCTTTCCGTTTTTCATCGGAAGATATTTCCTTTTTCACCATAGCCCTCTATGGGCTTCCAAATATCCCTTTGCCAATTCCACAAGAACAGCCTTAGCGAAAGTCTTCTTGAAGGGAAAGATGTAACTCTGTGAGATGAATTAACAGAACACAGAGCAGTTTCTCAGAAAGCTTCTTTCCAGTTTTGAACGGAAGATATTTCCTTTTTCACCATAGCCCTCTATGTGTTTCCAAATATCCCTTTGCCAATTCCACAAGAACAGCCTTAGCGAAAGGGTCCTTGAAGGGAAAGATGTGACTCTGTGAGATGAATTAACAGAACACAGAGTAGTTTCTCAGAAAGCTTCTTTCCAGTTTTGAACGGAAGATATTTCCTTTTTCACCATAGCCCTCTATGGGCTTCCAAATATCCCTTTGCCAATTCCACAAGAACAGCCTTAGCGAAAGGCTTCTTGAAGGGAAAGATGTAACTCTGTGAGATGAATTAACAGAACACAGAGCAGTTTCTCAGAAAGCTTCTTTCCAGTTTTGAACGGAAGATATTTCCTTTTTTACCATAGCACTCTATGGGCTTCCAAATATCACTTTGCCAATTCCACAAGAACAGCCTTAGCGAAAGGCTTCCTGAAGGGAAACATGTAACTCTGTGAGATGAATTAACAGAACACTGAGCAGTTTCTCAGAAAGCTTCTTTCCAGTTTTGAACGGAAGATATTTCCTTTTTCACCGTAGCCCCCTATTGGCTTCCAAATATTCCTTTGCCAATTCCACAAGAACAGCGTTAGTGAAAGGCTTCTTGAAGGGAAAGATGTAACTCTGTGAGATGAATTAACAGAGCACAGAACAGTTTGTCAGAAAGCTTCTTTCCAGTTTTGAACGGAGGATATTTCCTTTTTCACCATAGCCCTCTTTGGGCTTCCAAATATCCCTTTGCCAATTCCACAAGAACAGCCTTAGCGAAAGGCTTCTTAAAGGGAAGATGTAACTCTGTGAGATGAATTAAGAGAACACAGAGCAGTTTCTCAGAAAGCTTCTTTCCAGTATTGAACGGAAGATATTTCCTTTTTCACCGTAGCCCTCTATGGGCTTCCAAATATGCCTTTTCCAATTCTCAAGAACAGCCTTAGCGAAAGGGTTCTTGAAGGGAAAGATGTAACTCTGTGAGATGAATTAACAGAACACAGAGGAGTTTCTCCGAAAGCTTCTTTCCAATTTTGAAAAGAAGATATTTCCTTTTTCACCATAGCCCTCTATGGGCTTCCAAATATCCCTTTGCCAATTCCACAAGAACAGCCTTAGCGAAAGGCTTCTTGAAGGGAAAGATGTAACTCTGTGAGATGAATTAACATAATACAGAGCAGTTTCTCAGAAAGCTTCTTTCCAGTTTTCAATGGAAGATATTTCCTTTTTCACCATAGCACTCTATGGGCTTCCAAATATCCCTTTGCCAATTCCACAATAACAGCCTTAGCGAAAAGCTTCTTGAAGGGAAAGATGTAACTCTGTGAGATGAATTAATAGAGCAAAGAGCAGTTTGTCAGAAAGCTTCTTTCCAGTTTTGAACGGAAGATATTTCCTTTTTCACTGAAGCCCTCTATGGGCTTCCAAATATCCCTTTGCCAATTCCACAGGAACAGCCTTAGCGAAAGGCTTCTTGAAGGGAAAGATGTAACTCTGTGAGATGAATTAACAGAACACAGAGCAGTTTCTCAGAGAGCTTCTTTCCAGTTTTGAACGGGAGATAATTAATTTTTCACCATAGCCCTCTATGGGCTTCCAAATATCCCTTTGCCATTTCCACATGAACAGCCTTAGGGAAAGGCTTCTTGAAGGGAAAGATGTAACTCTGTGAGATGAATTAACAGAACCCAGAGCAGTTTCTCAGAAAGCTTCTTTCCAGTTTTGTACGGAAGATATTTCCTTTTTCACATAGCCCTCTATGGGCTTCCAAATATTCCTTTGCCAATTCCACAAGAACAGCATTAGCGAAAGGCCTCTTGAAGGGAAAGATGTAACTCTGTGAGGTGAATTAACAGAACACAGAGCAGTTTCTCAGAAAGCTTCTTTTCAGTTGTGAACGGAAGATATTTCCTTTTTCACCATAGCCCTCTATGGGCTTCCAAATATCCCTTTGCCAATTCCACAAGAACAGCTTTAGCAAAAGGCTTCTTGAAGGGAAAGATGTAACTCTCTGAGATGAATTAACAGAACACAGAGCAGTTTCTCAGAAAGCTTCTTTCCAGTTTTCTATGGAAGATATTTCCTTTTTCACCATTGCCCTCTATTGGCTTCCAAATATCCCTTTGCCAATTCCACAAGAACAGCCTTAGCGAAAGGCTTCTTGAAGAGAAAGATGTAACCCTGGGAGATAAATTAACAGAACACAGAGTAGTTTCTCAGAAAGCTTCTTTCCAGTTTTGAACCGAAGATATTTCCTTTTTCACCATAGCCCTCAATGTGTTTCCAAATATCCCTTTGCCAATTCCACAAGAACAGCCTTAGCGAAAGGTTTCTTTAAGGGAAAGATGTAACTCTGTGAGATGAATTAACAGAACACAGAGCAGTTTCTCAGAAAGCTTCTTTCCAGTTTTGAACGGAAGATATTTCCTTTTTCACCATAGCCCTCTATGGGCTTCCAAATATCCCATTGCCAATTCCACAAGAACAGCCTTAGCGAAAGGCTTCTTGAAGGGAAAGATGTAACTCTGTGAGATGAATTAACAGAACACAGAGCAGTTTCTCAGAAAGCTTCTTTCCAGTTTTGAACGGAAGATATTTCCTTTTTCACCATAGCCCTCTATGGGCTTCCAAATATCCCTTTGCCAATTCCACAAGAACAGCCTTAGCGAAAGGCTTCTTGAAGGGAAAGATGTAACTCTGTGAGATGAATTTACAGAACACAGAGCAGTTTCTAAGAAAGCTTCTTTCCAGTTTTCAACGGAAGATATTTCCTTTTTCACCATAGCCCTCTAAGGGCTTCCAAATATCCCTTTGCCAATTCCACAAGAACAGACTTAGTGAAAGGCTTCTTGAAGGGAAAGATGTAACTCTTTGAGATAAATTAACAGAACACAGAGCAGTTTCTCAGAAAGCTTCTTTCCAGTTTTGAACAGATGATATTTCCTTTTTCACCATAGCCCTCTATGGGCTTCCAAATATTCCTTTGCCAATTCCACAAGAACAGCCTTAGCGAAAGGCTTCTTGAAGGGAAAGATGTAACTCTGTGAGATGAATTAACAGAACACAGAGCAGTTTCTCAGACAGCTTCTTTCCAGTTTTGAACGGAAGATATTTCCTTTTTCACCATAGCCCTCTATGGGCTTCCAAATATCCGTTTGCCAATACCACAAGAACAGCCTTAGGGAAAGGTTTTTTGAAGGTAAAGATGTAACTCTGTGAGATGAATTAACAGAACGCAGAGCAGTTTTTCAGAAAGGTTCTTTCCAGTTTTGAACGGATGATATTTCCTTTTTCACCATAGCCCTCTATGTGTTTCCAAATATCCCTTTGCCAATTCCACAAGAACAGCCTTAGCGAAAGGCTTCTTGAAGGGAAAGATGTAACTCTGTGAGAGGAATTAACAGAACACAGAGCAGTTTCTTAGAAAGATTCTTTCCAGTTTTGAACGGAAGATATTTCCTTTTTCACCATAGCACTCTATGGGCTTCCAAATATCCCTTTGCCAATTCCACAAGAACCGCCTTAGCGAAAGGCTTCATGAAGGGAAAGATGTAACTCTGTGAGACGAATTAACAGAGCACAGAGCAGTTTGTCAGAAAGCTTCTTTCGAGTTTTGAACGGAAGATATTTCCTTTTTCACCGAAGCCCTCTATCTGCTTCCAAATATCCCTTTGCCAATTCCACAAGAACAGCCTTTGCGAAAGGCTTCTTGAAGGGAAAGATGTAACTCTGTGAGATGAATTAACAGAACACAGAGCAGTTTCTCAGAGAGCTTCTTTCCAGTTTTGAACGGGAGATAATTCCTTTTTCACCATAGCCCTCTATGGGCTCCCAAATATCCCTTTACCATTTCCACAAGAACAGCCGTAGGGAAAGGCTTCTTGAAGGGAAATATGTACCTCTGTGAGATGAATTAACAGGACACAGAGCAGTTTCTCAGAAAGCTTCTTTCCAGTTTTGAACGGAAGATATTTCCTTTTTCACCATAGCCCTCTAAGTGCTTCCAAATATCCCTTTGCCAATTCCACAAGAACAGACTTAGTGAAAGGCTTCTTGAAGGGAAAGATGTAACTCTGTGAGATGAATTAACAGAACACAGAGCAGTTTCTCAGAAAGCTTCTTTCCAGTTTTGAAGGGAAGCTATTTCCTTTTTCACCATAGCCCTCTATGGGCTTCCAAATATCCCTTTGCCAATTCCACAAGAACAGCCTTAGCGAAAGGCTTCTTGAAGGGAAAGATGTAACTCTGTGAGAGGATTTAACAGAACACAGAGCAGTTTCTTAGAAAGATTCTTTCCAGTTTTGAACGGAAGATATTTCCTTTTTCACCATAGCCCTCTATGGGATTCCAAATATCCCTTTGCCAATTCCACAAGAACCGCCTTAGCGAAAGGCTTCATGAAGGGAAAGATGTAACTCTGTGAGACGAATTAACAGAGCACAGAGCAGTTTGTCAGAAAGCTTCTTTCCAGTTTTGAACGGAAGATATTTCCTTTTTCACCATAGCACTCTATGGGCTTCCAAATATCACTTTGCCAATTCCACAAGAACAGCCTTAGCGAAAGGCTTCTTGAAGGGAAAGATGTAACTCTGTGAGATGAATTAACAGAACACAGAGCAGTTTCTTCGAAAGCTTCTTTCCAGTTTTGAACGGAAGATATTTCCTTTTTCACCATAGCCCTCTATTCGCTTCCAAATATCCCTTTGCCAATTCCAAAAGAACAGCGTTAGCGAAAGGCTTCTTGAAGGGAAAGATGTAACTCTGTGAGATGAACTAACAGATCACAGAAGAGTTTGTCAGAAAGCTTCTTTCCAGAATTGAACGGAGAATATTTCCTTTTTCACCTTAGCCCTCTATGGGTTTTCAAATATCCCTTTGCCAATTCCAGAAGAACAGCCGTAGCGAAAGGCTTCTTAAAGGGAAGATGTAACTCTGTGAGATGATTAAAGAGAACACAGAGCAGTTTCTCAGAAAGCTTCTTTGCAGTTTTGAACGGAAGATATTTCCTTCTTCACCGTAGCCCTCTATGGGCTTCTAAATATCCCTTTTCCAATTCCACAAGAACAGCCTTAGCGAAAGGCTTCTTAAAGGGAAGATGTAACTCAGTGAGATGAATTAAGAGAAGACAGAACAGTTTCTCAGAAAGCTTCTTTCCAGTTTTGAACTTAAGATATTTCCTTTTTCACCGTAGCCCTCTATGGGCTTCCAAATATCCCTTTGCCCATTCCACAAGAACAGCCTTAGCGAAAGGCTTCTTGAAGGGAAAGATGTAACTCTGTGAGATGAATTAACAGAACACAGAGCAGTTTCTCCGAAAGCTTCTTTCCAATTTTGAAAAGAAGATATTTCCTTTTAAACCATAGCCCTCTATGGGCTTCCAAATATCCCTTTGCCAATTCCACAAGAAGAGCCTTAGCGAAAGGCTTCTTGAAGGGAAAGATGTAACTCTGTGAGTTGAATTAACATAATACAGAGCAGTTTCTCAGAAAGCTTCTTTCCAGTTTTCAATGGAAGGTATTTCCTTTTTCACCATAGCACTCTATGGGCTTCCAAATATCCCTTTGCCAATTCCACAAGAACAGCCTTAGCGAAAGTCTTCTTGAAAGGAAAGATTTAACTCTGTGAGATAATTTAACAGAACACAGAGCAGTTTCTCAGAAAGCTTCTTTCCAGTTTTGAACGGAAGATATTACGTTTCTCACCATAGCCCTCTATGGGCTTCAAAATATCACTTTGCCAATTCCACAAGATCAGCCTTAGCGAAAGGCTTCTTGAAGGGAAAGATGTAACTCTGTGAGATGAATTAACAGAACACAGAGTAGTTTCTCAGAAAGCTTCTTTCCAGTTTTGAACGGAAGATATTTCCTTTTTCACCATAGCCCTCTATGGGCTTCCAAATATCCCTTTGCCAATTCCACAAGAACAGCCATAGCGAAAGGCTCCTTGAAGGGAAAGATGTAACCCTGTGAGATGAATTAACAGAACACAGAGCAGTTTCTCAGAAAGCTTCTTTCCAGTTTTGAACGGAAGATATTTCCTTTTTCACCATAGCCCTCTATGGGCTTCCAAATATCCCTTTGCCAATTCCACAAGGACAGCCTTAGCGAAAGGCTTCTTGAAGGGAAAGATGTAAATCTGTGAGATAAACTAACAGAACACAGAGCAGTTTCTCAGAAAGCTTCTTTCCAGTTTTGAACGGCAGATATTTCCTTTTTCACCATAGCTCTCTATGGGCTTCCAAATATCCCTTTGCCAATACCACAAGGACAGCCTTAGCGAAAGGCTTCTAGAAGGGAAAGATGTAACTCTGTGAGATGAATTAACAGAACACAGAGCAGTTTCTCAGAAAGCTTCTTTCCAGTTTTGAACGGAAGATATTTCCTTTTTCACCATAGCCCTCTATGGGCTTCCAAATATCACTTTGTCAATTCCACAAGAACAGCCTTAGCGAAAGGCTTCTTGAAGGGAAAGATGTAACGCTGTGAGATGAGTTAACATAATACAGAGCAGTTTCTCCGAAAGCCTCTTTCCAGTTTTGAACGGAAGATATTTCCTTTTTCACCGTAGCCCTCCATTGGCTTCCAAATATCCCTTTGCCAATTCCACAAGAACAGCCTTAGCGAATGGCTTCTTGAAGGGAAAGATGTAACTCTGTGAGATGAATTAACAGAACACAAAGCAGTTTCTCAGATACCCTCTTTCCAGTTGTGAACGGAAGATATTACCTTTTGCACCATAGCCCTCTATGGGCTTCCAAATATACCTTTTCCAATTCCACAAGAACAGCCTTAGCGAAAGGCTTCATGAAGGGAAAGATGTAACTCTGTGAGATGAATTAACAGAGCAAAGAGCAGTTTGTCAGAAAGCTTCTTTCCAGTTTTGAACGGAAGATATTTCCTTTTTCACCGAAGCCCTCTATGGCCTTCCAAATATCCCTTTGCCAATTCCACAGGAACAGCCTTAGCGAAAGGCTTCTTGAACGGAAAGATGTAACACTGTGAGATGAATTAACAGAACACAGAGCAGTTTCTCAGAGAGCTTCTTTCCAGTTTTGAACGGGAGATAAATCCTTTTTCACCATAGCCCTCTATGGGCTTCCAAATATCCCTTTGCCATTTCCACAAGAACAGCCTTAGGGAAAGGCTTCTTGAAGGGAAAGATGTAACTCTGTGAGATGAATGAACAGAACCCAGAGCAGTTTCTCAGAAAGCTTCTTTCCAGTTTTATACGGAAGCTATTTCCTTTTTCACCATAGCCCTCTATGGGCTTCCAAATATCCCTTTGCCAATTCCACAAGAACAGCCTTAGCGAAAGGCTTCTTGAAGGGAAAGATGTAACTCTGTGAGATGAATTAACAGAACACAGAGCAGTTTCTCAGAAAGCTTCTTTCCAGTTTTGAACGGAAGATATTTCCTTTTTCACCATAGCCCTCTATGGGCTTCCAAATATCCCTTTGCCAATTCCACAAAAACAGCCTTAGAGAAAGGCTCCTTGAAGGGAAAGATGTAACTCTGTGAGATGAATTAACAGAACACAGAGCAGTTTCTCAGAAAGCTTCTTTCCAGTTTTGAACGGAAGATATTTCCTTTTTCACCATAGCCCTCTATGGGCTTCCAAATATCCCTTTGCCAATTCCACAAGAACAGCCTTAGCGAAAGGCTTCTTGAAGGGAAAGATGTAACTCTGTGAGATGAATTAACAGAACACAGAGCAGTTTCTCAGAGAGCTTCTTTCCAGTTTTGAACTTGAGATATTTCCTTTTTCACCATAGCCCTCTATGGGCTTCCAAATATCCCTTTGCCAATTCCACAAGAACAGCCATAGCGCAAGGCTTCTAGAAGGGAAAGATGTAACTCTGTGAGATGAATTAACAGAACACAGAGCAGTTTCTCTGAGAGCTTCTTTCCAGTATTGAACGGAAGATATTTCCTTTTTCACCATAGCCCTCTATGGGCTTCCAAATATCCCTTTGCCAATTCCACAAGAACAGCCTTATCGAAATGATTCTTGAAGGGAAAGATGTAACTCTGTGAGATGAATTAACAAAACGCAGAGCAGTTTCTCAGAAGCTTCTTTCCAGTTTTGAACGGAAGATATTTCCTTTTTCACCATAGCCCTCTATGGGCTTCCAAATATCACTTTGCCAATTCCACAAGAACAGCCTTAGCGAAAGGAATCTTGAAGGGATAGATGTAACTCTGTGAGATGAATTAACAGAACACAGAGCAGTTTCTGAGACAGCTTCTTTCCAGTTGTGAACGGAAGATATTTCCTTTTTCACCATAGCCCTCTAAGGGCTTCCAAATATCCCTTTGCCAATTCCACATGAAGAGCTTTAGCAAAAGGCTTCTTGAAGGGAAAGATGTAACTCTGTGAGATGAATTAACAGAACACAGAGCAGTTTCTCAGAGAGCTTCTTTCCAGTTTTGAACTTGAGATATTTCCTTTTTCACCATAGCCCACTATGGGCTTCCAAATATCCCTGTGCCAATTCCACAAGAACAGCCTTAGCGAAAGGCTTTTAGAAGGGAAAGATGTAACTCTGTGAGATGAATTAACAGAACACAGAGCAGTTTCTCAGAGAGCTTCTTTCCAGTTTTGAACGGAAGATATTTCCTTTTTCACCATAGCCCTCTATGGGTTTCCAAATATCCCTTTGCCAATTCCACAAGAACAGCCTTAGCGAAAGGCTTCTTGAAGGGAAAGATGTAACTCTGTGAGATGAATTAACAAAACACAGAGCAGTTTCTCAGAAGCTTCTTTCCAGTTTTGAACGGAAGATATTTCCTTTTTCACCATAGCCCTCTATGGGCTTCCAAATATTACTTTGCCAATTCCACAAGAACAGCCTTAGCGAAAGGAATCTTGAAGGCATAGATGTAACTCTGTGAGATGAATTAACAGAACACAGAGCATTTTCTCAGAAAGCTTCTTTCCAGTTGTGAACGGAAGATATTTCCTTTTTCACCATAGCCCTCTATGGGCTTCCAAATATCCCTTTGCCAATTCCACAAGAACAGCTTTAGCAAAATTCTTCTTGAAGGGAAAGATGTAACTCTGGGAGATAAATTAACAGAACACAGAGCAGTTTCTCAGAAAGCTTCTTTCCAGTTTTGAACGGAAGATATTTCCTTTTTCACCATAGCCCTCTATGGGCTTCCAAATATCCCTTTGCCAGTTAAACAAGAACAGCCTTAGCGAAAGGCTTCATGAAGGGAAAGATGTAACTCTGTGAGATGAATTAACAGAACACAGAGGAGTTTCTCAGAAAGCTTCTTTCCAGTTTTGAACGGAAGATATTTCCTTTTTCAACATAGCCCTCTATGGGCTTCCAAATATCCCTTTGCCAATTCCACAAGAACAGCCTTAGCGAAAGGCTTCATGAAGGGAAAGATGTAACTCTGTGAGATGAATTAACAGAGCACAGAGCAGTTTGTCAGAAAGCTTCTTTCCAGTTTTGAACGGAAGATATTTCCTTTTTCACCGAAGCCCTCTATGGGCTTCCAAATATCCCTTTGCCAATTCCACAAGAACAGCCTTAGCGAAAGGCTTCTTGAAGGGAAAGATGTAACTCTGTGACTTGAATTAACAGAACACAGAGCAGTTTCTCAGAAAGCTTCTTTCCATTTTTCATCGGAAGATATTTCCTTTTTCACCATAGCCCTCTATGGGCTTCCAAATATCCCTTTGCCAATTCCACAAGAACAGCCTTAGCGAAAGGCTTCTTGAAGGGAAAGATGTAACTCTGTGAGATGAATTAACAGAACACAGAGCAGTTTCTAAGAAAGCTTCTTTCCAGTTTTCAATGGAAGATATTTCCTTTTTCACCATAGCCTTCTATGGGCTCTCAAATATCCCTTTGCCAATTCCACAAGAACAGCCTTAGCGAAAGGCTTCTTGAGTGGAAAGATGTACCTCAGTGAGATAAATTAACAGAACACAGAGCAGTTTCTCAGAAAGCTTCTTTCCAGTTTTGAACGGAAGATATTACGTTTCTCGCCATAGCCCTCTATGGGCTTCAAAATATCACTTTGCCAATTCCACAAGAACAGCCTTAGCGAAACGCTTCTTGAAGGGAAAGATGTAACTGTGTGAGATGAATTAACAGAACACAGAGCAGTTTCTCAGAAAGCTTCTTTCCATTTTTCATCGGAAGATATTTCCTTTTTCACCATAGCCCTCTATGGGCTTCCAAATATCCCTTGCCAATTCCACAAGAACAGCCTTAGCGAAATGATTCTTGAAGGGAATGATGTAACTCTGTGAGATGAATTAACAGAACACAAAGCAGTTTCTCAGAAAGCTTCTTTCCCGTTGTGAACGGAAGATATTTCCTTTTTCTCCATAGCCCTCTATGGACTTCCAAATATCCCTTTGCCAATTCCACAAGAACAGCCTTAGCGAAAGGCTTCTTGAAGGGAAAGATGTAACTCTGTCAGATGAATTAACAGAACACAGAGCAGTTTCTAAGAAAGCTTCTTTCCAGTTTTCAATGGAAGATATTTCCTTTTTCACCATAGCCCTCTATGGGCTCCCAAATATCCCTTTGCCAATTCCACAAGAACAGCCTTAGCGAAAGGCTTCTTGAAGGGAAAGATGTACCTCTGTGAGATAAATTAACAGAACACAGAGCAGTTTCTCAGAAAGCTTCTTTCCAGTTTTGAACGGAAGATATTACGTTTCTCACCATAGCCGTCTATAGGCTTCAAAATATCACTTTGCCAATTCCACAAGAACAGCCTTAGCGAAAGGCTCCTTGAAGGGAAAGATGTAACTCTGTGAGATGAATTAGCAGAACACAGAGTAGTTTCTCAGAAAACTTCTTTCCAGTTTTGAACGAAAGCTATTTCCTTTTTCAACATAGCCCCCTATGGGCTTCCAAATATCCCTTTGCCAATTCCACAAGAACAGCCTTAGCGAAAGGCTTCATGAAGGGAAAGATGTAACTCTGTGAGATGAATTAACAGAGCACAGAGCAGTTTGTCAGAAAGCTTCTTTCCAGTTTTGAACGGAAGATATTTCCTTTTTCACCGAAGCCCTCAATGGGCTTCCAAATATCCCTTTGCCAATTCCACAAGAACAGCCTTAGCGAAAGGCTTCTTGAAGGGAAAGATATAACTCTGTGAGATGAATTAACAGAACACAGAGCTGTTTCTCAGAGAGCTTCGTTCCAGTTTTGAACTGGAGGAAATTCCTTTTTCACCATAGACCTCTATGGGCTTCCAAATATCCCTTTGCCAATCCCACAAGAACAGCCTTAGCGAAAGTCTTCTTGAAGGGAAAGATGTAACTCTGTGACTTGAATTAACAGAACACAGAGAAGTTTCTCAGAAAGCTTCTTTCCATTTTTCATCGGAAGATATTTCCTTTTTCACCATAGCCCGCTATGGGCTTCCAAATATCCCTTGCCAATTCCACAAGAACAGCCTTAGCGAAATGATTCTTGAAGGGAAAGATGTAACTCTGTGAGATGAATTCACAGAACACAAAGCAGTTTCGCAGAAAGCTTCTTTTCCGTTGTGAACGGAAGATATTTCCTTTTTCACCATAGCCCTCTATGGGCTTCCAAATATCCCTTTGCCAATTCCACAAGAACAGCCTTAGCGAAAGGCTTCTTGAAGGGAAAGATGTAACTCTGTGAGATGAATTAACAGAACACAGAGCAGTTTTTCCGAAAGCTTCTTTCCAATTTTGAAAAGAAGATATTTCCTTTTCCACCATAGACCTCTATGGGCTTCCAAATATCCCTTTGCCCATTTCACAAGAACAGACTTAGCGAAAGGCTTCTTGAAGGGAAAGATGTAACTCTGTGAGATGAATTAACAGAACACAGGGTAGTTTCTCAGAAAGCTTCTTTCCAGTTTTCAATTTAAGATATTTCCTTTTTCACCATAGCCCTCTATGGGCTTCCAAATATCCCTTTGCCAATTCCACAAGAACAGCCTTAGGGAAAGGCTTTTTGAAGGTAAAGATGTAACTCTGTGAGATGAATTAACAGAACACAGAGCAGTTTCTCAGAAAGCTTCTTTCCAGTTTTGAACGGAAGATATTTCCTTTTTCACCATAGCCCTCTATGTGTTTCCAAATATCCCTTTGCCAATTCCACAAGAACAGCCTTAGCGAAAGGGTCCTTGAAGGGAAAGATGTGACTCTGTGAGATGAATTAACAGAACACAGAGTAGTTTCTCAGAAAGCTTCTTTCCAGTTTTGAACGGAAGATATTTCCTTTTTCACCATAGCCCTCTATGGGCTTCCAAATATCCCTTTGCCAATTCCACAAGAACAGCCTTAGCGAAAGTCTTCTTGAAGGGAAAGATGTAACTCTGTGAGATGAATTAACAGAACACAGAGCAGTTTCTCAGAAAGCTTCTTTCCAGTTTTGAACGGAAGATATTTCCTATTTCACCATAGCCCTCTATGTGTTTGCAAATATCCCTTTGCCAATTCCACAAGAACAGCCTTAGCGAAAGGGTCCTTGAAGGGAAAGATGTGACTCTGTGAGATGAATTAACAGAACACAGAGTAGTTTCTCAGAAAGCTTCTTTCCAGTTTTGAACGGAAGATATTTCCTTTTTCACCATAGCCCTCTATGGGCTTCCAAATATCCCTTTGCCAATTCCACAAGAACAGCCTTAGCGAAAGGCTTCTTGAAGGGAAAGATGTAACTCTGTGAGATGAATTAACATAATACAGAGCAGTTTCTCAGAAAGCTTCTTTCCAGTTTTGAACGGAAGATATTTCCTTTTTCACCGTAGCCCTCCATTGGCTTCCAAATATCCCTTTGCCAATTCTACAAGAACAGCCTTAGCGAATGGCTTCTCGAAGGGAAAGATGTAACTCTGTGAGATGAAATAACAGAACACAAAGCAGTTTCTCAGATACCTTCTTTCCAGTTGTGAACGGAAGATATTTCCTTTTTCACCATAGCCCTCTAAGGGCTTCCAAATATCCCTTTTCCAATTCCACAAGAACAGCCTTAGCGAAATGCTTCATGAAGGAAAAGATGTAACTCTGTGAGATGAATTAACAGAGCAAAGAGCAGTTTGTCAGAAAGCTTCTTTCCAGTTTTGAACGGAAGATATTTCCGTTTTCACTGAAGCCCTCTATGGGCTTCCAAATATCCCTTTGCCAATTCCACAGGAACAGCCTTAGCGAAAGGCTTCTTGAACGGAAAGATGTAACTCTGTGAGATGAATTAACAGAACACAGAGCAGTTTCTCAGAGAGCTTCTTTCCAGTTTTGAACGGGAGATAATTCCTTTTTCACCCTAGCCCTCTATGGGCTCCAAAATATCCCTTTGCCATTCCCAGAAGAACAGCCTTATGGAAAGTCTTCTTGAAGGGAAAGATGTAACTCTGTGAGATGAATTAACAGAACCCAGAGCAGTTTCTCAGAAAGCTTCTTTCCGTTTTTCATCGGAAGATATTTCCTTTTTCACCATAGCCCTCTATGGGCTTCCAAATATCCCTTTGCCAATTCCACAAGAACAGCCTTAGCGAAATTCTTCTTGAAGGGAAAGATGTAACTCTGTGAGATGAATTAACAGAACACAGAGCAGTTTCTCAGAAAGCTTCTTTCCAGTTTTGAACGGAAGATATTTCCTTTTTCACCATAGCCCTCTATGTGTTTCCAAATATCCCTTTGCCAATTCCACAAGAACAGCCTTAGCGAAAGGGTCCTTGAAGGGAAAGATGTGACTCTGTGAGATGAATTAACAGAACACAGAGTAGTTTCTCAGAAAGCTTCTTTCCAGTTTTGAACGGAAGATATTTCCTTTTTCACCATAGCCCTCTATGGGCTTCCAAATATCCCTTTGCCAATTCCACAAGAACAGCCTTAGCGAAAGGCTTCTTGAAGGGAAAGATGTAACTCTGTGAGATGAATTAACATAATACAGAGCAGTTTCTCAGAAAGCTTCTTTCCAGTTTTGAACGGAAGATATTTCCTTTTTCACCGTAGCCCTCCATTGGCTTCCAAATATCCCTTTGCCAATTCTACAAGAACAGCCTTAGCGAATGGCTTCTCGAAGGGAAAGATGTAACTCTGTGAGATGAAATAACAGAACACAAAGCAGTTTCTCAGATACCTTCTTTCCAGTTGTGAACGGAAGATATTTCCTTTTTCACCATAGCCCTCTAAGGGCTTCCAAATATCCCTTTTCCAATTCCACAAGAACAGCCTTAGCGAAATGCTTCATGAAGGAAAAGATGTAACTCTGTGAGATGAATTAACAGAGCAAAGAGCAGTTTGTCAGAAAGCTTCTTTCCAGTTTTGAACGGAAGATATTTCCGTTTTCACTGAAGCCCTCTATGGGCTTCCAAATATCACTTTGCCTATTCCACAGGAACAGCCTTAGCGAAAGGCTTCTTGAACGGAAAGATGTAACTCTGTGAGATGAATTAACAGAACACAGAGCAGTTTCTCAGAGAGCTTCTTTCCAGTTTTGAACGGGAGATAATTCCTTTTTCACCCTAGCCCTCTATGGGCTCCAAAATATCCCTTTGCCATTCCCAGAAGAACAGCCTTATGGAAAGGCTTCTTGAAGGGAAAGATGTAACTCTGTGAGATGAATTAACAGAACCCAGAGCAGTTTCTCAGAAAGCTTCTTTCCGTTTTTCATCGGAAGATATTTCCTTTTTCACCATAGCCCTCTATGGGCTTCCAAATATCCCTTTGCCAATTCCACAAGAACAGCCTTAGCGAAAGGCTTCTTGAAGGGAAAGATGTAACTCTGTGAGATGAATTAACAGAACACAGAGCAGTTTCTCAGAAAGCTTCTTTCCAGTTTTGAACGGAAGATATTTCCTTTTTTACCATAGCACTCTATGGGCTTCCAAATATCACTTTGCCAATTCCACAAGAACAGCCTTAGCGAAAGGCTTCCTGAAGGGAAACATGTAACTCTGTGAGATGAATTAACAGAACACTGAGCAGTTTCTCAGAAAGCTTCTTTCCAGTTTTGAACGGAAGATATTTCCTTTTTCACCGTAGCCCCCTATTGGCTTCCAAATATTCCTTTGCCAATTCCACAAGAACAGCGTTAGTGAAAGGCTTCTTGAAGGGAAAGATGTAACTCTGTGAGATGAATTAACAGAGCACAGAACAGTTTGTCAGAAAGCTTCTTTCCAGTTTTGAACGGAGGATATTTCCTTTTTCACCATAGCCCTCTTTGGGCTTCCAAATATCCCTTTGCCAATTCCACAAGAACAGCCTTAGCGAAAGGCTTCTTAAAGGGAAGATGTAACTCTGTGAGATGAATTAAGAGAACACAGAGCAGTTTCTCAGAAAGCTTCTTTCCAGTATTGAACGGAAGATATTTCCTTTTTCACCGTAGCCCTCTATGGGCTTCCAAATATGCCTTTTCCAATTCTCAAGAACAGCCTTAGCGAAAGGGTTCTTGAAGGGAAAGATGTAACTCTGTGAGATGAATTAACAGAACACAGAGGAGTTTCTCCGAAAGCTTCTTTCCAATTTTGAAAAGAAGATATTTCCTTTTTCACCATAGCCCTCTATGGGCTTCCAAATATCCCTTTGCCAATTCCACAAGAACAGCCTTAGCGAAAGGCTTCTTGAAGGGAAAGATGTAACTCTGTGAGATGAATTAACATAATACAGAGCAGTTTCTCAGAAAGCTTCTTTCCAGTTTTCAATGGAAGATATTTCCTTTTTCACCATAGCACTCTATGGGCTTCCAAATATCCCTTTGCCAATTCCACAAGAACAGCCTTAGCGAAAGGCTTCTTGAAAGGAAAGATGTAACTCTGTGAGATAAATTAACAGAACACAGAGCAGTTTCTCAGAAAGCTTCTTTCCAGTTTTGAACGGAAGATATTACGTTTCTCACCATAGCCCTCTAGGGGCTTCAAAATATCACTTTGCCAATTCCACAATAACAGCCTTAGCGAAAAGCTTCTTGAAGGGAAAGATGTAACTCTGTGAGATGAATTAATAGAGCAAAGAGCAGTTTGTCAGAAAGCTTCTTTCCAGTTTTGAACGGAAGATATTTCCTTTTTCACTGAAGCCCTCTATGGGCTTCCAAATATCCCTTTGCCAATTCCACAGGAACAGCCTTAGCGAAAGGCTTCTTGAAGGGAAAGATGTAACTCTGTGAGATGAATTAACAGAACACAGAGCAGTTTCTCAGAGAGCTTCTTTCCAGTTTTGAACGGGAGATAATTAATTTTTCACCATAGCCCTCTATGGGCTTCCAAATATCCCTTTGCCATTTCCACATGAACAGCCTTAGGGAAAGGCTTCTTGAAGGGAAAGATGTAACTCTGTGAGATGAATTAACAGAACCCAGAGCAGTTTCTCAGAAAGCTTCTTTCCAGTTTTGTACGGAAGATATTTCCTTTTTCACATAGCCCTCTATGGGCTTCCAAATATTCCTTTGCCAATTCCACAAGAACAGCATTAGCGAAAGGCTTCTTGAAGGGAAAGATGTAACTCTGTGAGGTGAATTAACAGAACACAGAACAGTTTCTCAGAAAGCTTCTTTTCAGTTGTGAACGGAAGATATTTCCTTTTTCACCATAGCCCTCTATGGGCTTCCAAATATCCCTTTGCCAATTCCACAAGAACAGCTTTAGCAAAAGGCTTCTTGAAGGGAAAGATGTAACTCTCTGAGATGAATTAACAGAACACAGAGCAGTTTCTCAGAAAGCTTCTTTCCAGTTTTCTATGGAAGATATTTCCTTTTTCACCATTGCCCTCTATTGGCTTCCAAATATCCCTTTGCCAATTCCACAAGAACAGCCTTAGCGAAAGGCTTCTTGAAGAGAAAGATGTAACCCTGGGAGATAAATTAACAGAACACAGAGTAGTTTCTCAGAAAGCTTCTTTCCAGTTTTGAACCGAAGATATTTCCTTTTTCACCATAGCCCTCAATGTGTTTCCAAATATCCCTTTGCCAATTCCACAAGAACAGCCTTAGCGAAAGGTTTCTTTAAGGGAAAGATGTAACTCTGTGAGATGAATTAACAGAACACAGAGCAGTTTCTCAGAAAGCTTCTTTCCAGTTTTGAACGGAAGATATTTCCTTTTTCACCATAGCCCTCTATGGGCTTCCAAATATCCCTTTGCCAATTCCACAAGAACAGCTTTAGCAAAAGGCTTCTTGAAGGGAAAGATGTAACTCTGTGAGATGAATTAACAGAACACAGAGCAGTTTCTCAGAAAGCTTCTTTCCAGTTTTGAACGGAAGATATTTCCTTTTTCACCATAGCCCTCTAAGGGCTTCCAAATATCCCTTTTCCAATTCCAGAAGAACAGCCTTAGCGAAAGGCTTCTTGAAGGGAACGATGTAACTCTGTGAGATGAATTAACAGAACACAGAGCAGTTTCTCAGAAAGCTTCTTTCCAGTTTTGAACGGAAGATATTTCCTTTTTCACCATAGCCCTCTATGGGCTTCCAAATATCCCTTTGCCAATTCAACAAGAACAGCCTTAGCGAAAGGCTTCTTGAAGGGAAAGATGTAACTCTGTGAGATGAATTAACAGAACACAGAGCACTTTCTCAGAAAGCTTCTTTCCAGTTTTGAACGGAAGATATTTCCTTTTTCACCATAGCCCTCTATGGGCTCCCAAATATCCCTTTGCCAATTCCACAAGAACAGCCTTAGCGAAAGGCTTCTTGAAGGGAAAGATGTAACTCTGTGAGATGAATTAACAGAACACAGAACAGTTTCTCAGAAAGGTTCTTTCCAGTTTTGAACGGAAGATATTTCCTTTTTCACCATAGCCCTCTATGGGCTTCAAAATATCCCTTTGCCAATGCCACAAGAACAGCCTTAGTGAAAGGCTTCCTGAAGGGAAACATGTAATTCTGTGTGATGAATTAACAGAACACAGAGCAGTTTCTCAGAAAGCTTCTTTCCAGTTTTGAACGGAAGATATTTCCTTTTTCACCGTAGCCCTCTTTGGGCTTCCAAATATCCCTTTGCCAATTCCACAAGAACAGCCATAGCGAAAGGCTTCTTGAAGGGAAAGATGTAACTCTGTGAGATGAATTAACAGAACACAGAGCAGTTTCTCAGAAAGCTTCTTTCCATTTTTGAACGGAAGATATTTCCTTTTTCACCATAGCCCTCTATGGGCTTCCAAATATCCCTTTGCCAATTCCACAAGAACAGCCTTAGTGAAAGGCTTCTTGAAGGGAAAGATGTAACTCAGTGAGATGAATTAACAGAACACAGAGCAGTTTCTCAGAAAGCTTCTTTCCAGTTTAGAACGGAAGATATTTCCTTTTTCAAAATAGCCCTCTATGGACTTCCAAATATCCCACTGCCAATTCCATAAGAACAGCCTTAGCGAAAGGCTTCTTGAAGGGAAAGATTTAACTGTGTGAGACGAATTAACAGAACACAGAGCAGTTTCTCAGAAAGCTTCTTTCGAGTTTTGAACGGAAGATATTTCCTTTTTCACCATAGCCCTCTATGGGCTTCCAAATATCCCTTTGCCAATTCCACAAGAACAGCCTTAGCGAAAGGCTTCTTGAAGGGAAAGATGTAACACTGTGAGATGAATTAACAGAACACAGAGCAGTTTCTCAGAAAGCTTCTTTCCAGTTTTGAACGGAAGATATTTCCTTTTTCACCATAGCCCTCTATGGGCTTCCAAATATCCCTTTGCCAATTCCACAAGAACAGCCTTAGCGAAAGGCTTCTTGAAGGGAAAGATGTAACTCTGTGAGATGACTTAACATAATACAGAGTAGTTTCTCAGAAAGCCTCTTTCAAGTTGTGAACGGAAGGTATTTCCTTTTTCACCGTAGCCCTCCATTGGCTTCCAAATATCCCTTTTCCAATTCCACAAGAACAGCCTTAGCGAAAGGCTTCTTGAAGGGAAAGATGTAACTCTGTGAGATGAATTAACAGAACACAAAGCAGTTTCTCAGATACCTTCTTTCCAGTTGTGAACGGAAGATATTCCCTTTTTCACCATAGCCCTCTATGGGCTTCCAAATATCCCTTTTCCAATTCCACAAGAACAGCCTTAGCGAAAGGCTTCATGAAGGGAAAGATGTAACTCCGTGAGATGAATTAACAGAGCAAAGAGCAGTTTGTCAGAAAGCTTCTTTCCAGTTTTGAACGGAAGATATTTCTTTTTTCACCATAGCCCTCTATGGGCTTCCAAATATCCCTTTGCCAATTCCACAAGAACAGCCTTAGCGAAAGGCTTCTTGAAGGGAAAGATGTAACTCTGTGAGATGAATTAACAGAACACAGAGCAGTTTCTCAGAGAGCTTCCTTCCAGTTTTGAACTTGAGATATTTCCTTTTTCACCATAGCCCACTATGGGCTTCCAAATATCCCTTTGCCAATTCCACAAGAACAGCCTTAGCGAAAGGCTTCTAGAAGGGAAAGATGTAACTCTGTGAGATGAATTAACAGAACACAGAGCAGTTTCTCAGAGAGCTTCTTTCCAGTTTTGAACGGAAGATATTTCCTTTTTCACCATAGCCCTCTATGGGTTTCCCAATATCCCTTTGCCAATTCCACAACAAAAGCCTTAGCGAAAGGCTTCTTAAAGGGAAAGATGTAACTCTGTGAGATGAATTAACAAAACACAGAGCAGTTTCTCAGAAGCTTCTTTCCAGTTTTGAACGGAAGATATTTCCTTTTTCACCATAGCCCTCTATGGGCTTCCAAATATCCCTTTGCCAATTCCACAAGAACAGCATTAGCGAAAGGCTTCTTGAAGGGAAAGATGTAACTCTGTGAGATGAATTAACAGAACACAGAGCAGTTTCTCAGAAAGCTTCTTTCCAGTTGTGAACGGAAGATATTTCCTTTTTCACCATAGCCCTCTATGGGCTTCCAAATATCCCTTTGCCAATTCCACAAGAACAGCTTCAGCAAAAGGCTTCTTGAAGGGAAAGATGTAACTCTCTGAGATGAATTAACAGAACACAGAGCAGTTTCTCAGAAAGCTTCTTTCCAGTTTTAAACGGCAGTATTCCCTTTTGCACCATAGCCCTCTATGGGCTTCCAAATATCCCTTTGCCAATTCCACAAGAACAGCCTTAGCGAAAGGCTTCTTGAAGAGAAACATGTAACCCTGGGAGATAAATTAACAGAACACAGAGCAGTTTCTCAGAAAGCTTCTTTCCAGTTTTGAAAGGAAGATATTTCCTTTATCACCATAGCCCTCTATGGGCTTCCAAATATCCCTTTGCCAATTCCACAAGAACAGCCTTAGCGAAAGGCTTCTTGAAGGGAAAGATGTAACTCTGTGAGATGAATTAACAGAACACAGAGTAGTTTCTCAGAAAGCTTCTTTCCAGTTTTGAACTTGAGATATTTCCTTTTTCACCATTGCCCTCTATGGGATTCCAAATATCCCTTTGCAAATTCCACAAGAACAGATATAGCGAAAGGCTTCTAGAAGGGAAAGATGTAACACTGTGAGATGAATTAACAGAACACAGAGCAGTTTCTCTGAGAGTTTCTTTCCAGTTTTGAACGGAAGATATTTCCTTTTTCACCATAGCCCTCTATGGGCTTCCAAATATCCCTTTGCCAATTCCACAAGAACAGCCTTATCGAAATGATTCTTGAAGGGAAAGATGTAACTCTGTGAGATGAATTAACAAAACACAGAGCAGTTTCTCAGAAGCTTCTTTCCAGTTTTGAACGGAAGATATTTCCTTTTTCACCATAGCCCTCTATGGGCTTCCAAATATCACTTTGCCAATTCCACAAGAACAGCCTTAGCGAAAGGAATCTTGAAGGGATAGATGTAACTCTGTGTGATGAATTAACAGAACACAGAGCAGTTTCTCAGAAAGCTTCTTTCCAGTTTTCTATGGAAGATATTTCCTTTTTCACCATAGCCCTCTATGGGCTTCCAAATATCCCTTTGCCAATTCCACAAGAACAGCCTTAGCGAAAGGCTTCTTGAAGGGAAAGATGTAACTCTGAGAGATAAATTAACAGAACAGAGAGCAGTTTCTCAGAAAGCTTCTTTCCAGTTTTGAACGGAAGATATTTCCTTTTTCACCATAGCTCTCTATGGGCTTCCAAATATCCCTTTGCCAGTTAAACAAGAACAGCCTTAGCGAAAGGCTTCTTGAAGGGAAAGATGTAACTCTGTGAGATGAATTAACAGAACACAGAGGAGTTTCTCAGAGAGCTTCTTTCCATTTTTGAACGGGAGATATTTCTTTTTTCACCATAGCCCTCTATGGCCGCCACATATCCCTTTGCCAATTCCACAAGAACAGCCTTAGCGAAAGGCTTCTTGAAGGGAAAGATGTAACTCTGTGAGATGAATTAACAGAACACAGAGCAGTTTCTCAGAAAGCTTCTTTCCAGTTTTGAACGGAAGCTATTTCCTTTTTCACCATAGCACTTTATGGGCTTCCAAATATCACTTTGCCAATTCCACAAGAACAGCCTTAGCGAAAGGCTTCTTGAAGGGAAAGATGTAACTCTGTGAGATGAATTAACAGAACAAAGAGCAGTTTCTCAGAAAGCTTTTTCCAGTTTTGAACGGAAGATATTTCCTTTTTCACCATAGCCCTCTATGGGCTTCCAAATATCCCTTTGCCAATTCCACAAGAACAGCCTTAGCGAAAGGCTTCTTGAAGGGAAAGATGTAACTCTGTGAGATGAATTAACAGAACACAGAGCAGTTTCTCAGAGAGCTTCTTTCCAGTTTTGAACGGAAGATATTTCCTTTTTCACCATAGCCCTCTATGGGTTTCCAAATATCCCTTTGCCAATTCCACAACAACAGCCTTAGCGAAAGGCTTCTTAGAGGGAAAGATGTAACTCTGTGAGATGAATTAAGAAAACACAGAGCAGTTTCTCAGAAGCTTCTTTCCAGTTTTGAACGGAAGATATTTCCTTTTTCACCATAGCCCTCTATGGGCTTCCGAATATCTCTTTGCCAATTCCACAAGAACAGCATTAGCGAAAGGCTTCTTGAAGGGAAGGATGTAACTTTGTGAGATGAATTAACAGAACACAGAGCAGTTTCTCAGAAAGCTTCTTTCCAGTTGTGAACGGAAGATATTTCCTTTTTCACCATAGCCCTCTATGGGCTTCCAAATATCCCTTTGCCAATTCCACAAGAACAGCTTCAGCAAAAGGCTTCTTGAAGGGAAAGATGAAACTCTCTGAGATGAATTAACAGAACACAGAGCACTTTCTCAGAAAGCTTCTTTCCAGTTTTCTATGGAAGATATTTCCTTTTTCACCATAGCCCTCTATGGGCTTCCAAATATCCCTTTGCCAATTCCACAAGAACAGCCTTAGCGAAAGGCTTCTTGAAGAGAAAGATGTAACCCTGGGAGATAAATTAACAGAACACAGAGCAGTTTCTCAGAAAGCTTCTTTCCAGTTTTGAAAGGAAGATATTTCCTTTATCACCATAGCCCTCTATGGGCTTCCAAATATCCCTTTGCCAATTCCACAAGAACAGCCTTAACGAAAGGCTTCTTGAAGGGAAAGATGTAACTCTGTGAGATGAATTAACAGAACACAGAGCAGTTTCTCAGAGAGCTTCTTTCCAGTTTTGAACGGAAGATATTTCCTTTTTCACCATAACCCTCTAAGGGCTTCCAAATATCCCTTTGCCAATTCCACAAGAACAGCCTTAGGGAAAGGCTTTTTGAAGGTGAATATGTAACTCTGTGAGATGAATTAACAGAACACAGAGCAGTTTCTCAGAAAGCTTCTTTCCTGTTTTGAACCGAAGATATTTCCTTTTTCACCATAGCCCTCTATGTGTTTCCAAATATCCCTTTGCCAATTCCACAAGAACAGCCTTAGCGAAAGGGTTCTTGAAGGGAAAGATGTAACTCTGTGAGATGAATTAACAGAACACAGAGTAGTTTCTCAGAATGCTTCTTTCCAGTTTTGAACTTGAGATATTTCCTTTTTCACCATCCCCTCTATGGGCTTCCAAATATCCCTTTGCAAATTCCACAAGAACAGCCATAGCGAAAGGCTTCTAGAAGGGAAAGATGTAACTCTGTGAGATGAATTAACAGAACACAGAGCAGTTTCTCTGAGAGCTTCTTTCCAGTTTTGAACGGAAGATATTTCCTTTTTCACCATAGCCCTCTATGGGCTTCCAAATATCCCTTTGCCAATTCCACAAGAACAGCCTTATCGAAATGATTCTTGAAGGGAAAGATGTAACTCTGTGAGATGAATTAACAAAACACAGAGCAGTTTCTCAGAAGCTTCTTTCCAGTTTTGAACGGAAGATATTTCCTTTTTCACCATAGCCCTCTATGGGCTTCCAAATATCACTTTGCCAATTCCACAAGAACAGCCTTAGCGAAAGGAATCTTGAAGGGATAGATGTAACTCTGTGAGATGAATTAACAGAACACAGAGCAGTTTCTCAGAAAGCTTCTTTCCAGTTTTCTATGGAAGATATTTCCTTTTTCACCATAGCCCTCTATGGGCTTCAAAATATCCCTTTGCCAATTCCACAAGAACAGCCTTAGCGAAAGGCTTCTTGAAGGGAAAGATGTAACTCTGAGAGATAAATAAACAGAACACAGAGCAGTTTCTCAGAAAGCTTCTTTCCAGTTTTGAACGGAAGATATTTCCTTTTTCACCATAGCTCTCTATGGGCTTCCAAATATCCCTTTGCCAGTTAAACAAGAACAGCCTTAGCGAAAGGCTTCTTGAAGGGAAAGATGTAACTCTGTGAGATGAATTAACAGAACACAGAGGAGTTTCTCAGAGAGCTTCTTTCCAGTTTTGAACGGGAGATATTTCTTTTTTCACCATAGCCCTCTATGGCCGCCACATATCCCTTTGCCAATTCCACAAGAACAGCCTTAGCGAAAGGCTTCTTGAAGGGAAAGATGTAACTCTGTGAGATGAATTAACAGAACACAGAGCAGTTTCTCAGAAAGCTTCTTTCCAGTTTTGAACGGAAGCTATTTCCTTTTTCACCATAGCACTTTATGGGCTTCCAAATATCACTTTGCCAATTCCACAAGAACAGCCTTAGCGAAAGGCTTCTTGAAGGGAAAGATGTAACTCTGTGAGATGAATTAACAGAACAAAGAGCAGTTTGTCAGAAAGCTTTTTCCAGTTTTGAACGGAAGCTATTTCCTTTTTCATCATAGCCCTCTATGGGCTTCCAAATATCCCTTTGCCAATTCCACAAGAACAGCCTTAGCGAAAGGCTTCTTGAAGGGAAAGATGTAACTCTGTGAGATGAATTAACAGAACACAGAGGAGTTTCTCAGAGAGCTTCTTTCCATTTTTGAACGGGAGATATTTCTTTTTTCACCATAGCCCTCTATGGCCGCCACATATCCCTTTGCCAATTCCACAAGAACAGCCTTAGCGAAAGGCTTCTTGAAGGGTAAGATGTAACTCTGTGAGATGAATTAACAGAACACAGAGCAGTTTCTCAGAAAGCTTCTTTCCAGTTTTGAACGGAAGCTATTTCCTTTTTCACCATAGCACTTTATGGGCTTCCAAATATCACTTTGCCAATTCCACAAGAACAGCCTTAGCGAAAGGCTTCTTGAAGGGAAAGATGTAACTCTGTGAGATGAATTAACAGAACAAAGAGCAGTTTCTCAGAAAGCTTTTTCCAGTTTTGAACGGAAGATATTTCCTTTTTCACCATAGCCCTCTATGGGCTTCCAAATATCCCTTTGCCAATTCCACAAGAACAGCCTTAGCGAAAGGCTTCTTGAAGGGAAAGATGTAACTCTGTGAGATGAATTAACAGAACACAGAGCAGTTTCTCAGAGAGCTTCTTTCCAGTTTTGAACGGAAGATATTTCCTTTTTCACCATAGCCCTCTATGGGCTTCCGAATATCTCTTTGCCAATTCCACAAGAACAGCATTAGCGAAAGGCTTCTTGAAGGGAAGGATGTAACTCTGTGAGATGAATTAACAGAACACAGAGCAGTTTCTCAGAAAGCTTCTTTCCAGTTGTGAACGGAAGATATTTCCTTTTTCACCATAGCCCTCTATGGGCTTCCAAATATCCCTTTGCCAATTCCACAAGAACAGCTTCAGCAAAAGGCTTCTTGAAGGGAAAGATGTAACTCTCTGAGGTGAATTAACAGAACACAGAGCACTTTCTCAGAAAGCTTCTTTCCAGTTTTCTATGGAAGATATTTCCTTTTTCACCATAGCCCTCTATGGGCTTCCAAATATCCCTTTGCCAATTCCACAAGAACAGCCTTAGCGAAAGGCTTCTTGAAGAGAAAGATGTAACCCTGGGAGATAAATTAACAGAACACAGAGCAGTTTCTCAGAAAGCTTCTTTCCAGTTTTGAAAGGAAGATATTTCCTTTATCACCATAGCCCTCTATGGGCTTCCAAATATCCCTTTGCCAATTCCACAAGAACAGCCTTAGCGAAAGGCTTCTTGAAGGGAAAGATGTAACTCTGTGAGATGAATTAACAGAACACAGAGCAGTTTCTCAGAGAGCTTCTTTCCAGTTTTGAACGGAAGATATTTCCTTTTTCACCATAACCCTCTATGGGCTTCCAAATATCCCTTTGCCAGTTAAACAAGAACAGCCTTAGGGAAAGGCTTTTTGAAGGTGAATATGTAACTCTGTGAGATGAATTAACAGAACACAGAGCAGTTTCTCAGAAAGCTTCTTTCCTGTTTTGAACCGAAGATATTTCCTTTTTCACCATAGCCCTCTATGTGTTTCCAAATATCCCTTTGCCAATTCCACAAGAACAGCCTTAGCGAAAGGGTTCTTGAAGGGAAAGATGTAACTCTGTGAGATGAATTAACAGAACACAGAGTAGTTTCTCAGAATGCTTCTTTCCAGTTTTGAACTTGAGATATTTCCTTTTTCACCATAGCCCTCTATGGGCTTCCAAATATCCCTTTGCAAATTCCACAAGAACAGCCATAGCGAAAGGCTTCTAGAAGGGAAAGATGTAACTCTGTGAGATGAATTAACAGAACACAGAGCAGTTTCTCTGAGAGCTTCTTTCCAGTTTTGAACGGAAGATATTTCCTTTTTCACCATAGCCCTCTATGGGCTTCCAAATATCCCTTTGCCAATTCCACAAGAACAGCCTTATCGAAATGATTCTTGAAGGGAAAGATGTAACTCTGTGAGATGAATTAACAAAACACAGAGCAGTTTCTCAGAAGCTTCTTTCCAGTTTTGAACGGAAGATATTTCCTTTTTCACCATAGCCCTCTATGGGCTTCCAAATATCACTTTGCCAATTCCACAAGAACAGCCTTAGCGAAAGGAATCTTGAAGGGATAGATGTAAATCTGTGAGATGAATTAACAGAACACAGAGCAGTTTCTCAGAAAGCTTCTTTCCAGTTTTCTATGGAAGATATTTCCTTTTTCACCATAGACCTCTATGGGCTTGAAAATATCCCTTTGCCAATTCCACAAGAACAGCCTTAGCGAAAGGCTTCTTGAAGGGAAAGATGTAACTCTGTGAGATGAATTAACAGAACACAGAGCACTTTCTCAGAAAGCTTCTTTCCAGTTTTGAACGGAAGATATTTCCTTTTTCACCATAGCCCTCTATGGGCTCCCAAATATCCCTTTGCCAATTCCACAAGAACAGCCTTAGCGAAAGGCTTCTTGAAGGGAAAGATGTAACTCTGTGAGATGAATTAACAGAACACAGAACAGTTTCTCAGAAAGGTTCTTTCCAGTTTTGAACGGAAGATATTTCCTTTTTCACCATAGCCCTCTATGGGCTTCAAAATATCCCTTTGCCAATGCCACAAGAACAGCCTTAGTGAAAGGCTTCCTGAAGGGAAACATGTAATTCTGTGTGATGAATTAACAGAACACAGAGCAGTTTCTCAGAAAGCTTCTTTCCAGTTTTGAACGGAAGATATTTCCTTTTTCACCGTAGCCCTCTTTGGGCTTCCAAATATCCCTTTGCCAATTCCACAAGAACAGCCATAGCGAAAGGCTTCTTGAAGGGAAAGATGTAACTCTGTGAGATGAATTAACAGAACACAGAGCAGTTTCTCAGAAAGCTTCTTTCCAGTTTTGAACGGAAGATATTTCCTTTTTCACCATAGCCCTCTATGGGCTTCCAAATATCCCTTTGCCAATTCCACAAGAACAGCCTTAGTGAAAGGCTTCTTGAAGGGAAAGATGTAACTCAGTGAGATGAATTAACAGAACACAGAGCAGTTTCTCAGAAAGCTTCTTTCCAGTTTAGAACGGAAGATATTTCCTTTTTCAAAATAGCCCTCTATGGACTTCCAAATATCCCACTGCCAATTCCATAAGAACAGCCTTAGCGAAAGGCTTCTTGAAGGGAAAGATGTAACTCTGAGAGATAAATAAACAGAACACAGAGCAGTTTCTCAGAAAGCTTCTTTCCAGTTTTGAACGGAAGATATTTCCTTTTTCACCATAGCTCTCTATGGGCTTCCAAATATCCCTTTGCCAGTTAAACAAGAACAGCCTTAGCGAAAGGCTTCTTGAAGGGAAAGATGTAACTCTGTGAGATGAATTAACAGAACACAGAGGAGTTTCTCAGAGAGCTTCTTTCCAGTTTTGAACGGGAGATATTTCTTTTTTCACCATAGCCCTCTATGGCCGCCACATATCCCTTTGCCAATTCCACAAGAACAGCCTTAGCGAAAGGCTTCTTGAAGGGAAAGATGTAACTCTGTGAGATGAATTAACAGAACACAGAGCAGTTTCTCAGAAAGCTTCTTTCCAGTTTTGAACGGAAGCTATTTCCTTTTTCACCATAGCACTTTATGGGCTTCCAAATATCACTTTGCCAATTCCACAAGAACAGCCTTAGCGAAAGGCTTCTTGAAGGGAAAGATGTAACTCTGTGAGATGAATTAACAGAACAAAGAGCAGTTTGTCAGAAAGCTTTTTCCAGTTTTGAACGGAAGCTATTTCCTTTTTCATCATAGCCCTCTATGGGCTTCCAAATATCCCTTTGCCAATTCCACAAGAACAGCCTTAGCGAAAGGCTTCTTGAAGGGAAAGATGTAACTCTGTGAGATGAATTAACAGAACACAGAGGAGTTTCTCAGAGAGCTTCTTTCCATTTTTGAACGGGAGATATTTCTTTTTTCACCATAGCCCTCTATGGCCGCCACATATCCCTTTGCCAATTCCACAAGAACAGCCTTAGCGAAAGGCTTCTTGAAGGGTAAGATGTAACTCTGTGAGATGAATTAACAGAACACAGAGCAGTTTCTCAGAAAGCTTCTTTCCAGTTTTGAACGGAAGCTATTTCCTTTTTCACCATAGCACTTTATGGGCTTCCAAATATCACTTTGCCAATTCCACAAGAACAGCCTTAGCGAAAGGCTTCTTGAAGGGAAAGATGTAACTCTGTGAGATGAATTAACAGAACAAAGAGCAGTTTCTCAGAAAGCTTTTTCCAGTTTTGAACGGAAGATATTTCCTTTTTCACCATAGCCCTCTATGGGCTTCCAAATATCCCTTTGCCAATTCCACAAGAACAGCCTTAGCGAAAGGCTTCTTGAAGGGAAAGATGTAACTCTGTGAGATGAATTAACAGAACACAGAGCAGTTTCTCAGAGAGCTTCTTTCCAGTTTTGAACGGAAGATATTTCCTTTTTCACCATAGCCCTCTATGGGCTTCCGAATATCTCTTTGCCAATTCCACAAGAACAGCATTAGCGAAAGGCTTCTTGAAGGGAAGGATGTAACTCTGTGAGATGAATTAACAGAACACAGAGCAGTTTCTCAGAAAGCTTCTTTCCAGTTGTGAACGGAAGATATTTCCTTTTTCACCATAGCCCTCTATGGGCTTCCAAATATCCCTTTGCCAATTCCACAAGAACAGCTTCAGCAAAAGGCTTCTTGAAGGGAAAGATGTAACTCTCTGAGGTGAATTAACAGAACACAGAGCACTTTCTCAGAAAGCTTCTTTCCAGTTTTCTATGGAAGATATTTCCTTTTTCACCATAGCCCTCTATGGGCTTCCAAATATCCCTTTGCCAATTCCACAAGAACAGCCTTAGCGAAAGGCTTCTTGAAGAGAAAGATGTAACCCTGGGAGATAAATTAACAGAACACAGAGCAGTTTCTCAGAAAGCTTCTTTCCAGTTTTGAAAGGAAGATATTTCCTTTATCACCATAGCCCTCTATGGGCTTCCAAATATCCCTTTGCCAATTCCACAAGAACAGCCTTAGCGAAAGGCTTCTTGAAGGGAAAGATGTAACTCTGTGAGATGAATTAACAGAACACAGAGCAGTTTCTCAGAGAGCTTCTTTCCAGTTTTGAACGGAAGATATTTCCTTTTTCACCATAACCCTCTATGGGCTTCCAAATATCCCTTTGCCAGTTAAACAAGAACAGCCTTAGGGAAAGGCTTTTTGAAGGTGAATATGTAACTCTGTGAGATGAATTAACAGAACACAGAGCAGTTTCTCAGAAAGCTTCTTTCCTGTTTTGAACCGAAGATATTTCCTTTTTCACCATAGCCCTCTATGTGTTTCCAAATATCCCTTTGCCAATTCCACAAGAACAGCCTTAGCGAAAGGGTTCTTGAAGGGAAAGATGTAACTCTGTGAGATGAATTAACAGAACACAGAGTAGTTTCTCAGAATGCTTCTTTCCAGTTTTGAACTTGAGATATTTCCTTTTTCACCATAGCCCTCTATGGGCTTCCAAATATCCCTTTGCAAATTCCACAAGAACAGCCATAGCGAAAGGCTTCTAGAAGGGAAAGATGTAACTCTGTGAGATGAATTAACAGAACACAGAGCAGTTTCTCTGAGAGCTTCTTTCCAGTTTTGAACGGAAGATATTTCCTTTTTCACCATAGCCCTCTATGGGCTTCCAAATATCCCTTTGCCAATTCCACAAGAACAGCCTTATCGAAATGATTCTTGAAGGGAAAGATGTAACTCTGTGAGATGAATTAACAAAACACAGAGCAGTTTCTCAGAAGCTTCTTTCCAGTTTTGAACGGAAGATATTTCCTTTTTCACCATAGCCCTCTATGGGCTTCCAAATATCACTTTGCCAATTCCACAAGAACAGCCTTAGCGAAAGGAATCTTGAAGGGATAGATGTAAATCTGTGAGATGAATTAACAGAACACAGAGCAGTTTCTCAGAAAGCTTCTTTCCAGTTTTCTATGGAAGATATTTCCTTTTTCACCATAGACCTCTATGGGCTTGAAAATATCCCTTTGCCAATTCCACAAGAACAGCCTTAGCGAAAGGCTTCTTGAAGGGAAAGATGTAACTCTGTGAGATGAATTAACAGAACACAGAGCACTTTCTCAGAAAGCTTCTTTCCAGTTTTGAACGGAAGATATTTCCTTTTTCACCATAGCCCTCTATGGGCTCCCAAATATCCCTTTGCCAATTCCACAAGAACAGCCTTAGCGAAAGGCTTCTTGAAGGGAAAGATGTAACTCTGTGAGATGAATTAACAGAACACAGAACAGTTTCTCAGAAAGGTTCTTTCCAGTTTTGAACGGAAGATATTTCCTTTTTCACCATAGCCCTCTATGGGCTTCAAAATATCCCTTTGCCAATGCCACAAGAACAGCCTTAGTGAAAGGCTTCCTGAAGGGAAACATGTAATTCTGTGTGATGAATTAACAGAACACAGAGCAGTTTCTCAGAAAGCTTCTTTCCAGTTTTGAACGGAAGATATTTCCTTTTTCACCGTAGCCCTCTTTGGGCTTCCAAATATCCCTTTGCCAATTCCACAAGAACAGCCATAGCGAAAGGCTTCTTGAAGGGAAAGATGTAACTCTGTGAGATGAATTAACAGAACACAGAGCAGTTTCTCAGAAAGCTTCTTTCCAGTTTTGAACGGAAGATATTTCCTTTTTCACCATAGCCCTCTATGGGCTTCCAAATATCCCTTTGCCAATTCCACAAGAACAGCCTTAGTGAAAGGCTTCTTGAAGGGAAAGATGTAACTCAGTGAGATGAATTAACAGAACACAGAGCAGTTTCTCAGAAAGCTTCTTTCCAGTTTAGAACGGAAGATATTTCCTTTTTCAAAATAGCCCTCTATGGACTTCCAAATATCCCACTGCCAATTCCATAAGAACAGCCTTAGCGAAAGGCTTCTTGAAGGGAAAGATTTAACTGTGTGAGACGAATTAACAGAACACAGAGCAGTTTCTCAGAAAGCTTCTTTCGAGTTTTGAACGGAAGATATTTCCTTTTTCACCATAGCCCTCTATGGGCTTCCAAATATCCCTTTGCCAATTCCACAAGAACAGCCTTAGCGAAAGGCTTCTTGAAGGGAAAGATGTAACACTGTGAGATGAATTAACAGAACACAGAGCAGTTTCTCAGAAAGCTTCTTTCCAGTTTTGAACGGAAGATATTTCCTTTTTCACCATAGCCCTCTATGGGCTTCCAAATATCCCTTTGCCAATTCCACAAGAACAGCCTTAGCGAAAGGCTTCTTGAAGGGAAAGATGTAACTCTGTGAGATGACTTAACATAATACAGAGTAGTTTCTCAGAAAGCCTCTTTCAAGTTGTGAACGGAAGGTATTTCCTTTTTCACCGTAGCCCTCCATTGGCTTCCAAATATCCCTTTTCCAATTCCACAAGAACAGCCTTAGCGAAAGGCTTCTTGAAGGGAAAGATGTAACTCTGTGAGATGAATTAACAGAACACAAAGCAGTTTCTCAGATACCTTCTTTCCAGTTGTGAACGGAAGATATTCCCTTTTTCACCATAGCCCTCTATGGGCTTCCAAATATCCCTTTTCCAATTCCACAAGAACAGCCTTAGCGAAAGGCTTCATGAAGGGAAAGATGTAACTCCGTGAGATGAATTAACAGAGCAAAGAGCAGTTTGTCAGAAAGCTTCTTTCCAGTTTTGAACGGAAGATATTTCTTTTTTCACCATAGCCCTCTATGGGCTTCCAAATATCCCTTTGCCAATTCCACAAGAACAGCCTTAGCGAAAGGCTTCTTGAAGGGAAAGATGTAACTCTGTGAGATGAATTAACAGAACACAGAGCAGTTTCTCAGAGAGCTTCCTTCCAGTTTTGAACTTGAGATATTTCCTTTTTCACCATAGCCCACTATGGGCTTCCAAATATCCCTTTGCCAATTCCACAAGAACAGCCTTAGCGAAAGGCTTCTAGAAGGGAAAGATGTAACTCTGTGAGATGAATTAACAGAACACAGAGCAGTTTCTCAGAGAGTTTCTTTCCAGTTTTGAACGGAAGATATTTCCTTTTTCACCATAGCCCTCTATGGGCTTCCAAATATCCCTTTGCCAATTCCACAAGAACAGCCTTATCGAAATGATTCTTGAAGGGAAAGATGTAACTCTGTGAGATGAATTAACAAAACACAGAGCAGTTTCTCAGAAGCTTCTTTCCAGTTTTGAACGGAAGATATTTCCTTTTTCACCATAGCCCTCTATGGGCTTCCAAATATCACTTTGCCAATTCCACAAGAACAGCCTTAGCGAAAGGAATCTTGAAGGGATAGATGTAACTCTGTGTGATGAATTAACAGAACACAGAGCAGTTTCTCAGAAAGCTTCTTTCCAGTTTTCTATGGAAGATATTTCCTTTTTCACCATAGCCCTCTATGGGCTTCCAAATATCCCTTTGCCAATTCCACAAGAACAGCCTTAGCGAAAGGCTTCTTGAAGGGAAAGATGTAACTCTGAGAGATAAATTAACAGAACACAGAGCAGTTTCTCAGAAAGCTTCTTTCCAGTTTTGAACGGAAGATATTTCCTTTTTCACCATAGCTCTCTATGGGCTTCCAAATATCCCTTTGCCAGTTAAACAAGAACAGCCTTAGCGAAAGGCTTCTTGAAGGGAAAGATGTAACTCTGTGAGATGAATTAACAGAACACAGAGGAGTTTCTCAGAGAGCTTCTTTCCATTTTTGAACGGGAGATATTTCTTTTTTCACCATAGCCCTCTATGGCCGCCACATATCCCTTTGCCAATTCCACAAGAACAGCCTTAGCGAAAGGCTTCTTGAAGGGAAAGATGTAACTCTGTGAGATGAATTAACAGAACACAGAGCAGTTTCTCAGAAAGCTTCTTTCCAGTTTTGAACGGAAGCTATTTCCTTTTTCACCATAGCACTTTATGGGCTTCCAAATATCACTTTGCCAATTCCACAAGAACAGCCTTAGCGAAAGGCTTCTTGAAGGGAAAGATGTAACTCTGTGAGATGAATTAACAGAACACAGAGCAGTTTCTCAGAAAGCTTTTTCCAGTTTTGAACGGAAGATATTTCCTTTTTCACCATAGCCCTCTATGGGCTTCCAAATATCCCTTTGCCAATTCCACAAGAACAGCCTTAGCGAAAGGCTTCTTGAAGGGAAAGATGTAACTCTGTGAGATGAATTAACAGAACACAGAGCAGTTTCTCAGAGAGCTTCTTTCCAGTTTTGAACGGAAGATATTTCCTTTTTCACCATAGCCCTCTATGGGTTTCCAAATATCCCTTTGCCAATTCCACAACAACAGCCTTAGCGAAAGGCTTCTTAGAGGGAAAGATGTAACTCTGTGAGATGAATTAAGAAAACACAGAGCAGTTTCTCAGAAGCTTCTTTCCAGTTTTGAACGGAAGATATTTCCTTTTTCACCATAGCCCTCTATGGGCTTCCGAATATCTCTTTGCCAATTCCACAAGAACAGCATTAGCGAAAGGCTTCTTGAAGGGAAGGATGTAACTTTGTGAGATGAATTAACAGAACACAGAGCAGTTTCTCAGAAAGCTTCTTTCCAGTTGTGAACGGAAGATATTTCCTTTTTCACCATAGCCCTCTATGGGCTTCCAAATATCCCTTTGCCAATTCCACAAGAACAGCTTCAGCAAAAGGCTTCTTGAAGGGAAAGATGAAACTCTCTGAGATGAATTAACAGAACACAGAGCACTTTCTCAGAAAGCTTCTTTCCAGTTTTCTATGGAAGATATTTCCTTTTTCACCATAGCCCTCTATGGGCTTCCAAATATCCCTTTGCCAATTCCACAAGAACAGCCTTAGCGAAAGGCTTCTTGAAGAGAAAGATGTAACCCTGGGAGATAAATTAACAGAACACAGAGCAGTTTCTCAGAAAGCTTCTTTCCAGTTTTGAAAGGAAGATATTTCCTTTATCACCATAGCCCTCTATGGGCTTCCAAATATCCCTTTGCCAATTCCACAAGAACAGCCTTAGCGAAAGGCTTCTTGAAGGGAAAGATGTAACTCTGTGAGATGAATTAACAGAACACAGAGCAGTTTCTCAGAGAGCTTCTTTCCAGTTTTGAACGGAAGATATTTCCTTTTTCACCATAACCCTCTAAGGGCTTCCAAATATCCCTTTGCCAATTCCACAAGAACAGCCTTAGGGAAAGGCTTTTTGAAGGTGAATATGTAACTCTGTGAGATGAATTAACAGAACACAGAGCAGTTTCTCAGAAAGCTTCTTTCCTGTTTTGAACCGAAGATATTTCCTTTTTCACCATAGCCCTCTATGTGTTTCCAAATATCCCTTTGCCAATTCCACAAGAACAGCCTTAGCGAAAGGGTTCTTGAAGGGAAAGATGTAACTCTGTGAGATGAATTAACAGAACACAGAGTAGTTTCTCAGAATGCTTCTTTCCAGTTTTGAACTTGAGATATTTCCTTTTTCACCATCCCCTCTATGGGCTTCCAAATATCCCTTTGCAAATTCCACAAGAACAGCCATAGCGAAAGGCTTCTAGAAGGGAAAGATGTAACTCTGTGAGATGAATTAACAGAACACAGAGCAGTTTCTCTGAGAGCTTCTTTCCAGTTTTGAACGGAAGATATTTCCTTTTTCACCATAGCCCTCTATGGGCTTCCAAATATCCCTTTGCCAATTCCACAAGAACAGCCTTATCGAAATGATTCTTGAAGGGAAAGATGTAACTCTGTGAGATGAATTAACAAAACACAGAGCAGTTTCTCAGAAGCTTCTTTCCAGTTTTGAACGGAAGATATTTCCTTTTTCACCATAGCCCTCTATGGGCTTCCAAATATCACTTTGCCAATTCCACAAGAACAGCCTTAGCGAAAGGAATCTTGAAGGGATAGATGTAACTCTGTGAGATGAATTAACAGAACACAGAGCAGTTTCTCAGAAAGCTTCTTTCCAGTTTTCTATGGAAGATATTTCCTTTTTCACCATAGCCCTCTATGGGCTTCAAAATATCCCTTTGCCAATTCCACAAGAACAGCCTTAGCGAAAGGCTTCTTGAAGGGAAAGATGTAACTCTGAGAGATAAATAAACAGAACACAGAGCAGTTTCTCAGAAAGCTTCTTTCCAGTTTTGAACGGAAGATATTTCCTTTTTCACCATAGCTCTCTATGGGCTTCCAAATATCCCTTTGCCAGTTAAACAAGAACAGCCTTAGCGAAAGGCTTCTTGAAGGGAAAGATGTAACTCTGTGAGATGAATTAACAGAACACAGAGGAGTTTCTCAGAGAGCTTCTTTCCAGTTTTGAACGGGAGATATTTCTTTTTTCACCATAGCCCTCTATGGCCGCCACATATCCCTTTGCCAATTCCACAAGAACAGCCTTAGCGAAAGGCTTCTTGAAGGGAAAGATGTAACTCTGTGAGATGAATTAACAGAACACAGAGCAGTTTCTCAGAAAGCTTCTTTCCAGTTTTGAACGGAAGCTATTTCCTTTTTCACCATAGCACTTTATGGGCTTCCAAATATCACTTTGCCAATTCCACAAGAACAGCCTTAGCGAAAGGCTTCTTGAAGGGAAAGATGTAACTCTGTGAGATGAATTAACAGAACAAAGAGCAGTTTGTCAGAAAGCTTTTTCCAGTTTTGAACGGAAGCTATTTCCTTTTTCATCATAGCCCTCTATGGGCTTCCAAATATCCCTTTGCCAATTCCACAAGAACAGCCTTAGCGAAAGGCTTCTTGAAGGGAAAGATGTAACTCTGTGAGATGAATTAACAGAACACAGAGGAGTTTCTCAGAGAGCTTCTTTCCATTTTTGAACGGGAGATATTTCTTTTTTCACCATAGCCCTCTATGGCCGCCACATATCCCTTTGCCAATTCCACAAGAACAGCCTTAGCGAAAGGCTTCTTGAAGGGTAAGATGTAACTCTGTGAGATGAATTAACAGAACACAGAGCAGTTTCTCAGAAAGCTTCTTTCCAGTTTTGAACGGAAGCTATTTCCTTTTTCACCATAGCACTTTATGGGCTTCCAAATATCACTTTGCCAATTCCACAAGAACAGCCTTAGCGAAAGGCTTCTTGAAGGGAAAGATGTAACTCTGTGAGATGAATTAACAGAACAAAGAGCAGTTTCTCAGAAAGCTTTTTCCAGTTTTGAACGGAAGATATTTCCTTTTTCACCATAGCCCTCTATGGGCTTCCAAATATCCCTTTGCCAATTCCACAAGAACAGCCTTAGCGAAAGGCTTCTTGAAGGGAAAGATGTAACTCTGTGAGATGAATTAACAGAACACAGAGCAGTTTCTCAGAGAGCTTCTTTCCAGTTTTGAACGGAAGATATTTCCTTTTTCACCATAGCCCTCTATGGGTTTCCAAATATCCCTTTGCCAATTCCACAACAACAGCCTTAGCGAAAGGCTTCTTAGAGGGAAAGATGTAACTCTGTGAGATGAATTAAGAAAACACAGAGCAGTTTCTCAGAAGCTTCTTTCCAGTTTTGAACGGAAGATATTTCCTTTTTCACCATAGCCCTCTATGGGCTTCCGAATATCTCTTTGCCAATTCCACAAGAACAGCATTAGCGAAAGGCTTCTTGAAGGGAAGGATGTAACTCTGTGAGATGAATTAACAGAACACAGAGCAGTTTCTCAGAAAGCTTCTTTCCAGTTGTGAACGGAAGATATTTCCTTTTTCACCATAGCCCTCTATGGGCTTCCAAATATCCCTTTGCCAATTCCACAAGAACAGCTTCAGCAAAAGGCTTCTTGAAGGGAAAGATGTAACTCTCTGAGGTGAATTAACAGAACACAGAGCACTTTCTCAGAAAGATTCTTTCCAGTTTTCTATGGAAGATATTTCCTTTTTCACCATAGCCCTCTATGGGCTTCCAAATATCCCTTTGCCAATTCCACAAGAACAGCCTTAGCGAAAGGCTTCTTGAAGAGAAAGATGTAACCCTGGGAGATAAATTAACAGAACACAGAGCAGTTTCTCAGAAAGCTTCTTTCCAGTTTTGAAAGGAAGATATTTCCTTTATCACCATAGCCCTCTATGGGCTTCCAAATATCCCTTTGCCAATTCCACAAGAACAGCCTTAGCGAAAGGCTTCTTGAAGGGAAAGATGTAACTCTGTGAGATGAATTAACAGAACACAGAGCAGTTTCTCAGAGAGCTTCTTTCCAGTTTTGAACGGAAGATATTTCCTTTTTCACCATAACCCTCTATGGGCTTCCAAATATCCCTTTGCCAGTTAAACAAGAACAGCCTTAGGGAAAGGCTTTTTGAAGGTGAATATGTAACTCTGTGAGATGAATTAACAGAACACAGAGCAGTTTCTCAGAAAGCTTCTTTCCTGTTTTGAACCGAAGATATTTCCTTTTTCACCATAGCCCTCTATGTGTTTCCAAATATCCCTTTGCCAATTCCACAAGAACAGCCTTAGCGAAAGGGTTCTTGAAGGGAAAGATGTAACTCTGTGAGATGAATTAACAGAACACAGAGTAGTTTCTCAGAATGCTTCTTTCCAGTTTTGAACTTGAGATATTTCCTTTTTCACCATAGCCCTCTATGGGCTTCCAAATATCCCTTTGCAAATTCCACAAGAACAGCCATAGCGAAAGGCTTCTAGAAGGGAAAGATGTAACACTGTGAGATGAATTAACAGAACACAGAGCAGTTTCTCTGAGAGCTTCTTTCCAGTTTTGAACGGAAGATATTTCCTTTTTCACCATAGCCCTCTATGGGCTTCCAAATATCCCTTTGCCAATTCCACAAGAACAGCCTTATCGAAATGATTCTTGAAGGGAAAGATGTAACTCTGTGAGATGAATTAACAAAACACAGAGCAGTTTCTCAGAAGCTTCTTTCCAGTTTTGAACGGAAGATATTTCCTTTTTCACCATAGCCCTCTATGGGCTTCCAAATATCACTTTGCCAATTCCACAAGAACAGCCTTAGCGAAAGGAATCTTGAAGGGATAGATGTAAATCTGTGAGATGAATTAACAGAACACAGAGCAGTTTCTCAGAAAGCTTCTTTCCAGTTTTCTATGGAAGATATTTAGTTTTTCACCATAGACCTCTATGGGCTTGAAAATATCCCTTTGCCAATTCCACAAGAACAGCCTTAGCGAAAGGCTTCTTGAAGGGAAAGATGTAACTCTGAGAGATAAATAAACAGAACACAGAGCAGTTTCTCAGAAAGCTTCTTTCCAGTTTTGAACGGAAGATATTTCCTTTTTCACCATAGCTCTCTATGGGCTTCCAAATATCCCTTTGCCAGTTAAACAAGAACAGCCTTAGCGAAAGGCTTCTTGAAGGGAAAGATGTAACTCTGTGAGATGAATTAACAGAACACAGAGGAGTTTCTCAGAGAGCTTCTTTCCAGTTTTGAACGGGAGATATTTCTTTTTTCACCATAGCCCTCTATGGCCGCCACATATCCCTTTGCCAATTCCACAAGAACAGCCTTAGCGAAAGGCTTCTTGAAGGGAAAGATGTAACTCTGTGAGATGAATTAACAGAACACAGAGCAGTTTCTCAGAAAGCTTCTTTCCAGTTTTGAACGGAAGCTATTTCCTTTTTCACCATAGCACTTTATGGGCTTCCAAATATCACTTTGCCAATTCCACAAGAACAGCCTTAGCGAAAGGCTTCTTGAAGGGAAAGATGTAACTCTGTGAGATGAATTAACAGAACAAAGAGCAGTTTGTCAGAAAGCTTTTTCCAGTTTTGAACGGAAGCTATTTCCTTTTTCATCATAGCCCTCTATGGGCTTCCAAATATCCCTTTGCCAATTCCACAAGAACAGCCTTAGCGAAAGGCTTCTTGAAGGGAAAGATGTAACTCTGTGAGATGAATTAACAGAACACAGAGCAGTTTCTCAGAAAGCTTCTTTCCAGTTTTGAACGGAAGATATTTACTTTTTTACCATAGCACTCTATAGACTTCCAAATATACCTTTGCCAATTCCACTAGAACAGCCTTAGCGAGAGGCTTCTTGAAGGGAAAGATGTAACTCTGTGAGATGAATTAACAGAACACAGAGGAGTTTCTCAGAAAGCTTCTTTCCAGTTTTGAACGGAAGATATTTCTTTTTTCACCAGAGCCCTCTATGGGCTTCCAAATATCCCTTTGCCAATTCCACAACAACAGCCTTAGCGAAAGGCTCCTTGAAGGGAAAGATGTAACTCTGTGAGATGAATTAACAGAACACAGAGCAGTTTCTCAGAAAGCTTCTTTCCAGTTTTGAACGGAAGATATTTCCTTTTTCACCATAGCCCTCTACGGGCTTCCAAATATCCCTTTGCCAATTCCACAAGAACAGCCTTAGCGAAAGGCTTCTTGAAGGGAAAGATGTAACTCTGTGAGATGAATTAACAGAACACAGAGCAGTTTCTCAGAGAGCTTCTTTCCAGTTTTGAACTTGAGATATTTCCTTTTTCACCATAGCCCACTATGGGCTTCCAAATATCCCTTTGCCAATTCCACAAGAACAGCCTTAGCGAAAGGCTTCTAGAAGGGAAAGATGTAACTCTGTGAGATGAATTAACAGAACACAGAGCAGTTTCTCAGAGAGCTTCTTTCCAGTTTTGAACGGAAGATATTTCCTTTTTCACCATAGCCCTCTATGGGTTTCCAAATATCCCTTTGCCAATTCCACAACAACAGCCTTAGCGAAAGGCTTCTTAAAGGGAAAGATGTAACTCTGTGAGATGAATTAACAAAACACAGAGCAGTTTCTCAGAAGCTTCTTTCCAGTTTTGAACGGAAGATATTTCCTTTTTCACCATAGCCCTCTATGGGCTTCCAAATATCCCTTTGCCAATTCCACAAGAACAGCATTAGCGAAAGGCTTCTTGAAGGGAAAGATGTAACTCTGTGAGATGAATTAACAGAACACAGAGCAGTTTCTCAGAAAGCTTCTTTCCAGTTGTGAACGGAAGATATTTCCTTTTTCACCATAGCCCTCTATGGGCTTCCAAATATCCCTTTGCCAATTCCACAAGAACAGCTTTAGCAAAAGGCTTCTTGAAGGGAAAGATGTAACTCTCTGAGATGAATTAACAAAACACAGAGCTGTTTCTCAGAAAGCTTCTTTCCAGTTTTCTATGGAAGATATTTCCTTTTTCACCATAGCCCTCTATGGGCTTCCAAATATCCCTTTGCCAATTCCACAAGAACAGCCTTAGCGAAAGGCTTCTTGAAGGGAAAGATGTAACTCTGTGAGATGAATTAACAGAACACAGAGCAGTTTCTCAGAGAGCTTCTTTCCAGTTTTGAACGGAAGATATTTCCTTTTTCACCATAACCCTCTATGGGCTTCCAAATATCCCTTTGCCAATTCCACAAGAACAGCCTTAGGGAAAGGCTTTTTGAAGGTGAAGATGTAACTCTGTGAGATGAATTAACAGAACACAGAGCAGTTTCTCAGAAAGCTTCTTTCCAGTTTTGAAACGAAGATATTTCCTTTTTCACCATAGCCCTCTATGTGTTTCCAAATATCCCTTTGCCAATTCCACAAGAACAGCCTTAGCGAAAGGCTTCTTGAAGGGAAAGATGTAACTCTGTGTGATAAATTAACAGAACCCAGAGCAGTTTCTCAGAAAGCTTCTTTCCAGTTTTGAACGGAAGATACTTACTTTTTCACCATAGCTCTCTATGGGCTTCCAAATATCCCTTTGCCAGTTAAACAAGAACAGCCTTAGCGAAAGGCTTCTTGAAGGGAAAGATGTAACTCTGTGAGATGAATTAACAGAACACAGAGGAGTTTCTCAGAGAGCTTCTTTCCAGTTTTGAACGGGAGATATTTCTTTTTTCACCATAGCCCTCTATGGCCGCCACATATCCCTTTGCCAATTCCACAAGAACAGCCTTAGCGAAAGGCTTCTTGAAGGGAAAGATGTAACTCTGTGAGATGAATTAACAGAACACAGAGCAGTTTCTCAGAAAGCTTCTTTCCAGTTTTGAACGGAAGCTATTTCCTTTTTCACCATAGCACTTTATGGGCTTCCAAATATCACTTTGCCAATTCCACAAGAACAGCCTTAGCGAAAGGCTTCTTGAAGGGAAAGATGTAACTCTGTGAGATGAATTAACAGAACAAAGAGCAGTTTGTCAGAAAGCTTTTTCCAGTTTTGAACGGAAGCTATTTCCTTTTTCATCATAGCCCTCTATGGGCTTCCAAATATCCCTTTGCCAATTCCACAAGAACAGCCTTAGCGAAAGGCTTCTTGAAGGGAAAGATGTAACTCTGTGAGATGAATTAACAGAACACAGAGCAGTTTCTCAGAAAGCTTCTTTCCAGTTTTGAACGGAAGATATTTCCTTTTTTACCATAGCACTCTATAGGCTTCCAAATATACCTTTGCCAATTCCACTAGAACAGCCTTAGCGAGAGGCTTCTTGAAGGGAAAGATGTAACTCTGTGAGATGAATTAACAGAACACAGAGGAGTTTCTCAGAAAGCTTCTTTCCAGTTTTGAACGGAAGATATTTCTTTTTTCACCAGAGCCCTCTATGGGCTTCCAAATATCCCTTTGCCAATTCCACAACAACAGCCTTAGCGAAAGGCTCCTTGAAGGGAAAGATGTAACTCTGTGAGATGAATTAACAGAACACAGAGCAGTTTCTCAGAAAGCTTCTTTCCAGTTTTGAACGGAAGATATTTCCTTTTTCACCATAGCCCTCTACGGGCTTCCAAATATCCCTTTGCCAATTCCACAAGAACAGCCTTAGCGAAAGCCTTCTTGAAGGGAAAGATGTAACTCTGTGAGATGAATTAACAGAACACAGAGCAGTTTCTCAGAGAGCTTCTTTCCAGTTTTGAACGGAAGATATTTCCTTTTTCACCATAACCCTCTATGGGCTTCCAAATGTACCTTTGCCAATTCCACAAGAACAGCCTTAGGGAAAGGCTTTTTGAAGGTGAAGATGTAACTCTGTGTGATGAATTAACAGAACACAGAGCAGTTTCTCAGAAAGCTTCTTTCCAGTTTTGAACCGAAGATATTTCCTTTTTCACCATAGGCCTCTATGGGCTTCCAAATATCACTTTGTCAATTCCACAAGAACAGCCTTAGCGAAAGGCTTCTTGAAGGGAAAGATGTAACTCTGTGAGATGACTTAACATAATACAGAGTAGTTTCTCAGAAAGACTCTTTCCAGTTTTGAACGGAAGATATTTCCTTTTTCACCGTAGCCCTCCATTGGCTTCCAAATATCCCTTTGCCAATTCCACAAGAACAGCCTTAGCGAAAGGCTTCTTGAAGGGAAAGATGTAACTCTGTGAGATGAATTAACAGAACACAAAGCAGTTTCTCAGATACCTTCTTTCCAGTTGTGAACGGAAGATATTCCCTTTTTCACCATAGCCCTCTATGGGCTTCCAAATATCCCTTTTCCAATTCCACAAGAACAGCCTTAGCGAAAGGCTTCATGAAGGGAAAGATGTAACTCCGTGAGATGAATTAACAGAGCAAAGAGCAGTTTGTCAGAAAGCTTCTTTCCAGTTTTGAACGGAAGATATTTCCTTTTTCACTGAAGCCCTCTATGGGCTTCCAAATATCCCTTTGCCAATTCCACAGGAACAGCCTTAGCGAAAGGCTTATTGAAGGGAAAGATGTAACTCTGTGAGATAAATTAACAGAACACAGAGCAGTTTCTCAGAAAGCTTCTTTCCAGTTTTGAACGGAAGATATTTCCTTTTTCACCATAGCTCTCTATGGGCTTCCAAATGTCCCTTTGCCAATACCACAAGAACAGCCTTAGCGAAAGGCTTCTTGAAGGGAAAGATGTAACTCTGTTAGATGAATTAACAGAACACAGAGCAGTTTCTCAGAAAGCTTCTTTCCAGTTTTGAACGGAAGATATTTCCTTTTTCACCATAGCCCTCTATGGGATTCCAAATATCACTTTGTCAATTCCACAAGAACAGCCTTAGCGAAAGGCTTCTTGAAGGGAAAGATGTAACCCTGTGAGATGAATTAACATAATACAGAGCAGTTTCTCCGAAAGCCTCTTTCCAGTTTTGAACGGAAGATATTTCCTTTTTCACCGTAGCCCTCCATTGGCTTCCAAATATCCCTTTGCCAATTCCACAAGAACAGCCTTAGCGAAAGGCTTCTTGAAGGGAAAGATGTAACTCTGTGAGATGAATTAGCAGAACACAAAGCAGTTTCTCAGATACCTTCTTTCCAGTTGTGAACGGAAGATATTCCCTTTTTCACCATAGCCCTCTATGGGCTTCCAAATATCCCTTTTCCAATTCCACAATAACAGCCTTAGCGAAAGGCTTCATGAAGGGAAAGATGTAACTCCGTGAGATGAATTAACAGAGCAAAGAGCAGTTTGTCAGAAAGCTTCTTTCCAGTTTTGAACGGAAGATATTTCCTTTTTCACTGAAGCCCTCTATGGGCTTCCAAATATCCCTTTGCCAATTCCACAGGAACAGCCTTAGCGAAAGGCTTCTTGAAGGGAAAGATGTAACTCTGTGAGATGAATTAACAGAACACAGAGCAGTTTCTCAGAGAGCTTCTTTCCAGTTTTGAACGGGAGATAATTCCTTTTTCACCATAGCCATCTATGGGCTTCCAAATATCCCTTTGCCAATTCCACAAGAACAGCCTTAGGGAAAGGCTTCTTGAAGGGAAAGATGTAACTCTGTGAGATGAATTAACAGAACCCAGAGCAGTTTCTCAGAAAGCTTCTTTCCAGTTTTGTACGGAAGATATTTCCTTTTTCACCATAGACCTCTATGGGCTTCCAAATATCCCTTTGCCAATTCCACAAGAACAGCCTTAGCGAAAGGCTTTTTGAAGGGAAAGATGTAACTCTGTGAGATGAATTAACAGAACACAGAGCAGTTTCTCAGAAAGCTTCTTTCCAGTTTTGAACGGAAGATATTTCCTTTTTTACCATAGCACTCTATGGGCTTCCAAATATCCCTTTGCCAATTCCACAAGAACAGCCTTAGCGAAAGGCTTCTTGAAGGGAAAGATGTAACTCTGTGAGATGAATTAACAGAACACAGAGCAGTTTCTCAGAGAGCTTCTTTCCAGTTTTGAACGGGAGATATTTCCTTTTTCACCATAGCCCTCTATGGGCTTCCAAATATCCCTTTGCCAATTCCACAAAACATCCTTAGCGAAAGGCTTCTAGAAGGTAAAGATGTAACTCTGTAAGATGAATTAACAGAACACAGAGCAGTTTCTCAGAGAGCTTCTTTCCAGTTTTGAACGGAAGTTATTTCCTTTTTCACCATAGCCCTCTATGGGCTTCCAAATATCCCTTTGCCAATTCCACAAGAACAGCCTTAGCGAAAGGCTTCTTGAAGGGAAAGATGTAACCCTGGGAGATAAATTAACAGAACTCAGAGCAGTTTCTCAGAAAGCTTCTTTCCAGTTTTGAACGGAAGATATTTCCTTTTTCACCATAGCCCTCTATGGGCTTCCAAATATCCCTTTGCCAATTCCACAAGAACAGCCTTAGCGAAAGGCTTCATGAAGGGAAAGATGTAACTCTGTGAGATGAATTAACAGAGCACAGAGCAGTTTGTTAGAAAGCTTCTTTCCAGTATTGAACGGAAGATATTTCCTTTTTCACCGAAGCCCTCTATTGGCTTCCAAATATCCCTTTGCCAATTCCACAAGAACAGCCTTAGCGAAAGGCGTCTTCAAGGGAAAGATGTAACTCTGTGAGATGAATTAACAGAACACAGAGTGGTTTCTCAGAAAGCTTCTTTCCAGTTTTGAACGGAAGATATTTCCTTTTTCACCATAGCCCTCTATGGGCTTCCAAATATCCCTTTGCCAATTCCACAAGAACAGCCTTAGCGAAAGGCTCCTTGAAGGCAAAGATGTAACCCTGAAATATGAATTAACAGAACACAGAGCAGTTTCTCAGAAAGCTTCTTTCCAGTTTTGAACGGAAGATATTTCCTTTTTCACCATAGCACTCTATGGGCTTCCAAATATCACTTTGCAAATTCCACAAGAACAGCCTTAGCGAAAGGCTTCTTGAAGGGAAAGATGTAACTCTGTGAGATGAATTAACAGAACACGGAGCAGTTTCTCAGAAAGCTTCTTTCCAGTTTTGCACGGAAGCTATTTCCTTTTTCACCATAGCCCTCTTGAGATGAATTAACAGAACACAGAGCAGTTTCACAGAAAGCTTCTTTCCATTTTTCATCGGAAGATATTTCCTTTTTCACCATAGCCCTCTATGTGTTTCCAAATATCCCTTTGCCAATTCCACAAGAACAGCCTTAGCGAAAGGGTTCTTGAAGGGAAAGATGTAACTCTGTGAGATGAATTAACAGAACACAGAGTAGTTTCTCAGAATGCTTCTTTCCAGTTTTGAACTTGAGATATTTCCTTTTTCACCATAGCCCTCTATGGGCTTCCAAATATCCCTTTGCAAATTCCACAAGAACAGCCATAGCGAAAGGCTTCTAGAAGGGAAAGATGTAACTCTGTGAGATGAATTAACAGAACACAGAGCAGTTTCTCTGAGAGCTTCTTTCCAGTTTTGAACGGAAGATATTTCCTTTTTCACCATAGCCCTCTATGGGCTTCCAAATATCCCTTTGCCAATTCCACAAGAACAGCCTTATCGAAATGATTCTTGAAGGGAAAGATGTAACTCTGTGAGATGAATTAACAAAACACAGAGCAGTTTCTCAGAAGCTTCTTTCCAGTTTTGAACGGAAGATATTTCCTTTTTCACCATAGCCCTCTATGGGCTTCCAAATATCACTTTGCCAATTCCACAAGAACAGCCTTAGCGAAAGGAATCTTGAAGGGATAGATGTAAATCTGTGAGATGAATTAACAGAACACAGAGCAGTTTCTCAGAAAGCTTCTTTCCAGTTTTCTATGGAAGATATTTCCTTTTTCACCATAGACCTCTATGGGCTTGAAAATATCCCTTTGCCAATTCCACAAGAACAGCCTTAGCGAAAGGCTTCTTGAAGGGAAAGATGTAACTCTGTGAGATGAATTAACAGAACACAGAGCACTTTCTCAGAAAGCTTCTTTCCAGTTTTGAACGGAAGATATTTCCTTTTTCACCATAGCCCTCTATGGGCTCCCAAATATCCCTTTGCCAATTCCACAAGAACAGCCTTAGCGAAAGGCTTCTTGAAGGGAAAGATGTAACTCTGTGAGATGAATTAACAGAACACAGAACAGTTTCTCAGAAAGGTTCTTTCCAGTTTTGAACGGAAGATATTTCCTTTTTCACCATAGCCCTCTATGGGCTTCAAAATATCCCTTTGCCAATGCCACAAGAACAGCCTTAGTGAAAGGCTTCCTGAAGGGAAACATGTAATTCTGTGTGATGAATTAACAGAACACAGAGCAGTTTCTCAGAAAGCTTCTTTCCAGTTTTGAACGGAAGATATTTCCTTTTTCACCGTAGCCCTCTTTGGGCTTCCAAATATCCCTTTGCCAATTCCACAAGAACAGCCATAGCGAAAGGCTTCTTGAAGGGAAAGATGTAACTCTGTGAGATGAATTAACAGAACACAGAGCAGTTTCTCAGAAAGCTTCTTTCCAGTTTTGAACGGAAGATATTTCCTTTTTCACCATAGCCCTCTATGGGCTTCCAAATATCCCTTTGCCAATTCCACAAGAACAGCCTTAGTGAAAGGCTTCTTGAAGGGAAAGATGTAACTCAGTGAGATGAATTAACAGAACACAGAGCAGTTTCTCAGAAAGCTTCTTTCCAGTTTAGAACGGAAGATATTTCCTTTTTCAAAATAGCCCTCTATGGACTTCCAAATATCCCACTGCCAATTCCATAAGAACAGCCTTAGCGAAAGGCTTCTTGAAGGGAAAGATTTAACTGTGTGAGACGAATTAACAGAACACAGAGCAGTTTCTCAGAAAGCTTCTTTCGAGTTTTGAACGGAAGATATTTCCTTTTTCACCATAGCCCTCTATGGGCTTCCAAATATCCCTTTGCCAATTCCACAAGAACAGCCTTAGCGAAAGGCTTCTTGAAGGGAAAGATGTAACACTGTGAGATGAATTAACAGAACACAGAGCAGTTTCTCAGAAAGCTTCTTTCCAGTTTTGAACGGAAGATATTTCCTTTTTCACCATAGCCCTCTATGGGCTTCCAAATATCCCTTTGCCAATTCCACAAGAACAGCCTTAGCGAAAGGCTTCTTGAAGGGAAAGATGTAACTCTGTGAGATGACTTAACATAATACAGAGTAGTTTCTCAGAAAGCCTCTTTCAAGTTGTGAACGGAAGGTATTTCCTTTTTCACCGTAGCCCTCCATTGGCTTCCAAATATCCCTTTTCCAATTCCACAAGAACAGCCTTAGCGAAAGGCTTCTTGAAGGGAAAGATGTAACTCTGTGAGATGAATTAACAGAACACAAAGCAGTTTCTCAGATACCTTCTTTCCAGTTGTGAACGGAAGATATTCCCTTTTTCACCATAGCCCTCTATGGGCTTCCAAATATCCCTTTTCCAATTCCACAAGAACAGCCTTAGCGAAAGGCTTCATGAAGGGAAAGATGTAACTCCGTGAGATGAATTAACAGAGCAAAGAGCAGTTTGTCAGAAAGCTTCTTTCCAGTTTTGAACGGAAGATATTTCTTTTTTCACCATAGCCCTCTATGGGCTTCCAAATATCCCTTTGCCAATTCCACAAGAACAGCCTTAGCGAAAGGCTTCTTGAAGGGAAAGATGTAACTCTGTGAGATGAATTAACAGAACACAGAGCAGTTTCTCAGAGAGCTTCCTTCCAGTTTTGAACTTGAGATATTTCCTTTTTCACCATAGCCCACTATGGGCTTCCAAATATCCCTTTGCCAATTCCACAAGAACAGCCTTAGCGAAAGGCTTCTAGAAGGGAAAGATGTAACTCTGTGAGATGAATTAACAGAACACAGAGCAGTTTCTCAGAGAGTTTCTTTCCAGTTTTGAACGGAAGATATTTCCTTTTTCACCATAGCCCTCTATGGGCTTCCAAATATCCCTTTGCCAATTCCACAAGAACAGCCTTATCGAAATGATTCTTGAAGGGAAAGATGTAACTCTGTGAGATGAATTAACAAAACACAGAGCAGTTTCTCAGAAGCTTCTTTCCAGTTTTGAACGGAAGATATTTCCTTTTTCACCATAGCCCTCTATGGGCTTCCAAATATCACTTTGCCAATTCCACAAGAACAGCCTTAGCGAAAGGAATCTTGAAGGGATAGATGTAACTCTGTGTGATGAATTAACAGAACACAGAGCAGTTTCTCAGAAAGCTTCTTTCCAGTTTTCTATGGAAGATATTTCCTTTTTCACCATAGCCCTCTATGGGCTTCCAAATATCCCTTTGCCAATTCCACAAGAACAGCCTTAGCGAAAGGCTTCTTGAAGGGAAAGATGTAACTCTGAGAGATAAATTAACAGAACACAGAGCAGTTTCTCAGAAAGCTTCTTTCCAGTTTTGAACGGAAGATATTTCCTTTTTCACCATAGCTCTCTATGGGCTTCCAAATATCCCTTTGCCAGTTAAACAAGAACAGCCTTAGCGAAAGGCTTCTTGAAGGGAAAGATGTAACTCTGTGAGATGAATTAACAGAACACAGAGGAGTTTCTCAGAGAGCTTCTTTCCATTTTTGAACGGGAGATATTTCTTTTTTCACCATAGCCCTCTATGGCCGCCACATATCCCTTTGCCAATTCCACAAGAACAGCCTTAGCGAAAGGCTTCTTGAAGGGAAAGATGTAACTCTGTGAGATGAATTAACAGAACACAGAGCAGTTTCTCAGAAAGCTTCTTTCCAGTTTTGAACGGAAGCTATTTCCTTTTTCACCATAGCACTTTATGGGCTTCCAAATATCACTTTGCCAATTCCACAAGAACAGCCTTAGCGAAAGGCTTCTTGAAGGGAAAGATGTAACTCTGTGAGATGAATTAACAGAACACAGAGCAGTTTCTCAGAAAGCTTTTTCCAGTTTTGAACGGAAGATATTTCCTTTTTCACCATAGCCCTCTATGGGCTTCCAAATATCCCTTTGCCAATTCCACAAGAACAGCCTTAGCGAAAGGCTTCTTGAAGGGAAAGATGTAACTCTGTGAGATGAATTAACAGAACACAGAGCAGTTTCTCAGAGAGCTTCTTTCCAGTTTTGAACGGAAGATATTTCCTTTTTCACCATAGCCCTCTATGGGTTTCCAAATATCCCTTTGCCAATTCCACAACAACAGCCTTAGCGAAAGGCTTCTTAGAGGGAAAGATGTAACTCTGTGAGATGAATTAAGAAAACACAGAGCAGTTTCTCAGAAGCTTCTTTCCAGTTTTGAACGGAAGATATTTCCTTTTTCACCATAGCCCTCTATGGGCTTCCGAATATCTCTTTGCCAATTCCACAAGAACAGCATTAGCGAAAGGCTTCTTGAAGGGAAGGATGTAACTTTGTGAGATGAATTAACAGAACACAGAGCAGTTTCTCAGAAAGCTTCTTTCCAGTTGTGAACGGAAGATATTTCCTTTTTCACCATAGCCCTCTATGGGCTTCCAAATATCCCTTTGCCAATTCCACAAGAACAGCTTCAGCAAAAGGCTTCTTGAAGGGAAAGATGAAACTCTCTGAGATGAATTAACAGAACACAGAGCACTTTCTCAGAAAGCTTCTTTCCAGTTTTCTATGGAAGATATTTCCTTTTTCACCATAGCCCTCTATGGGCTTCCAAATATCCCTTTGCCAATTCCACAAGAACAGCCTTAGCGAAAGGCTTCTTGAAGAGAAAGATGTAACCCTGGGAGATAAATTAACAGAACACAGAGCAGTTTCTCAGAAAGCTTCTTTCCAGTTTTGAAAGGAAGATATTTCCTTTATCACCATAGCCCTCTATGGGCTTCCAAATATCCCTTTGCCAATTCCACAAGAACAGCCTTAGCGAAAGGCTTCTTGAAGGGAAAGATGTAACTCTGTGAGATGAATTAACAGAACACAGAGCAGTTTCTCAGAGAGCTTCTTTCCAGTTTTGAACGGAAGATATTTCCTTTTTCACCATAACCCTCTAAGGGCTTCCAAATATCCCTTTGCCAATTCCACAAGAACAGCCTTAGGGAAAGGCTTTTTGAAGGTGAATATGTAACTCTGTGAGATGAATTAACAGAACACAGAGCAGTTTCTCAGAAAGCTTCTTTCCTGTTTTGAACCGAAGATATTTCCTTTTTCACCATAGCCCTCTATGTGTTTCCAAATATCCCTTTGCCAATTCCACAAGAACAGCCTTAGCGAAAGGGTTCTTGAAGGGAAAGATGTAACTCTGTGAGATGAATTAACAGAACACAGAGTAGTTTCTCAGAATGCTTCTTTCCAGTTTTGAACTTGAGATATTTCCTTTTTCACCATCCCCTCTATGGGCTTCCAAATATCCCTTTGCAAATTCCACAAGAACAGCCATAGCGAAAGGCTTCTAGAAGGGAAAGATGTAACTCTGTGAGATGAATTAACAGAACACAGAGCAGTTTCTCTGAGAGCTTCTTTCCAGTTTTGAACGGAAGATATTTCCTTTTTCACCATAGCCCTCTATGGGCTTCCAAATATCCCTTTGCCAATTCCACAAGAACAGCCTTATCGAAATGATTCTTGAAGGGAAAGATGTAACTCTGTGAGATGAATTAACAAAACACAGAGCAGTTTCTCAGAAGCTTCTTTCCAGTTTTGAACGGAAGATATTTCCTTTTTCACCATAGCCCTCTATGGGCTTCCAAATATCACTTTGCCAATTCCACAAGAACAGCCTTAGCGAAAGGAATCTTGAAGGGATAGATGTAACTCTGTGAGATGAATTAACAGAACACAGAGCAGTTTCTCAGAAAGCTTCTTTCCAGTTTTCTATGGAAGATATTTCCTTTTTCACCATAGCCCTCTATGGGCTTCAAAATATCCCTTTGCCAATTCCACAAGAACAGCCTTAGCGAAAGGCTTCTTGAAGGGAAAGATGTAACTCTGAGAGATAAATAAACAGAACACAGAGCAGTTTCTCAGAAAGCTTCTTTCCAGTTTTGAACGGAAGATATTTCCTTTTTCACCATAGCTCTCTATGGGCTTCCAAATATCCCTTTGCCAGTTAAACAAGAACAGCCTTAGCGAAAGACTTCTTGAAGGGAAAGATGTAACTCTGTGAGATGAATTAACAGAACACAGAGGAGTTTCTCAGAGAGCTTCTTTCCAGTTTTGAACGGGAGATATTTCTTTTTTCACCATAGCCCTCTATGGCCGCCACATATCCCTTTGCCAATTCCACAAGAACAGCCTTAGCGAAAGGCTTCTTGAAGGGAAAGATGTAACTCTGTGAGATGAATTAACAGAACACAGAGCAGTTTCTCAGAAAGCTTCTTTCCAGTTTTGAACGGAAGCTATTTCCTTTTTCACCATAGCACTTTATGGGCTTCCAAATATCACTTTGCCAATTCCACAAGAACAGCCTTAGCGAAAGGCTTCTTGAAGGGAAAGATGTAACTCTGTGAGATGAATTAACAGAACAAAGAGCAGTTTGTCAGAAAGCTTTTTCCAGTTTTGAACGGAAGCTATTTCCTTTTTCATCATAGCCCTCTATGGGCTTCCAAATATCCCTTTGCCAATTCCACAAGAACAGCCTTAGCGAAAGGCTTCTTGAAGGGAAAGATGTAACTCTGTGAGATGAATTAACAGAACACAGAGGAGTTTCTCAGAGAGCTTCTTTCCATTTTTGAACGGGAGATATTTCTTTTTTCACCATAGCCCTCTATGGCCGCCACATATCCCTTTGCCAATTCCACAAGAACAGCCTTAGCGAAAGGCTTCTTGAAGGGTAAGATGTAACTCTGTGAGATGAATTAACAGAACACAGAGCAGTTTCTCAGAAAGCTTCTTTCCAGTTTTGAACGGAAGCTATTTCCTTTTTCACCATAGCACTTTATGGGCTTCCAAATATCACTTTGCCAATTCCACAAGAACAGCCTTAGCGAAAGGCTTCTTGAAGGGAAAGATGTAACTCTGTGAGATGAATTAACAGAACAAAGAGCAGTTTCTCAGAAAGCTTTTTCCAGTTTTGAACGGAAGATATTTCCTTTTTCACCATAGCCCTCTATGGGCTTCCAAATATCCCTTTGCCAATTCCACAAGAACAGCCTTAGCGAAAGGCTTCTTGAAGGGAAAGATGTAACTCTGTGAGATGAATTAACAGAACACAGAGCAGTTTCTCAGAGAGCTTCTTTCCAGTTTTGAACGGAAGATATTTCCTTTTTCACCATAGCCCTCTATGGGTTTCCAAATATCCCTTTGCCAATTCCACAACAACAGCCTTAGCGAAAGGCTTCTTAGAGGGAAAGATGTAACTCTGTGAGATGAATTAAGAAAACACAGAGCAGTTTCTCAGAAGCTTCTTTCCAGTTTTGAACGGAAGATATTTCCTTTTTTACCATAGCCCTCTATGGGCTTCCGAATATCTCTTTGCCAATTCCACAAGAACAGCATTAGCGAAAGGCTTCTTGAAGGGAAGGATGTAACTCTGTGAGATGAATTAACAGAACACAGAGCAGTTTCTCAGAAAGCTTCTTTCCAGTTGTGAACGGAAGATATTTCCTTTTTCACCATAGCCCTCTATGGGCTTCCAAATATCCCTTTGCCAATTCCACAAGAACAGCTTCAGCAAAAGGCTTCTTGAAGGGAAAGATGTAACTCTCTGAGGTGAATTAACAGAACACAGAGCACTTTCTCAGAAAGCTTCTTTCCAGTTTTCTATGGAAGATATTTCCTTTTTCACCATAGCCCTCTATGGGCTTCCAAATATCCCTTTGCCAATTCCACAAGAACAGCCTTAGCGAAAGGCTTCTTGAAGAGAAAGATGTAACCCTGGGAGATAAATTAACAGAACACAGAGCAGTTTCTCAGAAAGCTTCTTTCCAGTTTTGAAAGGAAGATATTTCCTTTATCACCATAGCCCTCTATGGGCTTCCAAATATCCCTTTGCCAATTCCACAAGAACAGCCTTAGCGAAAGGCTTCTTGAAGGGAAAGATGTAACTCTGTGAGATGAATTAACAGAACACAGAGCAGTTTCTCAGAGAGCTTCTTTCCAGTTTTGAACGGAAGATATTTCCTTTTTCACCATAACCCTCTATGGGCTTCCAAATATCCCTTTGCCAGTTAAACAAGAACAGCCTTAGGGAAAGGCTTTTTGAAGGTGAATATGTAACTCTGTGAGATGAATTAACAGAACACAGAGCAGTTTCTCAGAAAGCTTCTTTCCTGTATTGAACCGAAGATATTTCCTTTTTCACCATAGCCCTCTATGTGTTTCCAAATATCCCTTTGCCAATTCCACAAGAACAGCCTTAGCGAAAGGGTTCTTGAAGGGAAAGATGTAACTCTGTGAGATGAATTAACAGAACACAGAGTAGTTTCTCAGAATGCTTCTTTCCAGTTTTGAACTTGAGATATTTCCTTTTTCACCATAGCCCTCTATGGGCTTCCAAATATCCCTTTGCAAATTCCACAAGAACAGCCATAGCGAAAGGCTTCTAGAAGGGAAAGATGTAACACTGTGAGATGAATTAACAGAACACAGAGCAGTTTCTCTGAGAGCTTCTTTCCAGTTTTGAACGGAAGATATTTCCTTTTTCACCATAGCCCTCTATGGGCTTCCAAATATCCCTTTGCCAATTCCACAAGAACAGCCTTATCGAAATGATTCTTGAAGGGAAAGATGTAACTCTGTGAGATGAATTAACAAAACACAGAGCAGTTTCTCAGAAGCTTCTTTCCAGTTTTGAACGGAAGATATTTCCTTTTTCACCATAGCCCTCTATGGGCTTCCAAATATCACTTTGCCAATTCCACAAGAACAGCCTTAGCGAAAGGAATCTTGAAGGGATAGATGTAAATCTGTGAGATGAATTAACAGAACACAGAGCAGTTTCTCAGAAAGCTTCTTTCCAGTTTTCTATGGAAGATATTTAGTTTTTCACCATAGACCTCTATGGGCTTGAAAATATCCCTTTGCCAATTCCACAAGAACAGCCTTAGCGAAAGGCTTCTTGAAGGGAAAGATGTAACTCTGAGAGATAAATAAACAGAACACAGAGCAGTTTCTCAGAAAGCTTCTTTCCAGTTTTGAACGGAAGATATTTCCTTTTTCACCATAGCTCTCTATGGGCTTCCAAATATCCCTTTGCCAGTTAAACAAGAACAGCCTTAGCGAAAGGCTTCTTGAAGGGAAAGATGTAACTCTGTGAGATGAATTAACAGAACACAGAGGAGTTTCTCAGAGAGCTTCTTTCCAGTTTTGAACGGGAGATATTTCTTTTTTCACCATAGCCCTCTATGGCCGCCACATATCCCTTTGCCAATTCCACAAGAACAGCCTTAGCGAAAGGCTTCTTGAAGGGAAAGATGTAACTCTGTGAGATGAATTAACAGAACACAGAGCAGTTTCTCAGAAAGCTTCTTTCCAGTTTTGAACGGAAGCTATTTCCTTTTTCACCATAGCACTTTATGGGCTTCCAAATATCACTTTGCCAATTCCACAAGAACAGCCTTAGCGAAAGGCTTCTTGAAGGGAAAGATGTAACTCTGTGAGATGAATTAACAGAACAAAGAGCAGTTTGTCAGAAAGCTTTTTCCAGTTTTGAACGGAAGCTATTTCCTTTTTCATCATAGCCCTCTATGGGCTTCCAAATATCCCTTTGCCAATTCCACAAGAACAGCCTTAGCGAAAGGCTTCTTGAAGGGAAAGATGTAACTCTGTGAGATGAATTAACAGAACACAGAGCAGTTTCTCAGAAAGCTTCTTTCCAGTTTTGAACGGAAGATATTTACTTTTTTACCATAGCACTCTATAGACTTCCAAATATACCTTTGCCAATTCCACTAGAACAGCCTTAGCGAGAGGCTTCTTGAAGGGAAAGATGTAACTCTGTGAGATGAATTAACAGAACACAGAGGAGTTTCTCAGAAAGCTTCTTTCCAGTTTTGAACGGAAGATATTTCTTTTTTCACCAGAGCCCTCTATGGGCTTCCAAATATCCCTTTGCCAATTCCACAACAACAGCCTTAGCGAAAGGCTCCTTGAAGGGAAAGATGTAACTCTGTGAGATGAATTAACAGAACACAGAGCAGTTTCTCAGAAAGCTTCTTTCCAGTTTTGAACGGAAGATATTTCCTTTTTCACCATAGCCCTCTACGGGCTTCCAAATATCCCTTTGCCAATTCCACAAGAACAGCCTTAGCGAAAGGCTTCTTGAAGGGAAAGATGTAACTCTGTGAGATGAATTAACAGAACACAGAGCAGTTTCTCAGAGAGCTTCTTTCCAGTTTTGAACTTGAGATATTTCCTTTTTCACCATAGCCCACTATGGGCTTCCAAATATCCCTTTGCCAATTCCACAAGAACAGCCTTAGCGAAAGGCTTCTAGAAGGGAAAGATGTAACTCTGTGAGATGAATTAACAGAACACAGAGCAGTTTCTCAGAGAGCTTCTTTCCAGTTTTGAACGGAAGATATTTCCTTTTTCACCATAGCCCTCTATGGGTTTCCAAATATCCCTTTGCCAATTCCACAACAACAGCCTTAGCGAAAGGCTTCTTAAAGGGAAAGATGTAACTCTGTGAGATGAATTAACAAAACACAGAGCAGTTTCTCAGAAGCTTCTTTCCAGTTTTGAACGGAAGATATTTCCTTTTTCACCATAGCCCTCTATGGGCTTCCAAATATCCCTTTGCCAATTCCACAAGAACAGCATTAGCGAAAGGCTTCTTGAAGGGAAAGATGTAACTCTGTGAGATGAATTAACAGAACACAGAGCAGTTTCTCAGAAAGCTTCTTTCCAGTTGTGAACGGAAGATATTTCCTTTTTCACCATAGCCCTCTATGGGCTTCCAAATATCCCTTTGCCAATTCCACAAGAACAGCTTTAGCAAAAGGCTTCTTGAAGGGAAAGATGTAACTCTCTGAGATGAATTAACAAAACACAGAGCTGTTTCTCAGAAAGCTTCTTTCCAGTTTTCTATGGAAGATATTTCCTTTTTCACCATAGCCCTCTATGGGCTTCCAAATATCCCTTTGCCAATTCCACAAGAACAGCCTTAGCGAAAGGCTTCTTGAAGGGAAAGATGTAACTCTGTGAGATGAATTAACAGAACACAGAGCAGTTTCTCAGAGAGCTTCTTTCCAGTTTTGAACGGAAGATATTTCCTTTTTCACCATAACCCTCTATGGGCTTCCAAATATCCCTTTGCCAATTCCACAAGAACAGCCTTAGGGAAAGGCTTTTTGAAGGTGAAGATGTAACTCTGTGAGATGAATTAACAGAACACAGAGCAGTTTCTCAGAAAGCTTCTTTCCAGTTTTGAAACGAAGATATTTCCTTTTTCACCATAGCCCTCTATGTGTTTCCAAATATCCCTTTGCCAATTCCACAAGAACAGCCTTAGCGAAAGGCTTCTTGAAGGGAAAGATGTAACTCTGTGTGATAAATTAACAGAACCCAGAGCAGTTTCTCAGAAAGCTTCTTTCCAGTTTTGAACGGAAGATACTTACTTTTTCACCATAGCTCTCTATGGGCTTCCAAATATCCCTTTGCCAGTTAAACAAGAACAGCCTTAGCGAAAGGCTTCTTGAAGGGAAAGATGTAACTCTGTGAGATGAATTAACAGAACACAGAGGAGTTTCTCAGAGAGCTTCTTTCCAGTTTTGAACGGGAGATATTTCTTTTTTCACCATAGCCCTCTATGGCCGCCACATATCCCTTTGCCAATTCCACAAGAACAGCCTTAGCGAAAGGCTTCTTGAAGGGAAAGATGTAACTCTGTGAGATGAATTAACAGAACACAGAGCAGTTTCTCAGAAAGCTTCTTTCCAGTTTTGAACGGAAGCTATTTCCTTTTTCACCATAGCACTTTATGGGCTTCCAAATATCACTTTGCCAATTCCACAAGAACAGCCTTAGCGAAAGGCTTCTTGAAGGGAAAGATGTAACTCTGTGAGATGAATTAACAGAACAAAGAGCAGTTTGTCAGAAAGCTTTTTCCAGTTTTGAACGGAAGCTATTTCCTTTTTCATCATAGCCCTCTATGGGCTTCCAAATATCCCTTTGCCAATTCCACAAGAACAGCCTTAGCGAAAGGCTTCTTGAAGGGAAAGATGTAACTCTGTGAGATGAATTAACAGAACACAGAGCAGTTTCTCAGAAAGCTTCTTTCCAGTTTTGAACGGAAGATATTTCCTTTTTTACCATAGCACTCTATAGGCTTCCAAATATACCTTTGCCAATTCCACTAGAACAGCCTTAGCGAGAGGCTTCTTGAAGGGAAAGATGTAACTCTGTGAGATGAATTAACAGAACACAGAGGAGTTTCTCAGAAAGCTTCTTTCCAGTTTTGAACGGAAGATATTTCTTTTTTCACCAGAGCCCTCTATGGGCTTCCAAATATCCCTTTGCCAATTCCACAACAACAGCCTTAGCGAAAGGCTCCTTGAAGGGAAAGATGTAACTCTGTGAGATGAATTAACAGAACACAGAGCAGTTTCTCAGAAAGCTTCTTTCCAGTTTTGAACGGAAGATATTTCCTTTTTCACCATAGCCCTCTACGGGCTTCCAAATATCCCTTTGCCAATTCCACAAGAACAGCCTTAGCGAAAGCCTTCTTGAAGGGAAAGATGTAACTCTGTGAGATGAATTAACAGAACACAGAGCAGTTTCTCAGAGAGCTTCTTTCCAGTTTTGAACGGAAGATATTTCCTTTTTCACCATAACCCTCTATGGGCTTCCAAATGTACCTTTGCCAATTCCACAAGAACAGCCTTAGGGAAAGGCTTTTTGAAGGTGAAGATGTAACTCTGTGTGATGAATTAACAGAACACAGAGCAGTTTCTCAGAAAGCTTCTTTCCAGTTTTGAACCGAAGATATTTCCTTTTTCACCATAGGCCTCTATGGGCTTCCAAATATCACTTTGTCAATTCCACAAGAACAGCCTTAGCGAAAGGCTTCTTGAAGGGAAAGATGTAACTCTGTGAGATGACTTAACATAATACAGAGTAGTTTCTCAGAAAGACTCTTTCCAGTTTTGAACGGAAGATATTTCCTTTTTCACCGTAGCCCTCCATTGGCTTCCAAATATCCCTTTGCCAATTCCACAAGAACAGCCTTAGCGAAAGGCTTCTTGAAGGGAAAGATGTAACTCTGTGAGATGAATTAACAGAACACAAAGCAGTTTCTCAGATACCTTCTTTCCAGTTGTGAACGGAAGATATTCCCTTTTTCACCATAGCCCTCTATGGGCTTCCAAATATCCCTTTTCCAATTCCACAAGAACAGCCTTAGCGAAAGGCTTCATGAAGGGAAAGATGTAACTCCGTGAGATGAATTAACAGAGCAAAGAGCAGTTTGTCAGAAAGCTTCTTTCCAGTTTTGAACGGAAGATATTTCCTTTTTCACTGAAGCCCTCTATGGGCTTCCAAATATCCCTTTGCCAATTCCACAGGAACAGCCTTAGCGAAAGGCTTATTGAAGGGAAAGATGTAACTCTGTGAGATAAATTAACAGAACACAGAGCAGTTTCTCAGAAAGCTTCTTTCCAGTTTTGAACGGAAGATATTTCCTTTTTCACCATAGCTCTCTATGGGCTTCCAAATGTCCCTTTGCCAATACCACAAGAACAGCCTTAGCGAAAGGCTTCTTGAAGGGAAAGATGTAACTCTGTTAGATGAATTAACAGAACACAGAGCAGTTTCTCAGAAAGCTTCTTTCCAGTTTTGAACGGAAGATATTTCCTTTTTCACCATAGCCCTCTATGGGATTCCAAATATCACTTTGTCAATTCCACAAGAACAGCCTTAGCGAAAGGCTTCTTGAAGGGAAAGATGTAACCCTGTGAGATGAATTAACATAATACAGAGCAGTTTCTCCGAAAGCCTCTTTCCAGTTTTGAACGGAAGATATTTCCTTTTTCACCGTAGCCCTCCATTGGCTTCCAAATATCCCTTTGCCAATTCCACAAGAACAGCCTTAGCGAAAGGCTTCTTGAAGGGAAAGATGTAACTCTGTGAGATGAATTAGCAGAACACAAAGCAGTTTCTCAGATACCTTCTTTCCAGTTGTGAACGGAAGATATTCCCTTTTTCACCATAGCCCTCTATGGGCTTCCAAATATCCCTTTTCCAATTCCACAATAACAGCCTTAGCGAAAGGCTTCATGAAGGGAAAGATGTAACTCCGTGAGATGAATTAACAGAGCAAAGAGCAGTTTGTCAGAAAGCTTCTTTCCAGTTTTGAACGGAAGATATTTCCTTTTTCACTGAAGCCCTCTATGGGCTTCCAAATATCCCTTTGCCAATTCCACAGGAACAGCCTTAGCGAAAGGCTTCTTGAAGGGAAAGATGTAACTCTGTGAGATGAATTAACAGAACACAGAGCAGTTTCTCAGAGAGCTTCTTTCCAGTTTTGAACGGAAGTTATTTCCTTTTTCACCATAGCCCTCTATGGGCTTCCAAATATCCCTTTGCCAATTCCACAAGAACAGCCTTAGCGAAAGGCTTCTTGAAGGGAAAGATGTAACCCTGGGAGATAAATTAACAGAACTCAGAGCAGTTTCTCAGAAAGCTTCTTTCCAGTTTTGAACGGAAGATATTTCCTTTTTCACCATAGCCCTCTATGGGCTTCCAAATATCCCTTTGCCAATTCCACAAGAACAGCCTTAGCGAAAGGCTTCATGAAGGGAAAGATGTAACTCTGTGAGATGAATTAACAGAGCACAGAGCAGTTTGTTAGAAAGCTTCTTTCCAGTATTGAACGGAAGATATTTCCTTTTTCACCGAAGCCCTCTATTGGCTTCCAAATATCCCTTTGCCAATTCCACAAGAACAGCCTTAGCGAAAGGCGTCTTCAAGGGAAAGATGTAACTCTGTGAGATGAATTAACAGAACACAGAGTGGTTTCTCAGAAAGCTTCTTTCCAGTTTTGAACGGAAGATATTTCCTTTTTCACCATAGCCCTCTATGGGCTTCCAAATATCCCTTTGCCAATTCCACAAGAACAGCCTTAGCGAAAGGCTCCTTGAAGGCAAAGATGTAACCCTGAAATATGAATTAACAGAACACAGAGCAGTTTCTCAGAAAGCTTCTTTCCAGTTTTGAACGGAAGATATTTCCTTTTTCACCATAGCACTCTATGGGCTTCCAAATATCACTTTGCAAATTCCACAAGAACAGCCTTAGCGAAAGGCTTCTTGAAGGGAAAGATGTAACTCTGTGAGATGAATTAACAGAACACGGAGCAGTTTCTCAGAAAGCTTCTTTCCAGTTTTGCACGGAAGCTATTTCCTTTTTCACCATAGCCCTCTTGAGATGAATTAACAGAACACAGAGCAGTTTCACAGAAAGCTTCTTTCCATTTTTCATCGGAAGATATTTCCTTTTTCACCATAGCCCTCTATTGGCTTCCAAATATCCCTTGCCAATTCCACAAGAACAGCCTTAGCGAAATGATTCTTGAAGGAAAAGATGTAACTCTGTGAGGTGAATTAACAGAACACAAAGCAGTTTCTCAGAAAGCTTCTTTCCCGTTGTGAACGGAAGATATTTCCTTTTTCACCATAGCCCTCTATGGGCTTCCAAATATCCCTTTGCGAATTCCACAAGAACAGCCTTAGCGAAAGGCTCCTTGAAGGGAAAGATGTAACCCTGTGAGATGAATTAACAGAACACAGAGCAGTTTCTCAGAAAGCTTCTTTCCAGTTTTGAACGGAAGATATTTCCTTTTTCACCATAGCCCTCTATGGGCTTCCAAATATCCCTTTGCCAATTCCACAAGAACAGCCTTAGCGAAAGGCTTCTTGAAGGGAAAGATGTACCTCTGTGAGATAAATTAACAGAACACAGAGCAGTTTCTCAGAAAGCTTCTTTCCTGTTTTGAACTGAAGATATTACGTTTCTCCCCATAGCCCTCTATCGGCTTCAAAATATCACTTTGCCAATTCCACAAGAACAGCCTTAGCGAAAGGCTTCTTGAAGGGAAAGATGTAACTCTGTGAGATGAATTAACAGAACACAGAGTACTTTCTCAGAAAGCTTCTTTCCAGTATTGAACGGAAGATATTTCCTTTTTCACCATAGCCCTCTATGGGCTTCCAAATATCCCTTTGCCAATTCCACAAGAACAGCCTTAGCGAAAGGCTCCTTGAAGGGAAAGATGTAACCCTGTGAGATGAATTAACAGAACACAGAGCAGTTTCTCAGAAAGCTTCTTTCCAGTTTTGAACGGAAGATATTTCCTTTTTCACCATAGCCCTCTATGGGCTTCCAAATATCACTTCGCCAATTCCACAAGAACAGCCTTAGCGAAAGGCTTCTTGAAGGGAAAGATGTAACTCTGTGAGATGAATTAACAGAACACAGAGCAGTTTGTAAGAAATCTTCTTTCCAGTTTTCAATGGAAGATATTTCCTTTTTCACCATAGCCCTCTAAGGGCTTCCAAATATCCCTTTGCCAATTCCACAAGAACAGCCTTAGCGAAAGGCTTGTTGAAGGGAAAGATGTAACTCTTTGAGATGAATTAACAGAACACAGAGCAGTTTCTCAGAGAGCTTCTTTCCAGTTTTGAACGGGAGATATTTCCTTTTTCACCATAGCCCTCTATGGGCTTCCAAATATCCCTTTGCCAATTCCACAAGAACAGCCTTAGGGAAAGGTTTTTTGAAGGTAAAGGTGTAACTCTGTGAGATGAATTAACAGAACGCAGAGCAGTTTTTCAGAAAGCTTCTTTCCAGTTTTGAACGGAAGATATTTCCTTTTTCACCATAGCCCTCTATGTGTTTCCAAATATCCCTTTGCCAATTCCACAAGAACAGGCTTAGCGAAAGGTTTTTTGAAGGTAAAGATGTAACTCTGTGAGATGAATTAACAGAACACAGAGTAGTTTCTCAGAATGCTTCTTTCCAGTTTTGAACGGAAGTTATTTCCTTTTTCACCATAGCCCTCTATGGGCTTCCAAATATCACTTCGCCAATTCCACAAGAACAGCCTTAGCGAAAGGCTTCTTGAAGGGAAAGATGTAACCCTGTGAGATGAATTAACAGAACACAGAGCAGTTTCTCAGAAAGCTTCTTTCCAGTTTTGAACGGAAGATATTTCCTTTTTCACCATAGCCCTCTATGGGCTTCCAAGTATCCCTTTGCCAATTCCACAAGAACAGCCTTAGCGAAAGGCATCTTGAAGGGAAAGATGTAACTCTGTAAGATGAATTAACAGAACACAGAGCAGTTTCTCAGAAAGCTTCTTTCCAGTTTTGAACGGAAGCTATTTCCTTTTTCACCATAGCACTTTATGGGCTTCCAAATATCACTTTGCCAATTCCACAAGAACAGCCTTAGCGAAAGGCTTCATGAAGGGAAAGATGTAACTCTGTGAGATGAATTAACAGAACAAAGAGCAGTTTCTCAGAAAGCTTTTTCCAGTTTTGAAGGGAAGCTATTTCCTTTTTCACCATAGCACTCTATGGGCTTCCAAATATCCCTTTGCCAATTCCACAAGAACAGCCTTAGCGAAAGGCTTCTTGTAGGGAAAGATGTAACTCTGTGAGATGAATTAACAGAACCCAGAGCAGTTTCTCAGAAAGCTTCTTTCCAGTTTTGAACGGAAGATATTTCCTTTTTCACCATAGCCCTCTATGGGCTTCCAAATATCACTTTGCCAATTCCACAAGAACAGCCTTAGCGAAAGGAATCTTGAAGGGATAGATGTAAGTCTGTGAGATGAATTAACAGAACACAGAGCAGTTTCTCAGAAAGCTTCTTTCCAGTTGTGAACGGAAGATATTTCCTTTTTCACCAGAGCCCTCTATGGGCTTCCAAATATCCCTTTGCCAATTCCACAAGAACAGCCTTAGCGAAAGGCTTCTTGAAGGGAAAGATGTATCTCTGTGAGATGAATTAACATAATACAGAGCAGTTTCTCAGAAAGCTTCTTTCCAGTTTTCAATGGAAGATATTTCCTTTTTCACCATAGCCCTCTATGGGCTTCCAAATATCCCTTTGCCAATTCCACAAGAACAGCCTTAGCGAAAGGCTTCTTGAAAGGAAAGATGTAACTCTGTGAGATAAATTAACAGAACACAGAGCAGTTTCTCAGAAAGCTTCTTTCCAGTTTTGAACGGAAGATATTACGTTTCTCACCATAGCCCTCTATGGGCTTCAAAATATCACTTTGCCAATTCCACAAGAACAGCCTTAGCGAAGGGCTTCTTGAAGGGAAAGATGTAACTCTGTGAGATGAATTAACAGAACACAGAGTAGTTTCTCAGAAAGCTTCTTTCCAGTTTTGAACGCAAGATATTTCCTTTTTCACCATAGCCCTGTATGGGCTTCCAAATATCACTTTGCCAATTCCACAAGAACAGCCTTAGCGAAAGGCTTCTTGAAGGGAAAGATGTAACTCTGTGAGATGAATTAAGAGAACACAGAGCAGTTTCTCAGAAAGCTTCTTTCCAGTTTTGCACGGAAGCTATTTCCTTTTTCACCATAGCCCTCTTGAGATGAATTAACAGAACACAGAGCAGTTTCTCAGAAAGCTTCTTTCCAGTTTTGAACGGAAGATATTTCCTTTTTCACCATAGCCCTCTAGGGGCTTCTAAATATCCCTTTTCCAATTCCACAAGAACAGCCTTAGCGAAAGGCTTCTTAAAGGGAAGATGTAACACTGTGAGATGAATTAAGAGAACACAGAGCAGTTTCTCAGAAAGCTTCTTTCCAGTTTTGAAAGGTAGATATTTCCTTTTTCACCGTAGCCCTCTTTGGGCTTCCAAATATCCCTTTTCCAATTCCACAAGAACAGCCTTAGCGAAAGGCTTCTTGAAGGGAAAGATGTAACTCTGTGAGATGAATTAACAGAACACAGAGCAGTTTCTCCGAAAGATTCTTTCCAATTTTGAAAAGAAGATATTTCCTTTTTCACCATAGCCCTCTATGGGCTTCCAAATATCCCTTTGCCAATTCCACAAGAACAGCCTTAGCGAAAGGCTTCTTGAAGGGAAAGATGTAACTCTGTGAGATGAATTAACATAATACAGAGCAGTTTCTCAGAAAGCTTCTTTCCAGTTTTCAATGGAAGATATTTCCTTTTTCACCATAGCCCTCTATGGGCTTTCAAATATCCCTTTGCCAATTCCACAAGATCAGCCTTAGCGAAAGGCTTCTTGAAGGGAAAGATGTAACTCCGTGAGATAAATTAACAGAACACAGAGCAGTTTCTCAGAAAGCTTCTTTCCAGTTTTGGACGGAAGATATTACGTTTCTCACCATAGCCCTCTATGGGCTTCAAAATATCACTTTGCCAATTCCACAAGAACAGCCTTAGCGAAAGGCTTCTTGAAGGGAAAGATGTAACTCTGTGAGATGAATTAACAGAACACAGAGGAGTTTCTCAGAGAGCTTCTTTCCAGTTTTGAACGGGAGATATTTCTTTTTTCACCATAGCCCTCTATGGCCGCCACATATCCCTTTGCCAATTCCACAAGAACAGCCTTAGCGAAAGGCTTCTTGAAGGGAAAGATGTAACTCTGTGAGATGAATTAACAGAACACAGAGCAGTTTCTCAGAAAGCTTCTTTCCAGTTTTGAACGGAAGCTATTTCCTTTTTCACCATAGCACTTTATGGGCTTCCAAATATCACTTTGCCAATTCCACAAGAACAGCCTTAGGGAAAGGCTTCTTGAAGGGAAAGATGTAACTCTGTGAGATGAATTAACAGAACACAGAGCAGTTTCTCAGAAAGCTTCTTTCCAGTTTTGAACGGAAGATATTTCTTTTTTCACCGTAGCCCTCTATGGGCTTCCAAATATCCCTTTGCCAATTCCACAACAACAGCCTTAGCGAAAGGCTCCTTGAAGGGAAAGATGTAACTCTGTGAGATGAATTAACAGAACACAGAGGAGTTTCTCAGAGAGCTTCTTTCCAGTTTTGAACGGGAGATATTTCTTTTTTCACCATAGCCCTCTATGGCCGCCACATATCCCTTTGCCAATTCCACAAGAACAGCCTTAGCGAAAGGCTTCTTGAAGGGAAAGATGTAACTCTTTGCGATGAATTAACAGAACACAGAGCAGTTTCTCAGAAAGCTTCTTTCCAGTTTTGAACGGAAGCTATTTCCTTTTTCACCATAGCACTTTATGGGCTTCCAAATATCACTTTGCCAATTCCACAAGAACAGCCTTAGCGAAAGGCTTCTTGAAGGGAAAGATGTAACTCTGTGAGATGAATTAACAGAACAAAGAGCAGTTTCTCAGAAAGCTTTTTCCAGTTTTGAACGGAAGCTATTTCCTTTTCACCATGGCCCTCTATGGTCTTCCAAATATCCCTTTGCCAATTCCTCAAGAACAGCCTTAGCGAAAGGCTTCTTGAAGGGAAAGATGTAACTCTGTGAGATGAATTAACAGAACACAGGGCAGTTTCTCAGAGAGCTTCTTTCCAGTTTTGAACGGAAGATATTTCCTTTTTCACCATAGCCCTCTATGGGTTTCCAAATATCCCTTTGCCAATTCCACAACAACAGCCTTAGCGAAAGGCTTCTTAGAGGGAAAGATGTAACTCTGTGAGATGAATTAACAAAACACAGAGCAGTTTCTCAGAAGCTTCTTTCCAGTTTTGAACGGAAGATATTTCCTTTTTCACCATAGCCCTCTATGGGCTTCCAAATATCCCTTTGCCAATTCCACAAGAACAGCATTAGCGAAAGGCTTCTTGAAGGGAAGGATGTAACTCTGTGAGATGAATTAACAGGACACAGAGCAGTTTCTCAGAAAGCTTCTTTCCAGTTGTGAACGGAAGATATTTCCTTTTTCACCATAGCCCTCTATGGGCTTCCAAATATCCCTTTGCCAATTCCACAAGAACAGCTTCAGCAAAAGGCTTCTTGAAGGGAAAGATGTAACTCTCTGAGATGAATTAACAGAACACAGAGCAGTTTCTCAGAAAGCTTCTTTCCAGTTTTCTATGGAAGATATTTCCTTTTTCACCATAGCCCTCTATGGGCTTCCAAATATCCCTTTGCCAATTCCACAAGAACAGCCTTAGCGAAAGGCTTCTTGAAGAGAAAGATGTAACCCTGGGAGATAAATTAACAGAACACAGAGCAGTTTCTCAGAAAGCTTCTTTCCAGTTTTGAAAGGAAGATATTTCCTTTATCACCATAGCCCTCTATGGGCTTCCAAATATCCCTTTGCCAATTCCACAAGAACAGCCTTAGCGAAAGGCTTCTTGAAGGGAAAGATGTAACTCTGTGAGATGAATTAACAGAACACAGAGCAGTTTCTCAGAGAGCTTCTTTCCAGTTTTGAACGGAAGCTATTTCCTTTTTCACCGTAGCACTTTATGGGCTTCCAAATATCACTTTGCCAATTCCAAAAGAACAGCCTTAGCGAAAGGCTTCTTGAAGGGAAAGATGTAACTCTGTGAGATGAATTAACAGAACAAAGAGCTGTTTGTCAGAAAGCTTTTTCCAGTTTTGAACGGAAGCTATTTCCTTTTTCACCATAGCCCTCTATGGGCTTCCAAATATCCCTTTGCCAATTCCACAAGAACAGCCTTAGCGAAAGGCTTCTTGAAGGGAAAGATGTAACTCTGTGAGATAAATTAACAGAACACAGAGCAGTTTCTCAGAAAGCTTCTATCCAGTTTTGAACGGAATATATTTCCTTTTTTACCATAGCACTCTATAGGCTTCCAAATATACCTTTGCCAATTCCACTAGAACAGCCTTAGCGAGAGGCTTCTTGAAGGGAAAGATGTAACTCTGTGAGATGAATTAACAGAACACAGAGGAGTTTCTCAGAAAGCTTCTTTCCAGTTTTGAACGGAAGATAATTCTTTTTTCACCAGAGCCCTCTATGGGCTTCCAAATATCCCTTTGCCAATTCCACAAGAACAGCCTTAGCGAAAGGCTTCTTGAAGGGAAAGATGTAAACCTGTGAGATGAATTAACATTATACAGAGCAGTTTCTCCGAAAGCCTCTTTCCAGTTTTGAACGGAAGATATTTCCTTTTTCACCGTAGCCCTCCATTGGCTTCCAAATATCCCTTTGCCAATTCTACAAGAACAGCCTTAGCGAAAGGCTTCTTGAAGGGAAAGATGTAACTCTGTGAGATGAATTAGCAGAACACAAAGCAGTTTCTCAGATACCTTCTTTCCAGTTGTGAACGGAAGATATTCCCTTTTTCACCATAGCCCTCTATGGGCTTCCAAATATCCCTTTTCCAATTCCACAAGAACAGCCTTAGCGAAAGGCTTCATGAAGGGAAAGATGTAACTCCGTGAGATGAATTAACAGAGCAAAGAGCAGTTTGTCAGAAAGCTTCTTTCCAGTTTTGAACGGAAGATATTTCCTTTTTCACTGAAGCCCTCTATGGGCTTCCAAATATCCCTTTGCCAATTCCACAGGAACAGCCTTAGCGAAAGGCTTCTTGAAGGGAAAGATGTAACTCTGTGAGATGAATTAACAGAACACAGAGCAGTTTCTCAGAGAGCTTCTTTCTAGTTTTGAACGGGAGATAATTCCTTTTTCACCATAGCCATCTATGGGCTTCCAAATATCCCTTTGCCAATTCCACAAGAACAGCCTTAGGGAAAGGCTTCTTGAAGGGAAAGATGTAACTCTGTGAGATGAATTACCAGAACCCAGAGCAGTTTCTCAGAAAGCTTCTTTCCAGTTTTGTACGGAAGATATTTCCTTTTTCACCATAGACCTCTATGGGCTTCCAAATATCCCTTTGCCAATTCCACAAGAACAGCCTTAGCGAAAGGCTTTTTGAAGGGAAAGATGTAACTCTGTGAGATGAATTAACAGAACACAGAGCAGTTTCTCAGAAAGCTTCTTTCCAGTTTTGAACGGAAGATATTTCCTTTTTTACCATAGCACTCTATGGGCTTCCAAATATCCCTTTGCCAATTCCACAAGAACAGCCTTAGCGAAAGGCTTCTTGAAGGGAAAGATGTAACTCTGTGAGATGAATTAACAGAACACAGAGCAGTTTCTCAGAGAGCTTCTTTCCAGTTTTGAACGGGAGATATTTCCTTTTTCACCATAGCCCTCTATGGGCTTCCAAATATCCCTTTGCCAATTCCACAAAACAGCCTTAGCGAAAGGCTTCTAGAAGGTAAAGATGTAACTCTGTAAGATGAATTAACAGAACACAGAGCAGTTTCTCAGAGAGCTTCCTTCCAGTTTTAAACTTGAGATATTTCCTTTTTCACCATAGCCCACTATGGGCTTCCAAATATCCCTTTGCCAATTCCACAAGAACAGCCTTAGCGAAAGGCTTCTAGAAGGGAAAGATGTAACTCTGTGAGATGAATTAACAGAACACAGAGGAGTTTCTCAGAGAGCTTCTTTCCAGTTTTGAACGGGAGATATTTCTTTTTTCACCATAGCCCTCTATGGCCGCCACATATCCCTTTGCCAATTCCACAAGAACAGCCTTAGCGAAAGGCTTCTTGAAGGGAAAGATGTAACTCTGTGAGATGAATTAACAGAACACAGAGCAGTTTCTCAGAAAGCTTCTTTCCAGTTTTGAACGGAAGCTATTTCCTTTTTCACCATAGCACTTTATGGGCTTCCAAATATCACTTTGCCAATTCCACAAGAACAGCCTTAGCGAAAGGCTTCTTGAAGGGAAAGATGTAACTCTGTGAGATGAATTAACAGAACACAGAGCAGTTTCTCAGAAAGCTTTTTCCAGTTTTGAACGGAAGCTATTTCCTTTTTCACCATGGCCCTCTATGGGCTTCCAAATATCCCTTTGCCAATTCCACAAGAACAGCCTTAGCGAAAGGCTTCTTGAAGGGAAAGATGTAACTCTGTGAGATGAATTAACAGAACACAGAGCAGTTTCTCAGAGAGCTTCTTTCCAGTTTTGAACGGAAGATATTTCCTTTTTCACCATAGCCCTCTATGGGTTTCCAAATATCCCTTTGCCAATTCCACAACAACAGCCTTAGCGAAAGGCTTCTTAGAGGGAAAGATGTAACTCTGTGAGATGAATTAACAAAACACAGAGCAGTTTCTCAGAAGCTTCTTTCCAGTTTTGAACGGAAGATATTTCCTTTTGCACCATAGCCCTCTATGGGCTTCCAAATATCCCTTTGCCAATTCCACAAGAACAGCATTAGCGAAAGGCTTCTTGAAGGGAAGGATGTAACTCTTTGAGATGAATTAACAGAACACAGAGCAGTTTCTCAGAAAGCTTCTTTCCAGTTGTGAACGGAAGATATTTCCTTTTTCACCATAGCCCTCTATGGGCTTCCAAATATCCCTTTGCCAATTCCACAAGAACAGCTTCAGCAAAAGGCTTCTTGATGGGAAAGATGTAACTCTCTGAGATGAATTAACAGAACACAGAGCAGTTTCTCAGAAAGCTTCTTTCCAGTTTTCTATGGAAGATATTTCCTTTTTCACCATAGCCCTCTATGGGCTTCCAAATATCCCTTTGCCAATTCCACAAGAACAGCCTTAGCGAAAGGCTTCTTGAAGAGAAAGATGTAACCCGGGGAGATAAATTAACAGAACACAGAGCAGTTTCTCAGAAAGCTTCTTTCCAGTTTTGAAAGGAAGATATTTCCTTTATCACCATAGCCCTCTATGGGCTTCCAAATATCCCTTTGCCAATTCCACAAGAACAGCCTTAGCGAAAGGCTTCTTGAAGGGAAAGATGTAACTCTGTGAGATGAATTAACAGAACACAGAGCAGTTTCTCAGAGAGCTTCTTTCCAGTTTTGAACGGAAGATATTTCCTTTTTCACCATAACCCTCTATGGGCTTCCAAATATCCCTTTGCCAATTCCACAAGAACAACCTTAGGGAAAGGCTTTTTGAAGGTGAATATGTAACTCTGTGAGATGAATTAACAGAACACAGAGCAGTTTCTCAGAAAGCTTCTTTCCTGTTTTGAACCGAAGATATTTCCTTTTTCACCATAGCCCTCTATGTGTTTCCAAATATCCCTTTGCCAATTCCACAAGAACAGACTTAGCGAAAGGGTTCTTGAAGGGAAAGATGTAACTCTGTGAGATGACATAACAGAACACAGAGTAGTTTCTCAGAAAGCTTCTTTCCGGTTTTGAACTTGAGATATTTCATTTTTCACCATAGCCCTCTATGGGCTTCCAAATATCCCTTTGCAAATTCCACAAGAACAGCCATAGCGAAAGGCTTCTAGAAGGGAAAGATGTAACTCTGTGAGATGAATTAACAGAACACAGAGCAGTTTCTCTGAGAGCTTCTTTCCAGTTTTGAACGGAAGATATTTCATTTTTCACCATAGCCCTCTATGGGCTTCCAAATATCCCTTTGCCAATTCCACAAGAACAGCCTTATCGAAATGATTCTTGAAGGGAAAGATGTAACTCTGTGAGATGAATTAACAAAACACAGAGCAGTTTCTCAGAAGCTTCTTTCCAGTTTTGAACGGAAGATATTTCCTTTTTCACCATAGCCCTCTATGGGCTTCCAAATATCACTTTGCCAATTCCACAAGAACAGCCTTAGCGAAAGGAATCTTGAAGGGATAGATGTAACTCTGTGAGATGAATTAACAGAACACAGAGCAGTTTCTCAGAAAGCTTCTTTCCAGTTTTCTATGGAAGATATTTCCTTTTTCACCATAGCCCTCTATGGGCTTCAAAATATCCCTTTGCCAATTCCACAAGAACAGCCTTAGCGAAAGGCTTCTTGAAGGGAAAGATGTAACTCTGAGAGATAAATTAACAGAACACAGAGCAGTTTCTCAGAAAGCTTCTTTCCAGTTTTGAACGGAAGATATTTCCTTTTTCACCATAGCTCTCTATAGGCTTCCAAATATCCCTTTGCCAGTTAAACAAGAACAGCCTTAGCGAAAGGCTTCTTGAAGGGAAAGATGTAACTCTGTGAGATGAATTAACAGAACACAGAGCAGATTCTCAGAAAGCTTCTTTCCAGTTTTGACGGAAGATATTTCCTTTTTCACCATAGCACTTTATGGGCTTCCAAATATCACTTTGCCAATTCCACAAGAACAGCCTTAGCGAAAGGCTTCTTGAAGGGAAAGATGTAACTCTGTGAGATGAATTAACAGAACAAAGAGCAGTTTGTCAGAAAGCTTTTTCCAGTTTTGAACGGAAGCTATTTCCTTTTCCACCATAGCCCTCTATGGGCTTCCAAATATCCCTTTGCCAATTCCACAAGAAGAGCCTTAGCGAAAGGCTTCTTGAAGGGAAAGATGTAACTCTGTGAGATGAATTAACAGAACACAGAGCAGTTTCTCAGAAAGCTTCTATCCAGTTTTGAACGGAAGATATTTCCTTTTTTACCATAGCACTCTATAGGCTTCCAAATATACCTTTGCCAATTCCACTAGAACAGCCTTAGCGAGAGGCTTCTTGAAGGGAAAGATGTAACTCTGTGAGATGAATTAACAGAACACAGAGGAGTTTCTCAGAAAGCTTCTTTCCAGTTTTGAACGGAAGATAATTCTTTTTTCACCAGAGCCCTCTATGGGCTTCCAAATATCCCTTTGCCAATTCCACAACAACAGCCTTAGCGAAAGGCTTCTTGAAGGGAAAGATGTAACTCTGTGAGATGAATTAACAGAACTCAGAGCAGTTTCTCAGAGAGCTTCTTTCCAGTTTTGAACTTGAGATATTTCCTTTTTCACCATAGCCCACTATGGGCTTCCAAATATCCCTTTGCCAATTCCACAAGAACAGCCTTAGCGAAAGGCTTCTTGAAGGGAAAGATGTAACACTGTGAGATGAATAAACAGAACACAGAGCAGTTTCTCAGAAAGCTTCTTTCCAGTTTTGAACGGTAGATATTTCCTTTTTCACCATAGCCCTCTATGGGCTTCCAAATATCACTTTGCCAATTCCACAAGAACAGCCTTAGCGAAAGGAATCTTGAAGGGATACATGTAACTCTGTGAGATGAATTAACAGAACACAGAGCAGTTTCTCAGAAAGCTTCTTTCCAGTTTTCTATGGAAGATATTTCCTTTTTCACCATAGCCCTCTATGGGCTTCCAAATATCCCTTTGCCAATTCCACAAGAACAGCCTTAGCGAAAGGCTTCTTGAAGGGAAAGATGTAACTCTGTGAGATGAATTAACAGAACACAGAGCAGTTTCTCAGAAAGCTTCTTTCCACTTTTGAACGGAAGCTATTTCCTTTTTCACCATAGCACTTTATGGGCTTCCAAATATCACTTTGCCAATTCCACAAGAACAGCCTTAGCGAAAGGCTTCTTGAAGGGAAAGATGTAACTCTGTGAGATGAATTAACAGAACAAAGAGCAGTTTCTCAGAAAGCTTTTTCCAGTTTTGAACGGAAGCTATTTCCTTTTTCACCATGGCCCTCTATGGGCTTCTAAATATCCCTTTGCCAATTCCACAAGAACAGCCTCAGCGAAAGGCTTCTTGAAGGGAAAGATGTAACTCTGTGAGATGAATTAACAGAACACAGAGCAGTTTCTCAGAGAGCTTCTTTCCAGTTTTGAACGGAAGATATTTCCTTTTTCACCATAGCCCTCTATGGGTTTCCAAATATCCCTTTGCCAATTCCCCAACAACAGCCTTAGCGAAAGGCTTCTTAGAGGGAAAGATGTAACTCTGTGAGATGAATTAACAAAACACAGAGCAGTTTCTCAGAAGCTTCTTTCCAGTTTTGAACGGAAGATATTTCCTTTTTCACCATAGCCCTCTATGGGCTTCCAAATATCCCTTTGCCAATTCCACAAGAACAGCCTTAGCGAAAGGCTTCTTGAAGGGAAGGATGTAACTCTGTGAGATGAATTAACAGAACACAGAGCAGTTTCTCAGAAAGCTTCTTTCCAGTTGTGAACGGAAGATATTTCCTTTTTCACCATAGCCCTCTATGGGCTTCCAAATATCCCTTTGCCAATTCCACAAGAACAGCTTCAGCAAAAGGCTTCTTGAAGGGAAAGATGTAACTCTCTGAGATGAATTAACAGAACACAGAGCAGTTTCTCAGAAAGCTTCTTTCCAGTTTTCTATGGAAGATATTTCCTTTTTCACCATAGCACTTTATGGGCTTCCAAATATCACTTTGCCAATTCCACAAGAACAGCCTTAGCGAAAGGCTTCTTGAAGGGAAAGATGTAACTCTGTGAGATGAATTAACAGAACAAAGAGCAGTTTCTCAGAAAGCTTTTTCCAGTTTTGAACGGAAGCTATTTCCTTTTTCACCATGGCCCTCTATGGGCTTCCAAATATCCCTTTGCCAATTCCACAAGAATAGCCTTAGCGAAAGGCTTCTTGAATTGAAAGATGTAACTCCGTGAGATGAATTAACAGAGCAAAGAGCAGTTTGTCAGAAAGCTTCTTTCCAGTTTTGAACGGAAGATATTTCCTTTTTCACTGAAGCCCTCTATGGGCTTCCAAATATCCCTTTGCCAATTCCACAGGAACAGCCTTAGCGAAAGGCTTCTTGAAGGGAAAGATGTAACTCTGTGAGATGAATTAATAGAACACAGAGCAGTTTCTCAGAGAGATTCTTTCAAGTTTTGAACGGGAGATAATTCCTTTTTCACCATAGCCATCTATGGGCTTCCAAATATCCCTTTGCCAATTCCACAAGAACAGCCTTAGGGAAAGGCTTCTTGAAGGGAAAGATGTAACTCTGTGAGATGAATTAACAGAACCCAGAGCAGTTTCTCAGAAAGCTTCTTTCCAGTTTTGTACGGAAGATATTTCCTTTTTCACCATAGACCTCTATGGGCTTCCAAATATCCCTTTGCCAATTCCACAAGAACAGCCTTAGCGAAAGGCTTCTTGAAGGGAAAGATGTAACTCTGTGAGATGAATTAACAGAACACAGAGCAGTTTCTCAGAAAGCTTCTTTCCAGTTTTGAACGGAAGATATTTCCTTTTTTACCATAGCACTCTATGGGCTTCCAAATATCCCTTTGCCAATTCCACAAGAACAGCCTTAGCGAAAGGCTTCTTGAAGGGAAAGATGTAACTCTGTGAGATGAATTAACAGAACACAGAGCAGTTTCTCAGAGAGCTTCTTTCCAGTTTTGAACGGGAGATATTTCCTTTTTCACCATAGCCCTCTATGGGCTTCCAAATATCCCTTTGCCAATTCCACAAAACAGCCTTAGCGAAAGGCTTCTAGAAGGTAAAGATGTAACTCTGTAAGATGAATTAACAGAACACAGAGCAGTTTCTCAGAGAGCTTCTTTCCAGTTTTGAACGGAAGTTATTTCCTTTTTCACCATAGCCCTCTATGGGCTTCCAAATATCCCTTTGCCAATTCCACAAGAACAGCCTTAGCGAAAGGCTTCTTGAAGGGAAAGATGTAACCCTGGGAGATAAATTAACAGAACTCAGAGCAGTTTCTCAGAAAGCTTCTTTCCAGTTTTGAACGGAAGATATTTCCTTTTTCACCATAGCCCTCTATGGGCTTCCAAATATCCCTTTGCCAATTCCACAAGAACAGCCTTAGCGAAAGGCTTCATGAAGGGGAAGATGTAACTCTGTGAGATGAATTAACAGAGCACAGAGCAGTTTGTTAGAAAGCTTCTTTCCAGTATTGAACGGAAGATATTTCCTTTTTCACCGAAGCCCTCTATTGGCTTCCAAATATCCCTTTGCCAATTCCACAAGAACAGCATTAGCGAAAGGCGTCTTCAAGGGAAAGATGTAACTCTGTGAGATGAATTAACAGAACACAGAGCAGTTTCTCAGAAAGCTTCTTTCCAGTTTTGAACGGAAGATATTTCCTTTTTCACCATAGGCCTCTATGGGCTTCCAAATATCACTTTGTCAATTCCACAAGAACAGCCTTAGCGAAAGGCTTCTTGAAGGGAAAGATGTGACTCTGTGAGATGACTTAACATAATACAGAGTAGTTTCTCAGAAAGCCTCTTTCCAGTTTTGAACGGAAGATATTTCCTTTTTCACCGTAGCCCTCCATTGGCTTCCAAATATCCCTTTGCCAATTCCACAAGAACAGCCTTAGCGAAAGGCTTCTTGAAGGGAAAGATGTAACTCTGTGAGATGAATTAACAGAACACAAAGCAGTTTCTCAGATACCTTCTTTCCAGTTTTGAACGGAAGATATTTCCTTTTTCACCATAGCCCTCTATGGGCTTCCAAATATCCCTTTTCCAATTCCACAAGAACAGCCTTAGCGAAAGGCTTCATGAAGGGAAAGATGTAACTCCGTGAGATGAATTAACAGAGCAAAGAGCAGTTTGTCAGAAAGCTTCTTTCCAGTTTTGAACGGAAGATATTTCCTTTTTCACTGAAGCCCTCTATGGGCTTCCAAATATCCCTTTGCCTATTCCACAGGAACAGCCTTAGCGAAAGGCTTATTGAAGGGAAAGATGTAACTCTGTGAGATAAATTAACAGAACACAGAGCAGTTTCTCAGAAAGCTTCTTTCCAGTTTTGAACGGAAGATATTTCCTTTTTCACCATAGCTCTCTATGGGCTTCCAAATATCCCTTTGCCAATACCACAAGAACAGCCTTAGCGAAAGGCTTCTTGAAGGGAAAGATGTAACTCTGTGAGATGAATTAACAGAACACAGAGCAGTTTCTCAGAAAGCTTCTTTCCAGTTTTGAACGGAAGATATTTCCTTTTTCACCATAGCCCTCTATGGGCTTCCAAATATCACTTTGTCAATTCCACAAGAACAGCCTTAGCGAAAGGCTTCTTGAAGGGAAAGATGTAACCCTGTGAGATGAATTAACATAATACAGAGCAGTTTCTCCGAAAGCCTCTTTCCAGTTTTGAACGGAAGATATTTCCGTTTTCACCGTAGCCCTCCATTGGCTTCCAAATATCCCTTTGCCAATTCCACAAGAACAGCCTTAGCGAAAGGCTTCTTGAAGGGAAAGATGTAACTCTGTGAGATGAATTAGCAGAACACAAAGCAGTTTCTCAGATACCTTCTTTCCAGTTGTGAACGGAAGATATTCCCTTTTTCACCATAGCCCTCTATGGGCTTCCAAATATCCCTTTTCCAATTCCACAAGAACAGCCTTAGCGAAAGGCTTCATGAAGGGAAAGATGTAACTCCGTGAGATGAATTAACAGAGCAAAGAGCAGTTTGTCAGAAAGCTTCTTTCCAGTTTTGAACGGAAGATATTTCCTTTTTCACTGAAGCCCTCTATGGGCTTCCAAATATCCCTTTGCCAATTCCACAGGAACAGCCTTTGCGAAAGGCTTCTTGAAGGGAAAGATGTAACTCTGTGAGATGAATTAACAGAACACAGAGCAGTTTCTCAGAGAGATTCTTTCCAGTTTTGAACGGGAGATAATTCCTTTTTCACCATAGCCATCTATGGGCTTCCAAATATCCCTTTGCCAATTCCACAAGAACAGCCTTAGGGAAAGGCTTCTTGAAGGGAAAGATGTAACTCTGTGAGATGAATTAACAGAACCCAGAGCAGTTTCTCAGAAAGCTTCTTTCCAGTTTTGTACGGAAGATATTTCCTTTTTCACCATAGACCTCTATGGGCTTCCAAATATCCCTTTGCCAATTCCACAAGAACAGCCTTAGCGAAAGGCTTCTTGAAGGGAAAGATGTAACTCTGTGAGATGAATTAACAGAACACAGAGCAGTTTCTCAGAAAGCTTCTTTCCAGTTTTGAACGGAAGATATTTCCTTTTTTACCATAGCACTCTATGGGCTTCCAAATATCCCTTTGCCAATTCCACAAGAACAGCCTTAGCGAAAGGCTTCTTGAAGGGAAAGATGTAACTCTGTGAGATGAATTAACAGAACACAGAGCAGTTTCTCAGAGAGCTTCTTTCCAGTTTTGAACGGGAGATATTTCCTTTTTCACCATAGCCCTCTATGGGCTTCCAAATATCCCTTTGCCAATTCCACAAAACAGCCTTAGCGAAAGGCTTCTAGAAGGTAAAGATGTAACTCTGTAAGATGAATTAACAGAACACAGAGCAGTTTCTCAGAGAGCTTCTTTCCAGTTTTGAACGGAAGTTATTTCCTTTTTCACCATAGCCCTCTATGGGCTTCCAAATATCCCTTTGCCAATTCCACAAGAACAGCCTTAGCGAAAGGCTTCTTGAAGGGAAAGATGTAACCCTGGGAGATAAATTAACAGAACTCAGAGCAGTTTCTCAGAAAGCTTCTTTCCAGTTTTGAACGGAAGATATTTCCTTTTTCACCATAGCCCTCTATGGGCTTCCAAATATCCCTTTGCCAATTCCACAAGAACAGCCTTAGCGAAAGGCTTCATGAAGGGGAAGATGTAACTCTGTGAGATGAATTAACAGAGCACAGAGCAGTTTGTTAGAAAGCTTCTTTCCAGTATTGAACGGAAGATATTTCCTTTTTCACCGAAGCCCTCTATTGGCTTCCAAATATCCCTTTGCCAATTCCACAAGAACAGCCTTAGCGAAAGGCGTCTTCAAGGGAAAGATGTAACTCTGTGAGATGAATTAACAGAACACAGAGCAGTTTCTCAGAAAGCTTCTTTCCAGTTTTGAACGGAAGATATTTCCTTTTTTACCATAGCACTCTATGGGCTTCCAAATATCCCTTTGCCAATTCCACAAGAACAGCCTTAGCGAAAGGCTTCTTGAAGGGAAAGATGTAACTCTGTGAGATGAATTAACAGAACACAGAGCAGTTTCTCAGAGAGCTTCTTTCCAGTTTTGAACGGGAGATATTTCCTTTTTCACCATAGCCCTCTATGGGCTTCCAAATATCCCTTTGCCAATTCCACAAAACAGCCTTAGCGAAAGGCTTCTAGAAGGTAAAGATGTAACTCTGTCAGATGAATTAACAGAACACAGAGCAGTTTCTCAGAGAGCTTCTTTCCAGTTTTGAACGGAAGTTATTTCCTTTTTCACCATAGCCCTCTATGGGCTTCCAAATATCCCTTTGCCAATTCCACAAGAACAGCCTTAGCGAAAGGCTTCTTGAAGGGAAAGATGTAACCCTGGGAGATAAATTAACAGAACTCAGAGCAGTTTCTCAGAAAGCTTCTTTCCAGTTTTGAACGGAAGATATTTCCTTTTTCACCATAGCCCTCTATGGGCTTCCAAATATCCCTTTGCCAATTCCACAAGAACAGCCTTAGCGAAAGGCTTCATGAAGGGGAAGATGTAACTCTGTGAGTTGAATTAACAGAGCACAGAGCAGTTTGTTAGAAAGCTTCTTTCCAGTATTGAACGGAAGATATTTCCTTTTTCACCGAAGCCCTCTATTGGCTTCCAAATATCCCTTTGCCAATTCCACAAGAACAGCCTTAGCGAAAGGCGTCTTCAAGGGAAAGATGTAACTCTGTGAGATGAATTAACAGAACACAGAGTGGTTTCTCAGAAAGCTTCTTTCCAGTTTTGAACGGAAGATATTTCCTTTTTCACCATAGCCCTCTATGGGCTTCCAAATATCCCTTTGCCAATTCCACAAGAACAGCCTTAGCGAAAGGCTCCTTGAAGGCAAAGATGTAACCCTGAAACATGAATTAACAGAACACAGAGCAGTTTCTCAGAAAGCTTCTTTCCAGTTTTGAACGGAAGATATTTCCTTTTTCACCATAGCACTCTATGGGCTTCCAAATATCACTTTGCAAATTCCACAAGAACAGCCTTAGCGAAAGGCTTCTTGAAGGGAAAGATGTAACTCTGTGAGATGAATTAACAGAACACGGAGCAGTTTCTCAGAAAGCTTCTTTCCAGTTTTGCACGGAAGCTATTTCCTTTTTCACCATAGCCCTCTTGAGATGAATTAACAGAACACAGAGCAGTTCCACAGAAAGCTTCTTTCCATTTTTCATCGGAAGATATTTCCTTTTTCACCATAGCCCTCTATTGGCTTCCAAATATCCCTTGCCAATTCCACAAGAACAGCCTTAGCGAAATGATTCTTGAAGGGAAAGATGTAACTCTGTGAGGTGAATTAACAGAACACAAAGCAGTTTCTCAGAAAGCTTCTTTCCCGTTGTGAACGGAAGATATTTCCTTTTTCACCATCGCCCTCTATGGGCTTCCAAATATCCCTTTGCGAATTCCACAAGAACAGCCTTAGCGAAAGGCTCCTTGAAGGGAAAGATGTAACCCTGTGAGATGAATTAACAGAACACAGAGCAGTTTCTCAGAAAGCTTCTTTCCAGTTTTGAACGGAAGATATTTCCTTTTTCACCATAGCCCTCTATGGGCTTCCAAATATCCCTTTGCCAATTCCACAAGAACAGCCTTAGCGAAAGGCTTCTTGAAGGGAAAGATGTACCTCTGTGAGATAAATTAACAGAACACAGAGCAGTTTCTCAGAAAGCTTCTTTCCTGTTTTGAACTGAAGATATTACGTTTCTCACCATAGCCCTCTATCGGCTTCAAAATATCACTTTGCCAATTCCACAAGAACAGCCTTAGCGAAAGGCTTCTTGAAGGGAAAGATGTAACTCTGTGAGATGAATTAACAGAACACAGAGTACTTTCTCAGAAAGCTTCTTTCCAGTATTGAACGGAAGATATTTCCTTTTTCACCATAGCCCTCTATGGGCTTCCAAATATCCCTTTGCCAATTCCACAAGAACAGCCTTAGCGAAAGGCTCCTTGAAGGGAAAGATGTAACCCTGTGAGATGAATTAACAGAACACAGAGCAGTTTCTCAGAAAGCTTCTTTCCAGTTTTGAACGGAAGATATTTCCTTTTTCACCATAGCCCTCTATGGGCTTCCAAATATCACTTCGCCAATTCCACAAGAACAGCCTTAGCGAAAGGCTTCTTGAAGGGAAAGATGTAACTCTGTGAGATGAATTAACAGAACACAGAGCAGTTTGTAAGAAATCTTCTTTCCAGTTTTCAATGGAAGATATTTCCTTTTTCACCATAGCCCTCTAAGGGCTTCCAAATATCCCTTTGCCAATTCCACAAGAACAGCCTTAGCGAAAGGCTTGTTGAAGGGAAAGATGTAACTCTTTGAGATGAATTAACAGAACACAGAGCAGTTTCTCAGAGAGCTTCTTTCCAGTTTTGAACGGGAGATATTTCCTTTTTCACCATAGCCCTCTATGGGCTTCCAAATATCCCTTTGCCAATTCCACAAGAACAGCCTTAGGGAAAGGTTTTTTGAAGGTAAAGGTGTAACTCTGTGAGATGAATTAACAGAACGCAGAGCAGTTTTTCAGAAAGCTTCTTTCCAGTTTTGAACGGAAGATATTTCCTTTTTCACCATAGCCCTCTATGTGTTTCCAAATATCCCTTTGCCAATTGCACAAGAACAGGCTTAGCGAAAGGTTTTTTGAAGGTAAAGATGTAACTCTGTGAGATGAATTAACAGAACACAGAGTAGTTTCTCAGAATGCTTCTTTCCAGTTTTGAACGGAAGTTATTTCCTTTTTCACCATAGCCGTCTATGGGCTTCCAAATATCACTTCGCCAATTCCACAAGAACAGCCTTAGCGAAAGGCTTCTTGAAGGGAAAGATGTAACCCTGTGAGATGAATTAACAGAACACAGAGCAGTTTCTCAGAAAGCTTCTTTCCAGTTTTGAACGGAAGATATTTCCTTTTTCACCATAGCCCTCTATGGGCTTCCAAGTATCCCTTTGCCAATTCCACAAGAACAGCCTTAGCGAAAGGCATCTTGAAGGGAAAGATGTAACTCTGTAAGATGAATTAACAGAACACAGAGCAGTTTCTCAGAAAGCTTCTTTCCAGTTTTGAACGGAAGCTATTTCCTTTTTCACCATAGCACTTTATGGGCTTCCAAATATCACTTTGCCAATTCCACAAGAACAGCCTTAGCGAAAGGCTTCATGAAGGGAAAGATGTAACTCTGTGAGATGAATTAACAGAACAAAGAGCAGTTTCTCAGAAAGCTTTTTCCAGTTTTGAAGGGAAGCTATTTCCTTTTTCACCATAGCACTCTATGGGCTTCCAAATATCCCTTTGCCAATTCCACAAGAACAGCCTTAGCGAAAGGCTTCTTGTAGGGAAAGATGTAACTCTGTGAGATGAATTAACAGAACCCAGAGCAGTTTCTCAGAAAGCTTCTTTCCAGTTTTGAACGGAAGATATTTCCTTTTTCACCATAGCCCTCTATGGGCTTCCAAATATCACTTTGCCAATTCCACAAGAACAGCCTTAGCGAAAGGAATCTTGAAGGGATAGATGTAAGTCTGTGAGATGAATTAACAGAACACAGAGCAGTTTCTCAGAAAGCTTCTTTCCAGTTGTGAACGGAAGATATTTCCTTTTTCACCAGAGCCCTCTATGGGCTTCCAAATATCCCTTTGCCAATTCCACAAGAACAGCCTTAGCGAAAGGCTTCTTGAAGGGAAAGATGTATCTCTGTGAGATGAATTAACATAATACAGAGCAGTTTCTCAGAAAGCTTCTTTCCAGTTTTCAATGGAAGATATTTCCTTTTTCACCATAGCCCTCTATGGGCTTCCAAATATCCCTTTGCCAATTCCACAAGAACAGCCTTAGCGAAAGGCTTCTTGAAAGGAAAGATGTAACTCTGTGAGATAAATTAACAGAACACAGAGCAGTTTCTCAGAAAGCTTCTTTCCAGTTTTGAACGGAAGATATTACGTTTCTCACCATAGCCCTCTATGGGCTTCAAAATATCACTTTGCCAATTCCACAAGAACAGCCTTAGCGAAGGGCTTCTTGAAGGGAAAGATGTAACTCTGTGAGATGAATTAACAGAACACAGAGTAGTTTCTCAGAAAGCTTCTTTCCAGTTTTGAACGCAAGATATTTCCTTTTTCACCATAGCACTCTATGGGCTTCCAAATATCACTTTGCCAATTCCACAAGAACAGCCTTAGCGAAAGGCTTCTTGAAGGGAAAGATGTAACTCTGTGAGATGAATTAAGAGAACACAGAGCAGTTTCTCAGAAAGCTTCTTTCCAGTTTTGCACGGAAGCTATTTCCTTTTTCACCATAGCCCTCTTGAGATGAATTAACAGAACACAGAGCAGTTTCTCAGAAAGCTTCTTTCCAGTTTTGAACGGAAGATATTTCCTTTTTCACCATAGCCCTCTAGGGGCTTCTAAATATCCCTTTTCCAATTACACAAGAACAGCCTTAGCGAAAGGCTTCTTAAAGGGAAGATGTAACACTGTGAGATGAATTAAGAGAACACAGAGCAGTTTCTCAGAAAGCTTCTTTCCAGTTTTGAAAGGTAGATATTTCCTTTTTCACCGTAGCCCTCTTTGGGCTTCCAAATATCCCTTTTCCAATTCCACAAGAACAGCCTTAGCGAAAGGCTTCTTGAAGGGAAAGATGTAACTCTGTGAGATGAATTAACAGAACACAGAGCAGTTTCTCCGAAAGATTCTTTCCAATTTTGAAAAGAAGATATTTCCTTTTTCACCATAGCCCTCTATGGGCTTCCAAATATCCCTTTGCCAATTCCACAAGAACAGCCTTAGCGAAAGGCTTCTTGAAGGGAAAGATGTAACTCTGTGAGATGAATTAACATAATACAGAGCAGTTTCTCAGAAAGCTTCTTTCCAGTTTTCAATGGAAGATATTTCCTTTTTCACCATAGCCCTCTATGGGCTTTCAAATATCCCTTTGCCAATTCCACAAGATCAGCCTTAGCGAAAGGCTTCTTGAAGGGAAAGATGTAACTCCGTGAGATAAATTAACAGAACACAGAGCAGTTTCTCAGAAAGCTTCTTTCCAGTTTTGGACGGAAGATATTACGTTTCTCACTATAGCCCTCTATGGGCTTCAAAATATCACTTTGCCAATTCCACAAGAACAGCCTTAGCGAAAGGCTTCTTGAAGGGAAAGATGTAACTCTGTGAGATGAATTAACAGAACACAGAGGAGTTTCTCAGAGAGCTTCTTTCCAGTTTTGAACGGGAGATATTTCTTTTTTCACCATAGCCCTCTATGGCCGCCACATATCCCTTTGCCAATTCCACAAGAACAGCCTTAGCGAAAGGCTTCTTGAAGGGAAAGATGTAACTCTGTGAGATGAATTAACAGAACACAGAGCAGTTTCTCAGAAAGCTTCTTTCCAGTTTTGAACGGAAGCTATTTCCTTTTTCACCATAGCACTTTATGGGCTTCCAAATATCACTTTGCCAATTCCACAAGAACAGCCTTAGCGAAAGGCTTCTTGAAGGGAAAGATGTAACTCTGTGAGATGAATTAACAGAACACAGAGGAGTTTCTCAGAAAGCTTCTTTCCAGTTTTGAACGGAAGATATTTCTTTTTTCACCGTAGCCCTCTATGGGCTTCCAAATATCCCTTTGCCAATTCCACAACAACAGCCTTAGCGAAAGGCTCCTTGAAGGGAAAGATGTAACTCTTTGAGATGAATTAACAGAACACAGAGCAGTTTCTCAGAAAGCTTCTTTCCAGTTTTGAACGGAAGATATTTCCTTTTTCACCATAGCCCTCTATGGGCTTCCAAATATCCCTTTGCCAATTCCACAAGAACAGCCTTAGCGAAAGGCTTCTTGAAGGGAAAGATGTAACTCTGTGAGATGAATTAACAGAACACAGAGCAGTTTCTCAGAGAGCTTCCTTCCAGTTTTGAACTTGAGATATTTCCTTTTTCACCATAGCCCACTATGGGCTTCCAAATATCCCTTTGCCAATTCCACAAGAACAGCCTTAGCGAAAGGCTTCTAGAAGGGAAAGATGTAACTCTGTGAGATGAATTAACAGAACACAGAGGAGTTTCTCAGAGAGCTTCTTTCCAGTTTTGAACGGGAGATATTTCTTTTTTCACCATAGCCCTCTATGGCCGCCACATATCCCTTTGCCAATTCCACAAGAACAGCCTTAGCGAAAGGCTTCTTGAAGGGAAAGATGTAACTCTTTGCGATGAATTAACAGAACACAGAGCAGTTTCTCAGAAAGCTTCTTTCCAGTTTTGAACGGAAGCTATTTCCTTTTTCACCGTAGCACTTTATGGGCTTCCAAATATCACTTTGCCAATTCCACAAGAACAGCCTTAGCGAAAGGCTTCTTGAAGGGAAAGATGTAACTCTGTGAGATGAATTAACAGAACAAAGAGCAGTTTCTCAGAAAGCTTTTTCCAGTTTTGAACGGAAGCTATTTCCTTTTCACCATGGCCCTCTATGGTCTTCCAAATATCCCTTTGCCAATTCCTCAAGAACAGCCTTAGCGAAAGGCTTCTTGAAGGGAAAGATGTAACTCTGTGAGATGAATTAACAGAACACAGAGCAGTTTCTCAGAGAGCTTCTTTCCAGTTTTGAACGGAAGATATTTCCTTTTTCACCATAGCCCTCTATGGGTTTCCAAATATCCCTTTGCCAATTCCACAACAACAGCCTTAGCGAAAGGCTTCTTAGAGGGAAAGATGTAACTCTGTGAGATGAATTAACAAAACACAGAGCAGTTTCTCAGAAGCTTCTTTCCAGTTTTGAACGGAAGATATTTCCTTTTTCACCATAGCCCTCTATGGGCTTCCAAATATCCCTTTGCCAATTCCACAAGAACAGCATTAGCGAAAGGCTTCTTGAAGGGAAGGATGTAACTCTGTGAGATGAATTAACAGGACACAGAGCAGTTTCTCAGAAAGCTTCTTTCCAGTTGTGAACGGAAGATATTTCCTTTTTCACCATAGCCCTCTATGGGCTTCCAAATATCCCTTTGCAAATTCCACAAGAACAGCTTCAGCAAAAGGCTTCTTGAAGGGAAAGATGTAACTCTCTGAGATGAATTAACAGAACACAGAGCAGTTTCTCAGAAAGCTTCTTTCCAGTTTTCTATGGAAGATATTTCCTTTTTCACCATAGCCCTCTATGGGCTTCCAAATATCCCTTTGCCAATTCCACAAGAACAGCCTTAGCGAAAGGCTTCTTGAAGAGAAAGATGTAACCCTGGGAGATAAATTAACAGAACACAGAGCAGTTTCTCAGAAAGCTTCTTTCCAGTTTTGAAAGGAAGATATTTCCTTTATCACCATAGCCCTCTAAGGGCTTCCAAATATCCCTTTGCCAATTCCACAAGAACAGCCTTAGCGAAAGGCTTCTTGAAGGGAAAGATGTAACTCTGTGAGATGAATTAACAGAACACAGAGCAGTTTCTCAGAGAGCTTCTTTCCAGTTTTGAACGGAAGCTATTTCCTTTTTCACCGTAGCACTTTATGGGCTTCCAAATATCACTTTGCCAATTCCAAAAGAACAGCCTTAGCGAAAGGCTTCTTGAAGGGAAAGATGTAACTCTGTGAGATGAATTAACAGAACAAAGAGCTGTTTGTCAGAAAGCTTTTTCCAGTTTTGAACGGAAGCTATTTCCTTTTTCACCATAGCCCTCTATGGGCTTCCAAATATCCCTTTGCCAATTCCACAAGAACAGCCTTAGCGAAAGGCTTCTTGAAGGGAAAGATGTAACTCTGTGAGATAAATTAACAGAACACAGAGCAGTTTCTCAGAAAGCTTCTATCCAGTTTTGAACGGAATATATTTCCTTTTTTACCATAGCACTCTATAGGCTTCCAAATATACCTTTGCCAATTCCACTAGAACAGCCTTAGCGAGAGGCTTCTTGAAGGGAAAGATGTAACTCTGTGAGATGAATTAACAGAACACAGAGGAGTTTCTCAGAAAGCTTCTTTCCAGTTTTGAACGGAAGATAATTCTTTTTTCACCAGAGCCCTCTATGGGCTTCCAAATATCCCTTTGCCAATTCCACAAGAACAGCCTTAGCGAAAGGCTTCTTGAAGGGAAAGATGTAAACCTGTGAGATGAATTAACATAATACAGAGCAGTTTCTCCGAAAGCCTCTTTCCAGTTTTGAACGGAAGATATTTCCTTTTTCACCGTAGCCCTCCATTGGCTTCCAAATATCCCTTTGCCAATTCTACAAGAACAGCCTTAGCGAAAGGCTTCTTGAAGGGAAAGATGTAACTCTGTGAGATGAATTAGCAGAACACAAAGCAGTTTCTCAGATACCTTCTTTCCAGTTGTGAACGGAAGATATTCCCTTTTTCACCATAGCCCTCTATGGGCTTCCAAATATCCCTTTTCCAATTCCACAAGAACAGCCTTAGCGAAAGGCTTCATGAAGGGAAAGATGTAACTCCGTGAGATGAATTAACAGAGCAAAGAGCAGTTTGTCAGAAAGCTTCTTTCCAGTTTTGAACGGAAGATATTTCCTTTTTCACTGAAGCCCTCTATGGGCTTCCAAATATCCCTTTGCCAATTCCACAGGAACAGCCTTAGCGAAAGGCTTCTTGAAGGGAAAGATGTAACTCTGTGAGATGAATTAACAGAACACAGAGCAGTTTCTCAGAGAGCTTCTTTCTAGTTTTGAACGGGAGATAATTCCTTTTTCACCATAGCCATCTATGGGCTTCCAAATATCCCTTTGCCAATTCCACAAGAACAGCCTTAGGGAAAGGCTTCTTGAAGGGAAAGATGTAACTCTGTGAGATGAATTAACAGAACCCAGAGCAGTTTCTCAGAAAGCTTCTTTCCAGTTTTGTACGGAAGATATTTCCTTTTTCACCATAGACCTCTATGGGCTTCCAAATATCCCTTTGCCAATTCCACAAGAACAGCCTTAGCGAAAGGCTTTTTGAAGGGAAAGATGTAACTCTGTGAGATGAATTAACAGAACACAGAGCAGTTTCTCAGAAAGCTTCTTTCCAGTTTTGAACGGAAGATATTTCCTTTTTTACCATAGCACTCTATGGGCTTCCAAATATCCCTTTGCCAATTCCACAAGAACAGCCTTAGCGAAAGGCTTCTTGAAGGGAAAGATGTAACTCTGTGAGATGAATTAACAGAACACAGAGCAGTTTCTCAGAGAGCTTCTTTCCAGTTTTGAACGGGAGATATTTCCTTTTTCACCATAGCCCTCTATGGGCTTCCAAATATCCCTTTGCCAATTCCACAAAACAGCCTTAGCGAAAGGCTTCTAGAAGGTAAAGATGTAACTCTGTAAGATGAATTAACAGAACAGAGAGCAGTTTCTCAGAGAGCTTCTTTCCAGTTTTGAACGGAAGTTATTTCCTTTTTCACCATAGCCCTCTATGGGCTTCCAAATATCCCTTTGCCAATTCCACAAGAACAGCCTTAGCGAAAGGCTTCTTGAAGGGAAAGATGTAACCCTGGGAGATAAATTAACAGAACTCAGAGCAGTTTCTCAGAAAGCTTCTTTCCAGTTTTGAACGGAAGATATTTCCTTTTTCACCATAGCCCTCTATGGGCTTCCAAATATCCCTTTGCCAATTCCACAAGAACAGCTTTAGCGAAAGGCTTCATGAAGGGAAAGATGTAACTCTGTGAGATGAATTAACAGAGCACAGAGCAGTTTGTTAGAAAGCTTCTTTCCAGTATTGAACGGAAGATATTTCCTTTTTCACGGAAGCCCTCTATTGGCTTCCAAATATCCCTTTGCCAATTCCACAAGAACAGCCTTAGCGAAAGGCGTCTTGAAGGGAAAGATGTAACTCTGTGAGATGAATTAACAGAACACAGAGTGGTTTCTCAGAAAGCTTCTTTCCAGTTTTGAACGGAAGATATTTCCTTTTTCACCATAGCCCTCTATGGGCTTCCAAATATCCCTTTGCCAATTCCACAAGAACAGCCTTAGCGAAAGGCTCCTTGAAGGCAAAGATGTAACCCTGAAATATGAATTAACAGAACACAGAGCAGTTTCTCAGAATGCTTCTTTCCAGTTTTGAACGGAAGATATTTCCTTTTTCACCATAGCACTCTATGGGCTTCCAAATATCACTTTGCAAATTCCACAAGAACAGCTTTAGCTAAAGGCTTCTTGAAGGGAAAGATGTAACTCTGTGAGATGAATTAACAGAACACGGAGCAGTTTCTCAGAAAGCTTCTTTCCAGTTTTGCACGGAAGCTATTTCCTTTTTCACCATAGCCCTCTTGAGATGAATTAACAGAACACAGAGCAGTTTCACAGAAAGCTTCTTTCCATTTTTCATCGGAAGATATTTCCTTTTTCACCATAGCCCTCTATTGGCTTCCAAATATCCCTTGCCAATTCCACAAGAACAGCCTTAGCGAAATGATTCTTGAAGGAAAAGATGTAACTCTGTGAGGTGAATTAACAGAACACAAAGCAGTTTCTCAGAAAGCTTCTATCCCGTTGTGAACGGAAGATATTTCCTTTTTCACCATAGCCCTCTATGGGCTTCCAAATATACCTTTGCCAATTCCACAAGAACAGCCTTAGCGAAAGGCTCCTTGAAGGGAAAGATGTAACCCTGTGAGATGAATTAACAGAACACAGAGCAGTTTCTCAGAAAGCTTCTTTCCAGTTTTGAACGGAAGATATTTCCTTTTTCACCATAGCCCTCTATGGGCTTCCAAATATCCCTTTGCCAATTCCACAAGAACAGCCTTAGCGAAAGGCTTCTTGAAGGGAAAGATGTACCTCTGTGAGATAAATTAACAGAACACAGAGCAGTTTCTCAGAAAGCTTCTTTCCTGTTTTGAACTGAAGATATTACGTTTCTCACCATAGCCCTCTATCGGCTTCAAAATATCACTTTGCCAATTCCACAAGAACAGCCTTAGCGAAAGGCTTCTTGAAGGGAAAGATGTAACTCTGTGAGATGAATTAACAGAACACAGAGTACTTTCTCAGAAAGCTTCTTTCCAGTATTGAACGGAAGATATTTCCTTTTTCACCATAGCCCTCTATGGGCTTCCAAATATCCCTTTGCCAATTCCACAAGAACAGCCTTAGCGAAAGGCTCCTTGAAGGGAAAGATGTAACCCTGTGAGATGAATTAACAGAACACAGAGCAGTTTGTAAGAAATCTTCTTTCCAGTTTTCAATGGAAGATATTTCCTTTTTCACCATAGCCCTCTAAGGGCTTCCAAATATCGCTTTGCCAATTCCACAAGAACAGCCTTAGCGAAAGGCTTCTTGAAGGGAAAGATGTAACTCTGTGAGATAAATTAACAGAACACAGAGCTGTTTCTCAGAAAACTTCTTTCCAGTTTTGAACGGAAGATATTTCCTTTTTCACCATAGCCCTCTATGGGCTTCCAAATATCACTTTGCCAATTCCACAAGAACAGCCTTAGCGAAAGGAATCTTGAAGGGATAGATGTAAGTCTGTGAGATGAATTAACAGAACACAGAGCAGTTTCTCAAAAAGCTTCTTTCCAGTTGTGAACGGAAGATATTTCCTTTTTCACGAGAGCCCTCTATGGGCTTCCAAATATCCCTTTGCCAATTCCACAAGAACAGCCTTAGCGAAAGGCTTCTTGAAGGGAAAGATGTATCTCTGTGAGATGAATTAAGATAATACAGAGCAGTTTCTCAGAAAGCTTCTTTCCAGTTTTCAATGGAAGATATTTCCTTTTTCACCATAGCCCTCTATGGGTTTCCAAATATCCCTTTGCCAATTCCACAAGAACAGCCTTAGCGAAAGGCTTCTTGAAAGGAAAGATGTAACTCTGTGAGATAAATTAACAGAACACAGAGCAGTTTCTCAGAAAGCTTCTTTCCAGTTTTGAACGGAAGATATTACGTTTCTCACCATAGCCCTCTATGGGCTTCAAAATATCACTTTGCCAATTCCACAAGAACAGCCTTAGCGAAGGGCTTCTTGAAGGGAAAGATGTAACTCTGTGAGATGAATTAACAGAACACAGAGTAGTTTCTCAGAAAGCTTCTTTCCAGTTTTGAACGCAAGATATTTCCTTTTTCACCATAGCACTCTATGGGCTTCCAAATATCACTTTGCCAATTCCACAAGAACAGCCTTAGCGAAAGGCTTCTTGAAGGGAAAGATGTAACTCTGTGAGATGAATTAAGAGAACACAGAGCAGTTTCTCAGAAAGCTTCTTTCCAGTTTTGCACGGAAGCTATTTCCTTTTTCACCATAGCCCTCTTGAGATGAATTAACAGAACACAGAGCAGTTTCTCAGAAAGCTTCTTTCCAGTTTTGAACGGAAGATATTTCCTTTTTCACCATAGCCCTCTAGGGGCTTCTAAATATCCCTTTTCCAATTCCACAAGAACAGCCTTAGCGAAAGGCTTCTTAAAGGGAAGATGTAACACTGTGAGATGAATTAAGAGAACACAGAGCAGTTTCTCAGAAAGCTTCTTTCCAGTTTTGAAAGGTAGATATTTCCTTTTTCCCCGTAGCCCTCTTTGGGCTTCCAAATATCCCTTTTCCAATTCCACAAGAACAGCCTTAGCGAAAGGCTTCTTGAAGGGAAAGATGTAACTCTGTGAGATGAATTAACATAATACAGAGCAGTTTCTCAGAAAGCTTCTTTCCAGTTTTCAATGGAAGATATTTCCTTTTTCACCATAGCCCTCTATGGGCTTTCAAATATCCCTTTGCCAATTCCACAAGATCAGCCTTAGCGAAAGGCTTCTTGAAGGGAAAGATGTAACTCCGTGAGATAAATTAACAGAACACAGAGCAGTTTCTCAGAAAGCTTCTTTCCAGTTTTGGACGGAAGATATTACGTTTCTCACCATAGCCCTCTATGGGCTTCAAAATATCACTTTGCCAATTCCACAAGAACAGCCTTAGCGAAAGGCTTCTTGAAGGGAAAGATGTAACTCTGTGAGATGAATTAACAGAACACAGAGTAGTTTCTCAGAAAGTTTCCTTCCAGTTTTGAACGGAAGATATTTCCTTTTTCACCATAGCCCTCTATGGGCTTCCAAATATCCCTTTGCCAATTCCACAAGAACAGCCTTAGCGAAAGGCTCCTTGAAGGGAAAGATGTAACTCTGTGAGATAAATTAACAGAACACAGAGCAGTTTCTCAGAAAGATTATTTCCAGTTTTGAACGGAAGATATTTCCTTTTTCACCATAGCCCTCTATGGGCTTCCAAATATCCCTTTGCCATTTCCACAAGAACAGTCTTAGGGAAAGGCTTCTTGAAGGGAAAGTTGTAACTCTGTGAGATGAATTAACAGAACCCAGAGCAGTTTCTCAGAAAGCTTCTTTCCAGTTTTGTACGGAAGCTATTTCCTTTTTCACCATAGCCCTCTATGGGCTTCCAAATATCCCTTTGCCAATTCCACAAGAACAGCCTTAGCGAAAGGCTTCTTGAAGGGAAAGATGTAACACTGTGAGATGAATTAACAGAACACAGAGCAGTTTCTCAGAAAGCTTCTTTCCAGTTTTGAACGGTAGATATTTCCTTTTTCACCATAGCCCTCTATGGGCTTCCAAATATCACTTTGCCAATTCCACAAGAACAGCCTTAGCGAAAGGAATCTTGAAGGGATAGATGTAACTCTGTGAGATGAATTAACAGAACACAGAGCAGTTTCTCAGAAAGCTTCTTTCCAGTTTTCTATGGAAGATATTTCCTTTTTCACCATAGCCCTCAATGGGCTTCCAAATATCCCTTTGCCAATTACACAAGAACAGCCTTAGCGAAAGGCTTCTTGAAGGGAAAGATGTAACTCTGGGAGATAAATTAACAGAACACAGAGCAGTTTCTCAGAAAGCTTCTTTCCAGTTTTGAACGGAAGATATTTCCTTTTTCACCATAGCTCTCTATGGGCTTCCAAATATACCTTTGCCAGTTAAACAAGAACAGCCTTAGCGAAAGGCTTCTTGAAGGGAAAGATGTAACTCTGTGAGATGAATTAACAGAACACAGAGGAGTTTCTCAGAGAGCTTCTTTCCAGTTTTGAACGGGAGATATTTCTTTTTTCACCATAGCCCTCTATGGCCGCCACATATCCCTTTGCCAATTCCACAAGAACAGCCTTAGCGAAAGGCTTCTTGAAGGGAAAGATGTAACTCTGTGAGATGAATTAACAGAACACAGAGCAGTTTCTCAGAAAGCTTCTTTCCAGTTTTGAACGGAAGCTATTTCCTTTTTCACAATAGCACTTTATGGACTTCCAAATATCACTTTGCCAATTCCACAAGAACAGCCTTAGCGAAAGGCTTCTTGAAGGGAAAGATGTAACTCTGTGAGATGAATTAACAGAACACAGAGGAGTTTCTCAGAAAGCTTCTTTCCAGTTTTGAACGGAAGATATTTCTTTTTTCACCGTAGCCCTCTATGGGCTTCCAAATATCCCTTTGCCAATTCCACAACAACAGCCTTAGCGAAAGGCTCCTTGAAGGGAAAGATGTAACTCTTTGAGATGAATTAACAGAACACAGAGCAGTTTCTCAGAAAGCTTCTTTCCAGTTTTGAACGGAAGATATTTCCTTTTTCACCATAGCCCTCTATGGTCTTCCAAATATCCCTTTGCCAATTCCACAAGAACAGCCTTAGCGAAAGGCTTCTTGAAGGGAAAGATGTAACTCTGTGAGATGAATTAACAGAACACAGAGCAGTTTCTCAGAGAGCTTCCTTCCAGTTTTAAACTTGAGATATTTCCTTTTTCACCATAGCCCACTATGGGCTTCCAAATATCCCTTTGCCAATTCCACAAGAACAGCCTTAGGGAAAGGCTTTTTGAAGGTGAAGATGTAACTCTGTGAGACGAATTAACAGAACACAGAGCAGTTTCTCAGAAAGCTTCTTTCCTGTTTTGAACCGAAGATATTTCCTTTTTCACCATAGCCCTCTATGTGTTTCCAAATATCCCTTTGCCAATTCCACAAGAACAGCCTTAGCGAAAGGGTTCTTGAAGGGAAAGATGTAACTCTGTGAGATGAATTAACAGAACACAGAGTAGTTTCTCAGAAAGCTTCTTTCCAGTTTTGAACTTGAGATATTTCCTTTTTCACCATAGCCCTCTATGGGCTTCCAAATATCCCTTTGCAAATTCCACAAGAACAGCCATAGCGAAAGGCTTCTAGAAGGGAAAGATGTAACTCTGTGAGATGAATTAACAGAACACAGAGCAGTTTCTCTGAGAGCTTCTTTCCAGTTTTGAACGGAAGATATTTCCTTTTTCACCATAGCCCTCTATGGGCTTCCAAATATCCCTTTGCCAATTCCACAAGAACAGCCTTATCGAAATGATTCTTGAAGGGAAAGATGTAACTCTGTGAGATGAATTAACAAAACACAGAGCAGTTTCTCAGAAGCTTCTTTCCAGTTTTGAACGGAAGATATTTCCTTTTTCACCATAGCCCTCTATGGGCTTCCAAATATCACTTTGCCAATTCCACAAGAACAGCCTTAGCGAAAGGAATCTTGAAGGGATAGATGTAACTCTGTGAGATGAATTAACAAAACACAGAGCAGTTTCTCAGAAGCTTCTTTCCAGTTTTGAACGGAAGATATTTCCTTTTTCATCATAGCCCTCTATGGGCTTCCAAATATCACTTTGCCAATTCCACAAGAACAGCCTTAGCGAAAGGAATCTTGAAGGGATAGATGTAACTCTGTGAGATGAATTAACAGAACACAGAGCAGTTTCTCAGAAAGCTTCTTTCCAGTTTTCTATGGAAGATATTTCCTTTTTCACCATAGCCCTCTATGGGCTTCCAAATATCCCTTTGCCAATTCCACAAGAACAGCCTTAGCGAAAGGCTTCTTGAAGGGAAAGATGTAAGTCTGAGAGATAAATTAACAGAACACAGAGCAGTTTCTCAGAAAGCTTCTTTCCAATTTTGAACGGAAGATATTTCCTTTTTCACCATAGCTCTCTATGGGCTTCCAAATATCCCTTTGCCAGTTAAACAAGAACAGCCTTAGCGAAAGGCTTCTTGAAGGGAAAGATGTAACTCTGTGAGATGAATTAACAGAACACAGAGGAGTTTCTCAGAGAGCTTCTTTCCAGTTTTGAACGGAGATATTTCTTTTTTCACCATAGCCCTCTATGGCCGCCACATATCCCTTTGCCAATTCCACAAGAACAGCCTTAGCGAAAGGCTTCTTGAAGGGAAAGATGTAACTCTGTGAGATGAATTAACAGAACACAGAGCAGTTTCTCAGAAAGCTTCTTTCCACTTTTGAACGGAAGCTATTTCCTTTTTCACCATAGCACTTTATGGGCTTCCAAATATCACTTTGCCAATTCCACAAGAACAGCCTTAGCGAAAGGCTTCTTGAAGGGAAAGATGTAACTCTGTGAGATGAATTAACAGAACAAAGAGCAGTTTCTCAGAAAGCTTTTTCCAGTTTTGAACGGAAGCTATTTCCTTTTTCACCATGGCCCTCTATGGGCTTCCAAATATCCCTTTGCCAATTCCACAAGAATAGCCTTAGCGAAAGGCTTCTTGAAGGGAAAGATGTAACTCTGTGAGATGAATTAACAGAACACAGAGCAGTTTCTCAGAGAGCTTCTTTCCAGTTTTGAACGGAAGATATTTCCTTTTTCACCATAGCCCTCTATGGGTTTCCAAATATCCCTTTGCCAATTCCACAACAACAGCCTTAGCGAAAGGCTTCTTAGAGGGAAAGATGTAACTCTGTGAGATGAATTAACAAAACACAGAGCAGTTTCTCAGAAGCTTCTTTCCAGTTTTGAACGGAAGATATTTCCTTTTTCACCATAGCCCTCTATGGGCTTCCAAATATCCCTTTGCCAATTGCACAAGAACAGCATTAGCGAAAGGCTTCTTGAAGGGATGGATGTAACTCTGTGAGATGAATTAACAGAACACAGAGCAGTTTCTCAGAAAGCTTCTTTCCAGTTGTGAACGGAAGATATTTCCTTTTTCACCATAGCCCTCTATGGGCTTCCAAATATCCCTTTGCCAATTCCACAAGAACAGCTTCAGCAAAAGGCTTCTTGAAGGGAAAGATGTAACTCTCTGAGATGAATTAACAGAACACAGAGCAGTTTCTCAGAAAGCTTCTTTCCAGTTTTCTATGGAAGATATTTCCTTTTTCACCATAGCCCTCTATGGGCTTCCAAATATCCCTTTGCCAATTCCACAAGAACAGCCTTAGCGAAAGGCTTCTTGAAGAGAAAGATGTAACCCTGGGAGATAAATTAACAGAACACAGAGCAGTTTCTCAGAAAGCTTCTTTCCAGTTTTGAAAGGAAGATATTTCCTTTATCACCATAGCCCTCTATGGGCTTCCAAATATCCCTTTGCCAATTCCACAAGAACAGCCTTAGCGAAAGGCTTCTTGAAGGGAAAGATGTAACTCTGTGAGATGAATTAACAGAACACAGAGCAGTTTCTCAGAGAGCTTCTTTCCAGTTTTGAACGGAAGATATTTCCTTTTTCACCATAACCCTCTATGGGCTTCCAAATATCCCTTTGCCAATTCCACAAGAACAGCCTTATGGAAAGGCTTTTTGAAGGTGAAGATGTAACTCTGTGAGATGAATTAACAGAACACAGAGCAGTTTCTCAGAAAGCTTCTATCCAGTTTTGAACGGAAGATATTTCCTTTTTTACCATAGCACTCTATAGGCTTCCAAATATACCTTTGCCAATTCCACTAGAACAGCCTTAGCGAGAGGCTTCTTGAAGGGAAAGATGTAACTCTGTGAGATGAATTAACAGAACACAGAGGAGTTTCTCAGAAAGCTTCTTTCCAGTTTTGAACGGAAGATAATTCTTTTTTCACCAGAGCCCTCTATGGGCTTCCAAATATCCCTTTGCCAATTCCACAACAACAGCCTTAGCGAAAGGCTCCTTGAAGGGAAAGATGTAACTCTGTGAGATGAATTAACAGAACACAGAGCAGTTTCTCAGAAAGCTTCTTTCCAGTTTTGAACGGAAGATATTTCCTTTTTCACCATTGCCCTCTACGGGCTTCCAAATATCCCTTTGCCAATTCCACAAGAACAGCCTTAGCGAAAGGCTTCTTGAAGGGAAAGATGTAACTCTGTGAGATGAATTAACAGAACACAGAGCAGTTTCTCAGAGAGCTTCTTTCCAGTTTTGAACTTGAGATATTTCCTTTTTCACCATAGCCCACTATGGGCTTCCAAATATCCCTTTGCCAATTCCACAAGAACAGCTTTAGCAAAAGGCTTCTTGAAGGGAAAGATGTAACTCTCTGAGATGAATTAACAGAACACAGAGCAGTTTCTCAGAAAGCTTCTTTAAAGTTTTCTATGGAAGATATTTCCTTTTTCACCGTAGCCCTCTATGGGCTTCCAAATATCCCTTTGCCAATTCCACAAGAACAGCCTTAGCGAAAGGCTTCTTGAAGGGAAAGATGTAACTCAGTGAGATGAATTAACAGAACACAGAGCAGTTTCTCAGAGAGCTTCTTTCCAGTTTTGAACGGAAGATATTTCCTTTTTCACCATAACCCTCTATGGGCTTCCAAATATCCCTTTGCCAATTCCACAAGAACAGCCTTAGGGAAAGGCTTTTTGAAGGTGAAGATGTAACTCTGTGAGATGAATTAACAGGACACAGAGCAGTTTCTCAGAAAGCTTCTTTCCAGTTTTGAACCGAAGATATTTCCTTTTTCACCATAGCCCTCTATGTGTTTCCAAATATCCCTTTGCCAATTCCACAAGAACAGCCTTAGCGAAAGGCTTCTTGAAGGGAAAGATGTAACTCTGTGTGATAAATTAACAGAACCCAGAGCAGTTTCTCAGAAAGCTTCTTTCCAGTTTTGAACGGAAGATACTTACTTTTTCACCATAGCCCTCTATGGGCTTCCAAATATAACTTTGCCAATTCCACAAGAACAGCCTTAGCGAAAGGCTTCTTGATGGGAAAGATGTAACCCTGTGAGATGAATTAACAGAACACAGAGCAGTTTCTCAGAAAGCTTCTTTCCAGTTTTGAACGGAAGATATTTCCTTTTTCACCATAGGCCTCTATGGGCTTCCAAATATCACTTTGTCAATTCCACAAGAACAGCCTTAGCGAAAGGCTTCTTGAAGGGAAAGATGTAACTCTGTGAGATGACTTAACATAATACAGAGTAGTTTCTCAGAAAGCCTCTTTCCAGTTTTGAACGGAAGATATTTCCTTTTTCACCGTAGCCCTCCATTGGCTTCCAAATATCCCTTTGCCAATTCCACAAGAACAGCCTTAGCGAAAGGCTTCTTGAAGGGAAAGATGTAACTCTGTGAGATGAATTAACAGAACACAAAGCAGTTTCTCAGATACCTTCTTTCCAGTTTTGAACGGAAGATATTCCCTTTTTCACCATAGCCCTCTATGGGCTTCCAAATATCCCTTTTCCAATTCCACAAGAACAGCCTTAGCGAAAGGCTTCATGAAGGGAAAGATGTAACTCCGTGAGATGAATTAACAGAGCAAAGAGCAGTTTGTCAGAAAGCTTCTTTCCAGTTTTGAACGGAAGATATTTCCTTTTTCACTGAAGCCCTCTATGGGCTTCCAAATATCCCTTTGCCTATTCCACAGGAACAGCCTTAGCGAAAGGCTTATTGAAGGGAAAGATGTAACTCTGTGAGATAAATTAACAGAACACAGAGCAGTTTCTCAGAAAACTTCTTTCCAGTTTTGAACGGAAGATATTTCCTTTTTCACCATAGCTCTCTATGGGCTTCCAAATATCCCTTTGCCAATACCACAAGAACAGCCTTAGCGAAAGGCTTCTTGAAGGGAAAGATGTAACTCTGTGAGATGAATTAACAGAACACAGAGCAGTTTCTCAGAAAGCTTCTTTCCAGTTTTGAACGGAAGATATTTCCTTTTTCACCATAGCCCTCTATGGGCTTCCAAATATCACTTTGTCAATTCCACAAGAACAGCCTTAGCGAAAGGCTTCTTGAAGGGAAAGATGTAACCCTGTGAGATGAATTAACATAATACAGAGCAGTTTCTCCGAAAGCCTCTTTCCAGTTTTGAACGGAAGATATTTCCTTTTTCACCGTAGCCCTCCATTGGCTTCCAAATATCCCTTTGCCAATTCCACAAGAACAGCCTTAGCGAAAGGCTTCTTGAAGGGAAAGATGTAACTCTGTGAGATGAATTAGCAGAACACAAAGCAGTTTCTCAGATACCTTCTTTCCAGTTGTGAACGGAAGATATTCCCTTTTTTACCATAGCCCTCTATGGGCTTCCAAATATCCCTTTTCCAATTCCACAAGAACAGCCTTAGCGAAAGGCTTCATGAAGGGAAAGATGTAACTCCGTGAGATGAATTAACAGAGCAAAGAGCAGTTTGTCAGAAAGCTTCTTTCCAGTTTTGAACGGAAGATATTTCCTTTTTCACTGAAGCCCTCTATGGGCTTCCAAATATCCCTTTGCCAATTCCACAGGAACAGCCTTAGCGAAAGGCTTCTTGAAGGGAAAGATGTAACTCTGTGAGATGAATTAACAGAACACAGAGCAGTTTCTCAGAGAGATTCTTTCCAGTTTTGAACGGGAGATAATTCCTTTTTCACCATAGCCATCTATGGGCTTCCAAATATCCCTTTGCCAATTCCACAAGAACAGCCTTAGGGAAAGGCTTCTTGAAGGGAAAGATGTAACTCTGTGAGATGAATTAACAGAACCCAGAGCAGTTTCTCAGAAAGCTTCTTTCCAGTTTTGTACGGAAGATATTTCCTTTTTCACCATAGACCTCTATGGGCTTCCAAATATCCCTTTGCCAATTCCACAAGAACAGCCTTAGCGAAAGGCTTCTTGAAGGGAAAGATGTAACTCTGTGAGATGAATTAACAGAACACAGAGCAGTTTCTCAGAAAGCTTCTTTCCAGTTTTGAACGGAAGATATTTCCTTTTTTACCATAGCACTCTATGGGCTTCCAAATATCCCTTTGCCAATTCCACAAGAACAGCCTTAGCGAAAGGCTTCTTGAAGGGAAAGATGTAACTCTGTGAGATGAATTAACAGAACACAGAGCAGTTTCTCAGAGAGCTTCTTTCCAGTTTTGAACGGGAGATATTTCCTTTTTCACCATAGCCCTCTATGGGCTTCCAAATATCCCTTTGCCAATTCCACAAAACAGCCTTAGCGAAAGGCTTCTAGAAGGTAAAGATGTAACTCTGTAAGATGAATTAACAGAACACAGAGCAGTTTCTCAGAGAGCTTCTTTCCAGTTTTGAACGGAAGTTATTTCCTTTTTCACCATAGCCCTCTATGGGCTTCCAAATATCCCTTTGCCAATTCCACAAGAACAGCCTTAGCGAAAGGCTTCTTGAAGGGAAAGATGTAACCCTGGGAGATAAATTAACAGAACTCAGAGCAGTTTCTCAGAAAGCTTCTTTCCAGTTTTGAACGGAAGATATTTCCTTTTTCACCATAGCCCTCTATGGGCTTCCAAATATCCCTTTGCCAATTCCACAAGAACAGCCTTAGCGAAAGGCTTCATGAAGGGGAAGATGTAACTCTGTGAGATGAATTAACAGAGCACAGAGCAGTTTGTTAGAAAGCTTCTTTCCAGTATTGAACGGAAGATATTTCCTTTTTCACCGAAGCCCTCTATTGGCTTCCAAATATCCCTTTGCCAATTCCACAAGAACAGCCTTAGCGAAAGGCTTCATGAAGGGGAAGATGTAACTCTGTGAGTTGAATTAACAGAGCACAGAGCAGTTTGTTAGAAAGCTTCTTTCCAGTATTGAACGGAAGATATTTCCTTTTTCACCGAAGCCCTCTATTGGCTTCCAAATATCCCTTTGCCAATTCCACAAGAACAGCCTTAGCGAAAGGCGTCTTCAAGGGAAAGATGTAACTCTGTGAGATGAATTAACAGAACACAGAGTGGTTTCTCAGAAAGCTTCTTTCCAGTTTTGAACGGAAGATATTTCCTTTTTCACCATAGCCCTCTATGGGCTTCCAAATATCCCTTTGCCAATTCCACAAGAACAGCCTTAGCGAAAGGCTCCTTGAAGGCAAAGATGTAACCCTGAAACATGAATTAACAGAACACAGAGCAGTTTCTCAGAAAGCTTCTTTCCAGTTTTGAACGGAAGATATTTCCTTTTTCACCATAGAGCTCTATGGGCTTCCAAATATCACTTTGCAAATTCCACAAGAACAGCCTTAGCGAAAGGCTTCTTGAAGGGAAAGATGTAACTCTGTGAGATGAATTAACAGAACACGGAGCAGTTTCTCAGAAAGCTTCTTTCCAGTTTTGCACGGAAGCTATTTCCTTTTTCACCATAGCCCTCTTGAGATGAATTAACAGAACACAGAGCAGTTTCACAGAAAGCTTCTTTCCATTTTTCATCGGAAGATATTTCCTTTTTCACCATAGCCCTCTATTGGCTTCCAAATATCCCTTGCCAATTCCACAAGAACAGCCTTAGCGAAATGATTCTTGAAGGGAAAGATGTAACTCTGTGAGGTGAATTAACAGAACACAAAGCAGTTTCTCAGAAAGCTTCTTTCCCGTTGTGAACGGAAGATATTTCCTTTTTCACCATCGCCCTCTATGGGCTTCCAAATACCCCTTTGCGAATTCCACAAGAACAGCCTTAGCGAAAGGCTCCTTGAAGGGAAAGATGTAACCCTGTGAGATGAATTAACAGAACACAGAGCAGTTTCTCAGAAAGCTTCTTTCCAGTTTTGAACGGAAGATATTTCCTTTTTCACCATAGCCCTCTATGGGCTTCCAAATATCCCTTTGCCAATTCCACAAGAACAGCCTTAGCGAAAGGCTTCTTGAAGGGAAAGATGTACCTCTGTGAGATAAATTAACAGAACACAGAGAAGTTTCTCAGAAAGCTTCTTTCCTGTTTTGAACTGAAGATATTACGTTTCTCACCATAGCCCTCTATCGGCTTCAAAATATCACTTTGCCAATTCCACAAGAACAGCCTTAGCGAAAGGCTTCTTGAAGGGAAAGATGTAACTCTGTGAGATGAATTAACAGAACACAGAGCAGTTTCTCAGAGAGCTTCTTTCCAGTTTTCAACTTGAGATATTTCCTTTTTCACCATAGCCCACTATGGGCTTCCAAATATCCCTTTGCCAATTCCACAAGAACAGCCTTAGCGAAAGGCTTCTAGAAGGGAAAGATGTAACTCTGTGAGATGAATTAACAGAACACAGAGCAGTTTCTCAGAGAGCTTCTTTCCAGTTTTGAACGGAAGATATTTCCTTTTTCACCATAGCCCTCTATGGGTTTCCAAATATCCCTTTGCCAATTCCACAACAACAGAATAGCGAAAGGCTTCTTAAAGGGAAAGATGTAACTCTGTGAGATGAATTAACAAAACACAGAGCAGTTTCTCAGAAGCTTCTTTCCAGTTTTGAACGGAAGATATTTCCTTTTTCACCATAGCCCTCTATGGGCTTCCAAATATCCCTTTGCCAATTCCACAAGAACAGCATTAGCGAAAGGCTTCTTGAAGGGAAAGATGTAACTCTGTGAGATGAATTAACAGAACACAGAGCAGTTTCTCAGAAAGCTTCTTTCCAGTTGTGAACGGAAGATATTTCCTTTTTCACCATAGCCCTCTATGGGCTTCCAAATATCCCTTTGCCAATTCCACAAGAACAGCTTTAGCAAAAGGCTTCTTGAAGGGAAAGATGAAACTCTCTGAGATGAATTAACAGAACACAGAGCAGTTTCTCAGAAAGCTTCTTTCCAGTTTTCTATGGAAGATATTTCCTTTTTCATCATAGCCCTCTATGGGCTTCCAAATATCCCTTTGCCAATTCCACAAGAACAGCCTTAGCGAAAGGCTTCTTGAAGGGAAAGATGTAACTCTGTGAGATGAATTAACAGAACACAGAGCAGTTTCTCAGAGAGCTTCTTTCCAGTTTTGAACGGAAGATATTTCCTTTTTCACCATAACCCTCTATGGGCTTCCAAATATCCCTTTGCCAATTCCACAAGAACAGCCTTAGGGAAAGGCTTTTTGAAGGTGAAGATGTAACTCTGTGAGATGAATTAACAGAACACAGAGCAATTTCTCAGAAAGCTTCTTTCCAGTTTTGAACCGAAGATATTTCCTTTTTCACCATAGCCCTCTATGTGTTTCCAAATATCCCTTTGCCAATTCCACAAGAACAGCCTTAGCGAAAGGCTTCTTGAAGGGAAAGATGTAACTCTGTGTGATAAATTAACAGAACCCAGAGCAGTGTCTCAGAAAGCTTCTTTCCAGTTTTGAACGGAAGATACTTACTTTTTCACCATAGCCCTCTATGGGCTTCCAAATATAACTTTGCCAATTCCAGAAGAACAGCCTTAGCGAAAGGCTTCTTGAAGGGAAAGATGTAACTCTGTGAGATGAATTAACAGAACACAGAGCAGTTTCTCAGAAAGCTTCTTTCCAGTTTTGAACGGAAGATATTTCCTTTTTCACCATAGGCCTCTATGGGCTTCCAAATATCACTTTGTCAATTCCACAAGAACAGCCTTAGCGAAAGGCTTCTTGAAGGGAAAGATGTAACTCTGTGAGATGACTTAACATAATACAGAGTAGTTTCTCAGAAAGCCTCTTTCCAGTTTTGAACGGAAGATATTTCCTTTTTCACCGTAGCCCTCCATTGGCTTCCAAATATCCCTTTGCCAATTCACCAAAAACAGCCTTAGCGAAAGGCTTCTTGAAGCGAAAGATGTAACTCTGTGAGATGAATTAACAGAACACAAAGCAGTTTCTCAGATACCTTCTTTCCAGTTGTGAACGGAAGATATTCCCTTTTTCACCATAGCCCTCTATGGGCTTCCAAATATCCCTTTTCCAATTCCACAAGAACTGCCTTAGCGAAAGGCTTCATGAAGGGAAAGATGTAACTCCGTGAGATGAATTAACAGAGCAAAGAGCAGTTTGTCAGAAAGCTTCTTTCCAGTTTTGTACGGAAGATATTTCCTTTTTCACCATAGACATCTATGGGCTTCCAAATATCCCTTTGCCAATTCCACAAGAACAGCCTTAGCGAAAGGCTTCTTGAAGGGAAAGATGTAACTCTGTGAGATGAATTAACAGAACACAGAGCAGTTTCTCAGAAAGCTTCTTTCCAGTTTTGAACGGAAGATATTTCCTTTTTTACCATAGCACACTATGGGCTTCCAAATATCCCTTTGCCAATTCCACAAGAACAGCCTTAGCGAAAGGCTTCTTGAAGGGAAAGATGTAACTCTGTGAGATGAATTAACAGAACACAGAGCAGTTTCTCAGAGAGCTTCTTTCCAGTTTTGAACGGGAGATATTTCCTTTTTCACCATAGCCCTCTATGGGCTTCCAAATATCCCTTTGCCAATTCCACAAAACAGCCTTAGCGAAAGGCTTCTAGAAGGTAAAGATGTAACTCTGTAAGATGAATTAACAGAACACAGAGCAGTTTCTCAGAGAGCTTCTTTCCAGTTTTGAACGGAAGTTATTTCCTTTTTCACCATAGCCCTCTATGGGCTTCCAAATATCCCTTTGCCAATTCCACAAGAACAGCCTCAGCGAAAGGCTTCTTGAAGGGAAAGATGTAACCCTGGGAGATAAATTAACAGAACTCAGAGCAGTTTCTCAGAAAGCTTCTTTCCAGTTTTGAACGGAAGATATTTCCTTTTTCACCATAGCCCTCTATGGGCTTCCAAATATCCCTTTGCCAATTCCACAAGAACAGCCTTAGCGAAAGGCTTCATGAAGGGGAAGATGTAACTCTGTGAGATGAATTAACAGAGCACAGAGCAGTTTGTTAGAAAGCTTCTTTCCAGTATTGAACGGAAGATATTTCCTTTTTCACCGAAGCCCTCTATTGGCTTCCAAATATCCCTTTGCCAATTCCACAAGAACAGCCTTAGCGAAAGGCGTCTTCAAGGGAAAGATGTAACTCTGTGAGATGAATTAACAGAACACAGAGTGGTTTCTCAGAAAGCTTCTTTCCAGTTTTGAACGGAAGATATTTCCTTTTTCACCATAGCCCTCTATTGGCTTCCAAATATCCGTTTGCCAATTCCACAAGAACAGCCTTAGCGAAAGGCTCCTTGAAGGCAAAGATGTAACCCTGAAATATGAATTAACAGAACACAGAGCAGTTTCTCAGAAAGCTTCTTTCCAGTTTTGAACGGAAGATATTTCCTTTTTCACCATAGCACTCTATGGGCTTCCAAATATCCCTTTGCACATTCCACAAGAACAGCCTTAGCGAAAGGCTTCTTGAAGGGAAAGATGTAACTCTGTGAGATGAATTAACAGAACACGGAGCAGTTTCTCAGAAAGCTTCTTTCCAGTTTTGCACGGAAGCTATTTCCTTTTTCACCATAGCCCTCTTGAGATGAATTAACAGAACACAGAGCAGTTTCACAGAAAGCTTCTTCCCATTTTTCATCGGAAGATATTTCCTTTTTCACCATAGCCCTCTATTGGCTTCCAAATATCCCTTGCCAATTCCACAAGAACAGCCTTAGCGAAATGATTCTTGAAGGGAAAGATGTAACTCTGTGAGGTGAATTAACAGAACACAAAGCAGTTTCTCAGAAAGCTTCTTTCCCGTTGTGAACGGAAGATATTTCCTTTTTCACCATAGCCCTCTATGGGCTTCCAAATATCCCTTTGCCAATTCCACAAGAACAGCCTTAGCGAAAGGCTCCTTGAAGGGAAAGATGTAACCCTGTGAGATGAATTAACAGAACACAGAGCAGTTTCTCAGAAAGCTTCTTTCCAGTTTTGAACGGAAGATATTTCCTTTTTCACCATAGCCCTCTATGGGCTTCCAAATATCCCTTTGCCAATTCCACAAGAACAGCCTTAGCGAAAGGCTTCTTGAAGGGAAAGATGTACCTCTGTGAGATAAATTAACAGAACACAGAGCAGTTTCTCAGAAAGCTTCTTTCCTGTTTTGAACTGAAGATATTACGTTTCTCACCATAGCCCTCTATCGGCTTCAAAATATCACTTTGCCAATTCCACAAGAACAGCCTTAGCGAAAGGCTTCTTGAAGGGAAAGATGTAACTCTGTGAGATGAATTAACAGAACACAGAGTACTTTCTCAGAAAGCTTCTTTCCAGTATTGAACGGAAGATATTTCCTTTTTCACCATAGCCCTCTATGGGCTTCCAAATATCCCTTTGCCAATTCCACAAGAACAGCCTTAGCGAAAGGCTCCTTGAAGGGAAAGATGTAACCCTGTGAGATGAATTAACAGAACACAGAGCAGTTTCTCAGAAAGCTTCTTTCCAGTTTTGAACGGAAGATATTTCCTTTTTCACCATAGCCCTCTGGGGGCTTCCAAATATCACTTCGCCAATTCCACAAGAACAGCCTTAGCGAAAGGCTCCTTGAAGGGAAAGATGTAACTCTGTGAGATGAATTAACAGAACAAAGAGCAGTTTGTAAGAAATCTTCTTTCCAGTTTTCAATGGAAGATATTTCCTTTTTCACCATAGCCCTCTAAGGGCTTCCAAATATCCCTTTGCCAATTCCACAAGAACAGCCTTAGCGAAAGGCTTCTTGAAGGGAAAGATGTAACTCTGTGAGGTAAATTAACAGAACACAGAGCTGTTTCTCAGAAAACTTCTTTCCAGTTTTGAACGGAAGATATTTCCTTTTTCACCATAGCCCTCTATGGGCTTCCAAATATCCCTTTACCAATTCCACAAGAACAGCCTTAGCGAAAGGCTTCTTGAAGGGAAAGATGTAACTCTGTGAGATGAATTAACAGAACACAGAGCAGTTTGTAAGAAATCTTCTTTCCAGTTTTCAATGGAAGATATTTCCTTTTTCACCATAGCCCTCTAAGGGCTTCCAAATATCCCTTTGCCAATTCCACAAGAACAGCCTTAGCGAAAGGCTTCTTGAAGGGAAAGATGTAACTCTGTGAGGTAAATTAACAGAACACAGAGCTGTTTCTCAGAAAACTTCTTTCCAGTTTTGAACGGAAGATATTTCCTTTTTCACCATAGCCCTCTATGGGCTTCCAAATATCCCTTTACCAATTCCACAAGAACAGCCTTAGCGAAAGGTTTCTTGAAGGGAAAGATGTAACTCTGTGAGATGAATTAACAGAACACAGAGCAGTTTCTCAGAGAGCTTCTTTCCTGTTTTGAACGGGAGATATTTCCTTTTTCACCATAGCCCTCTATGGGCTTCCAAATATCCCTTTGCCAATTCCACAAGAACAGCCTTAGGGAAAGGTTTTTTGAAGGTAAAATGTAACTCTGTGAGATGAATTAACAGAACGCAGAGCAGTTTTTCAGAAAGCTTCTTTCCAGTTTTGAACGGAAGATATTTCCTTTTTCACCATAGCCCTCTATGTGTTTCCAAATATCCCTTTGCCAATTCCACAAGAACAGCCTTAGCGAAAGGTTTTTTGAAGGTAAAGATGTAACTCTGTGAGATGAATTAACAGAACACAGAGTAGATTCTCAGAATGCTTCTTTCCAGTTTTGAACGGAAGTTATTTCCTTTTTCACCATAGCCCTCTATGGGCTTCCAAATATCACTTCGCCAATTCCACAAGAACAGCCTTAGCGAAAGGCTTCTTGAAGGGAAAGATGTAACCCTGTGAGATGAATTAACAGAACACAGAGCAGTTTCTAAGAAAGCTTCTTTCCAGTTTTGAACGGAAGATATTTCCTTTTTCACCATAGCCCTCTATGGGCTTCCAAGTATCCCTTTGCCAATTCCACAAGAACAGCCTTAGCGAAAGGCATCTTGAAGGGAAAGATGTAACTCTGTAAGATGAATTAACAGAACACAGAGCAGTTTCTCAGAAAGCTTCTTTCCAGTTTTGAACGGAAGCTATTTCCTTTTTCACCATAGCACTTTATGGGCTTCCAAATATCACTTTGCCAATTGCACAAGAACAGCCCTAGCGAAAGGCTTCTTGAAGGGATAGATGTAACTCTGTGAGATGAATTAACAGAACACAGAGCAGTTTCTCAGAAAGCTTTTTCCAGTTTTGAAGGGAAGCTATTTCCTTTTTCACCATAGCACTCTATGGGCTTCCAAATATCCCTTTGCCAATTCCACAAGAACAGCCTTAGCGAAAGGCTTCTTGTAGGGAAAGATGTAACTCTGTGAGATGAATTAACAGAACCCAGAGCAGTTTCTCAGAAAGCTTCTTTCCAGTTTTGAACGGAAGATATTTCCTTTTTCACCATAGCCCTCTATGGGCTTCCAAATATCACTTTGCCAATTCCACAAGAACAGCCTTAGCGAAAGGAATCTTGAAGGGATAGATGTAAGTCTGTGAGATGAATTAACAGAACACAGAGTAGTTTCTCAGAAAGCTTCTTTCCAGTTTTGAACGCAAGATATTTCCTTTTTCACCAGAGCCCTCTATGGGCTTCCAAATATCACTTTGCCAATTCCACAAGAACAGCCTTAGCGAAAGGCTTCTTGAAGGGAAAGATGTAACTCTGTGAGATGAATTAAGAGAACACAGAGCAGTTTCTCAGAAAGCTTCTTTCCAGTTTTGCACGGAAGCTATTTCCTTTTTCACCATAGCCCTCTTGAGATGAATTAACAGAACACAGAGCAGTTTCTCAGAAAGCTTCTTTCCAGTTTTGAACGGAAGATATTTCCTTTTTCACCATAGCCCTCTAGGGGCTTCTAAATATCCCTTTTCCAAATCCACAAGAACAGCCTTAGCGAAAGGCTTCTTAAAGGGAAGATGTAACACTGTGAGATGAATTAAGAGAACACAGAGCAGTTTCTCAGAAAGCTTCTTTCCAGTTTTGAAAGGTAGATATTTCCTTTTTCACCGTAGCCCTCTTTGGGCTTCCAAATATCCCTTTTCCAATTCCACAAGAACAGCCTTAGCGAAAGGCTTCTTGAAGGGAAAGATGTAACTCTGTGAGATGAATTAACAGAACACAGAGCAGTTTCTCCGAAAGATTCTTTCCAATTTTGAAAAGAAGATATTTCCTTTTTCACCATAGCCCTCTATGGGCTGCCAAATATCCCTTTGCCAATTCCACAAGAACAGCCTTAGCGAAAGGCTTCTTAGAGGGAAAGATGTAACTCTGTGAGATGAATTAACAAAACACAGAGCAGTTTCTCAGAAAGCTTCTTTCCAGTTTTCAATGGAAGATATTTCCTTTTTCACCATAGCCCTCTATGGGCTTTCAAATATCCCTTTGCCAATTCCACAAGATCAGCCTTAGCGAAAGGCTTCTTGAAGGGAAAGATGTAACTCCGTGAGATAAATTAACAGAACACAGAGCAGTTTCTCAGAAAGCTTCTTTCCAGTTTTGGACGGAAGATATTACGTTTCTCACCATAGCCTTCTATGGGCTTCAAAATATCACTTTGCCAATTCCACAAGAACAGCCTTAGCGAAAGGCTTCTTGAAGGGAAAGATGTAACTCTGTGAGATGAATTAACAGAACACAGAGTAGTTTCTCAGAAAGTTTCTTTCCAGTTTTGAACGGAAGATATTTCCTTTTTCACCATAGCCCTCTATGGGCTTCCAAATATCCCTTTGCCAATTCCACAAGAACAGCCTTAGCGAAAGGCTACTTGAAGGGAAAGATGTAACTCTGTGAGATGAATTAACAGAACACAGAGCAGTTTCTCAGAAAGATTATTTCCAGTTTTGAACGGATGATATTTCCTTTTTCACCATAGCCCTCTATGGGCTTCCAAATATCCCTTTGCCATTTCCACAAGAACAGTCTTAGGGAAAGGCTTCTTGAAGGGAAAGATGTAACTCTGTGAGATGAATTAACAGAACCCAGAGCAGTTTCTCAGAAAGCTTCTTTCCAGTTTTGTACGGAAACTATTTCCTTTTTCACCATAGCCCTCTATGGGCTTCCAAATATCCCTTTGCCAATTCCACAAGAACAGCCTTAGCGAAAGGCTTCTTGAAGGGAAAGATGTAACACTGTGAGATGAATTAACAGAACACAGAGCAGTTTCTCAGAAAGCTTCTTTCCAGTTTTGAACGGAAGATATTTCCTTTTACACCATAGCCCTCTATGGGCTTCCAAATATCACTTTGCCAATTCCACAAGAACAGCCTTAGCGAAAGGAATCTTGAAGGGATAGATGTAACTCTGTGAGATGAATTAACAGAACACAGAGCAGTTTCTCAGAAAGCTTCTTTCCAGTTTTCTATGGAAGATATTTCCTTTTTCACCATAGCCCTCTATGGGCTTCCAAATATCCCTTTGCCTATTCCACAAGAACAGCCTTAGCGAAAGGCTTCTTGAAGGGAAAGATGTAACTCTGGGAGATAAATTAACAGAACACAGAGCAGTTTCTCAGAAAGCTTCTTTCCAGTTTTGAACGGAAGATATTTCCTTTTTCACCATAGCTCTCTATGGGCTTCCAAATATACCTTTGCCAGTTAAACAAGAACGGCCTTAGCGAAAGGCTTCTTGAAGGGAAAGATGTAACTCTGTGAGATGAATTAACAGAACACAGAGGAGTTTCTCAGAGAGCTTCTTTCCAGTTTTGAACGGGAGATATTTCTTTTTTCACCATAGCCCTCTATGGCCGCCACATATCCCTTTGCCAATTCCACAAGAACAGCCTTAGCGAAAGGCTTCTTGAAGGGAAAGATGTAACTCTGTGAGATTAATTAACAGAACACAGAGCAGTTTCTCAGAAAGCTTCTTTCCAGTTTTGAACGGAAGCTATTTCCTTTTTCACCATAGCACTTTATGGGCTTCCAAATATCACTTTGCCAATTCCACAAGAACAGCCTTAGCGAAAGGCTTCTTGAAGGGAAAGATGTAACTCTGTGAGATGAATTAACAGAACACAGAGGAGTTTCTCAGAAAGCTTCTTTCCAGTTTTGAACGAAAGATATTTCTTTTTTCACCATAGCCCTCTATGGGCTTCCAAATATCCCTTTGCCAATTCCACAACAACAGCCTTAGCGAAAGGCTCCTTGAATGGAAAGATGTAACTCTTTGAGATGAATTAACAGAACACAGAGCAGTTTCTCAGAAAGCTTCTTTCCAGTTTTGAACGGAAGATATTTCCTTTTTCACCATAGCCCTCTAAGGGCTTCCAAATATCCCTTTGCCAATTCCACAAGAACAGCCTTAGCGAAAGGCTTCTTGAAGGGAAAGATGTAACTCTGTGAGATGAATTAACAGAACACAGAGCAGTTTCTCAGAGAGCTTCCTTCCAGTTTTGAACTTGAGATATTTCCTTTTTCACCATAGCATCTATGGGCTTCCAAATATCCCTTTGCCAATTCCACAAGAACAGCCTTAGCGAAAGGCTTCTAGAAGGGAAAGATGTAACTCTGTGAGATGAATTAACAGAACACAGAGCAGTTTCTCAGAGAGCTTCTTTCCAGTTTTGAACGGAAGATATTTCCTTTTTCACCATAGCCCTCTATGGGTTTCCAAATATCCCTTTGCCAATTCCACAACAACAGCCTTAGCGAAAGGCTTCTTAAAGGGAAAGATGTAACTCTGTGAGATGAATTAATAAAACACAGAGCAGTTTCTCAGAAGCTTCTTTCCAGTTTTGAACGGAAGATATTTCCTTTTTCACCATAGCCCTCTATGGGCTTCCAAATATCCCTTTGCCAATTCCACAAGAACAGCATTAGCGAAAGGCTTCTTGAAGGGAAAGATGTAACTCTGTGAGATGAATTAACAGAACACAGAGCAGTTTCTCAGAAAGCTTCTTTCCAGTTGTGAACGGAAGATATTTCCTTTTTCACCATAGCCCTCTATGGGCTTCCAAATATCCCTTTGCCAATTCCACAAGAACAGCTTCAGCAAAAGGCTTCTTGAAGGGAAAGATGTAACTCTCTGAGATGAATTAACAGAACACAGAGCAGTTTCTCAGAAAGCTTCTTTCCAGTTTTCTATGGAAGATATTTCCTTTTTCACCATAGCCCTCTATGGGCTTCCAAATATCCCTTTGCCAATTCCACAAGAACAGCCTTAGCGAAAGGCTTCTTGAAGAGAAAGATGTAACCCTGGGAGATAAATTAACAGAACACAGAGCAGTTTCTCAGAAAGCTTCTTTCCAGTTTTGAAAGGAAGATATTTCCTTTATCACCATAGCCCTCTATGGGCTTCCAAATATCCCTTTGCCAATTCCACAAGAACAGCCTTAGCGAAAGGCTTCTTGAAGGGAAAGATGTAACTCTGTGAGATGAATTAACAGAACACAGAGCAGTTTCTCAGAGAGCTTCTTTCCAGTTTTGAACCGAAGATATTTCCTTTTTCACCATAACCCTCTATGGGCTTCCAAATATCCCTTTGCCAATTCCACAAGAACAGCCTTAGGGAAAGGCTTTTTGAAGGTGAAGATGTAACTCTGTGAGACGAATTAACAGAACACAGAGCAGTTTCTCAGAAAGCTTCTTTCCTGTTTTGAACCGAAGATATTTCCTTTTTCACCATAGCCCTCTATGTGTTTCCAAATATCCCTTTGCCAATTCCACAAGAACAGCCTTAGCGAAAGGGTTCTTGAATGGAAAGATGTAACTCTGTGAGATGAATTTACAGAACACAGAGTAGTTTCTCAGAAAGCTTCTTTCCAGTTTTGAACTTGAGATATTTCCTTTTTCACCATAGCCCTCTATGGGCTTCCAAATATCCCTTTGCAAATTCCACAAGAACAGCCATAGCGAAAGGCTTCTAGAAGGGAAAGATGTAACTCTGTGAGATGAATTAACAGAACACAGAGCAGTTTCTCTGAGAGCTTCTTTCCAGTTTTGAACGGAAGATATTTCCTTTTTCACCATAGCCCTCTATGGGCTTCCAAATATCCCTTTGCCAATTCCACAAGAACAGCCTTATCGAAATGATTCTTGAAGGGAAAGATGTAACTCTGTGAGATGAATTAACAAAACACAGAGCAGTTTCTCAGAAGCTTCTTTCCAGTTTTGAACGGAAGATATTTCCTTTTTCACCATAGCCCTCTATGGGCTTCCAAATATCACTTTGCCAATTCCACAAGAACAGCCTTAGCGAAAGGAATCTTGAAGGGATAGATGTAACTCTGTGAGATGAATTAAGAGAACACAGAGCAGTTTCTCAGAAAGCTTCTTTCCAGTTTTCTATGGAAGATATTTCCTTTTTCACCATAGCCCTCTATGGGCTTCCAAATATCCCTTTGCCAATTCCACAAGAACAGCCTTAGCGAAAGGCTTCTTGAAGGGAAAGATGTAACTCTGAGAGATAAATTAACAGAACACAGAGCAGTTTCTCAGAAAGCTTCTTTCCAGTTTTGAACGGAAGATATTTCCTTTTTCACCATAGCTCTCTATGGGCTTCCAAATATCCCTTTGCCAGTTAAACAAGAACAGCCTTAGCGAAAGGCTTCTTGAAGGGAAAGATGTAACTCTGTGAGATGAATTAACAGAACACAGAGGAGTTTCTCAGAGAGCTTCTTTCCAGTTTTGAACGGGAGATATTTCTTTTTTCACCATAGCCCTCTATGGCCGCCACATATCCCTTTGCCAATTCCACAAGAACAGCCTTAGCGAAAGGCTTCTTGAAGGGAAAGATGTAACTCTGTGAGATGAATTAACAGAACACAGAGCAGTTTCTCAGAAAGCTTCTTTCCAGTTTTGAACGGAAGCTATTTCCTTTTTCACCATAGCACTTTATGGGCTTCCAAATATCACTTTGCCAATTCCACAAGAACAGCCTTAGCGAAAGGCTTCTTGAAGGGAAAGATGTAACTCTGTGAGATGAATTAACAGAACAAAGAGCAGTTTCTCAGAAAGCTTTTTCCAGTTTTGAACGGAAGCTATTTCCTTTTTCACCATGGCCCTCTATGGGCTTCCAAATATCCCTTTGCCAATTCCACAAGAACAGCCTTAGCGAAAGGCTTCTTGAAGGGAAAGATGTAACTCTGTGAGATGAATTAACAGAACACAGAGCAGTTTCTCAGAGAGCTTCTTTCCAGTTTTGAACGGAAGATATTTCCTTTTTCACCATAGCCCTCTATGGGTTTCCAAATATCCCTTTGCCAATTCCACAACAACAGCCTTAGCGAAAGGCTTCTTAGAGGGAAAGATGTAACTCTGTGAGATGAATTAACAAAACACAGAGCAGTTTCTCAGAAGCTTCTTTCCAGTTTTGAACGGAAGATATTTCCTTTTTCACCATAACCCTCTATGGGCTTCCAAATATCCCTTTGCCAATTCCACAAGAACAGCATTAGCGAAAGGCTTCTTGAAGGGAAGGATGTAACTCTGTGAGATGAATTAACAGAACACAGAGCAGTTTCTCAGAAAGCTTCTTTCCAGTTGTGAACGGAAGATATTTCCTTTTTCACCATAGCCCTCTATGGGCTTCCAAATATCCCTTTGCCAATTCCACAAGAACAGCTTCAGCAAAAGGCTTCTTGAAGGGAAAGATGTAACTCTCTGAGATGAATTAACAGAACACAGAGCTGTTTCTCAGAAAGCTTCTTTCCAGTTTTCTATGGAAGATATTTCCTTTTTCACCATAGCCCTCTATGGGCTTCCAAATATCCCTTTGCCAATTCCACAAGAACTGCCTTAGCGAAAGGCTTCTTGAAGAGAAAGATGTAACCCTGGGAGATAAATTAACAGAACACAGAGCAGTTTCTCAGAAAGCTTCTTTCCAGTTTTGAACGGAAGATATTTCCTTTATCAACATAGCCCTCTATGGGCTTCCAAATATCCCTTTGCCAATTCCACAAGAACAGCCTTAGCGAAAGGCTTCTTGAAGGGAAAGATGTAACTGTGTGAGTTGAATTAACAGAACACAGAGCAGTTTCTCAGAGAGCTTCTTTCCAGTTTTGAACGGAAGATATTTCCTTTTTCACCATAACCCTCTATGGGCTTCCAAATATCCCTTTGCCAATTCCACAAAAACAGCCTTAGGGAAAGGCTTTTTGAAGGTGAATATGTAACTCTGTGAGATGAATTAACAGAACACAGAGCAGTTTCTCAGAAAGCTTCTTTCCTGTTTTGAACCGAAGATATTTCCTTTTTCACCATAGCCCTCTATGTGTTTCCAAATATCCCTTTGCCAATTCCACAAGAACAGCCTTAGCGAAAGGGTTCTTGAAGGGAAAGATGTAACTCTGTGAGATGAATTAACAGAACACAGAGTAGTTTCTCAGAAAGCTTCTTTCCAGTTTTGAACTTGAGATATTTCCTTTTTCACCATAGCCCTCTATGGGCTTCCAAATATCCCTTTGCAAATTCCACAAGAACAGCCATAGCGAAAGGCTTCTAGAAGGGAAAGATGTAACTATGTGAGATGAATTAACAGAACACAGAGCAGTTTCTCAGAAAGCTTCTTTCCAGTTTTGAACGGAAGATATTTCCTTTTTCACAATAGCCCTCTATGGGCTTCCAAATATCACTTTGCCAATTCCACAAGAACAGCCTTATCGAAATGATTCTTGAAGGGAAAGATGTAACTCTGTGAGATGAATTAACAAAACACAGAGCAGTTTCTCAGAAGCTTCTTTCCAGTTTTGAACGGAAGATATTTCCTTTTTCACCATAGCCCTCTATGGGCTTCCAAATATCCCTTTGCCAATTCCACAAGAACAGCCTTAGCGAAAGGAATCTTGAAGGGATAGATGTAACTCTGTGAGATGAATTAACAGAACACAGAGCAGTTTCTCAGAAAGCTTCTTTCCAGTTTTCTATGGAAGTTATTTCCTTTTTCACCATAGCCCTCTATGGGCTTCAAAATATCCCTTTGCCAATTCCACAAGAACAGCCTTAGCGAAAGGCTTCTTGAAGGGAAAGATGTAACTCTGAGAGATAAATTAACAGAACACAGAGCAGTTTCTCAGAAAGCTTCATTCCAGTTTTGAACGGTAGATATTTCCTTTTTCACCATACCTCTCTATGGGCTTCCAAATATCCCTTTGCCAGTTAAACAAGAACAGCCTTAGCCAAAGGCTTCTTGAAGGGAAAGATGTAACTCTGTGAGATGAATTAACAGAACACAGAGCAGTTTCTCAGAAAGCTTCTTTCCAGTTTTGAACGGAAGCTATTTCCTTTTTCACCATAGCACTTTATGGGCTTCCAAATATCACTTTGCCAATTCCACAAGAACAGCCTTAGCGAAAGGCTTCTTGAAGGGAAAGATGTAACTCTGTGAGATGAATTAACAGAACAAAGAGCAGTTTGTCAGAAAGCTTTTTCCAGTTTTGAACGGAAGCTATTTCCTTTTTCACCATAGCCCTCTATGGGCTTCCAAATATCCCTTTGCCAATTCCACAAGAACAGCCTTAGCGAAAGGCTTCTTGAAGGGAAAGATGTAACTCTGTGAGATGAATTAACAGAACACAGAGCAGTTTCTCAGAAAGCTTCTTTCCAGTTTTGAACGGAAGATATTTCCTTTTTTACCATAGCAGTCTATAGGCTTCCAAATATACCTTTGCCAATTCCACTAGAACAGCCTTAGCGAGAGGCTTCTTGAAGGGAAAGATGTAACTCTGTGAGATGAATTAACAGAACACAGAGGAGTTTCTCAGAAAGCTTCTTTCCAGTTTTGAACGGAAGATATTTCTTTTTTCACCAGAGCCCTCTATGGGCTTCCAAATATCCCTTTGCCAATTCCACAACAACAGCCTTAGCGAAAGGCTCCTTGAAGAGAAAGATGTAACTCTGTGAGATGAATTAACAGTACACAGAGCAGTTTCTCAGAAAGCTTCTTTCCAGTTTTGAACGGAAGATATTTCCTTTTTCACCATAGCCCTCTACGGGCTTCCAAATATCCCTTTGCCAATTCCACAAGAACAGCCTTAGCGAAAGGCTTCTTGAAGGGAAAGATGTAACTCTGTGAGATGAATTAACAGAACACAGAGCAGTTTCTCAGAGAGCTTCTTTCCAGTTTTGAACTTGAGATATTTCCTTTTTCACCATAGCCCACTATGGGCTTCCAAATATCCCTTTGCCAATTCCACAAGAACAGCCTTAGCGAAAGGCTTCTAGAAGGGAAAGATGTAACTCTGTGAGATGAATTAACAGAACACAGAGCAGTTTCTCAGAGAGCTTCTTTCCAGTTTTGAGCGGAAGATATTTCCTTTTTCACCATAGCCCTCTATGGGTTTCCAAATATCCCTTTGCCAATTCCACAACAACAGCCTTAGCGAAAGGCTTCTTAAAGGGAAAGATGTAACTCTGTGAGATGAATTAACAAAACACATAGCAGTTTCTCAGAAGCTTCTTTCCAGATTTGAACGGAAGATATTTCCTTTTTCACCATAGCCCTCTATGGGCTTCCAAATATCCCTTTGCCAATTCCACAAGAACAGCATTAGCGAAAGGCTTCTTGAAGGGAAAGATGTAACTCTGTGAGATGAATTAACAGAACACAGAGCAGTTTCTCAGAAAGCTTCTTTCCATTTGTGAACGGAAGATATTTCCTTTTTCACCATAGCCCTCTATGGGCTTCCAAATATCCCTTTGCCAATTCCACAAGAACAGCTTTAGCAAAAGGCTTCTTGAAGGGAAAGATGTAACTCTCTGAGATGAATTAACAGAACACAGAGCAGTTTCTCAGAAAGCTTCTTTCCAGTTTTCTATGGAAGATATTTCCTTTTTCACCATAGCCCTCTATGGGCTTCCAAATATCCCTTTGCCAATTCCACAAGAACAGCCTTAGCGAAAGGCTTCTTGAAGGGAAAGATGTAACTCTGTGTGATAAATTAACAGAACCCAGAGCAGTTTCTCAGAAAGCTTCTTTCCAGTTTTGAACGGAAGATACTTACTTTTTCACCATAGCCCTCTATGGGCTTCCAAATATAACTTTGCCAATTCCACAAGAACAGCCTTAGCGAAAGGCTTCTTGAAGGGAAAGATGTAACTCTGTGAGATGAATTAACAGAACACAGAGCAGTTTCTCAGAAAGCTTCTTTCCAGTTTTGAACGGAAGATATTTCCTTTTTCACCATAGACCTCTATGGGCTTCCAAATATCACTTTGTCAATTCCACAAGAACAGCCTTAGCGAAAGGCTTCTTGAAGGGAAAGATGTAACTCTGTGAGATGACTTAACATAATACAGAGTAGTTTCTCAGAAAGCCTCTTTCCAGTTATGAACGGAAGATATTTCCTTTTTCACCGTAGCCCTCCATTGGCTTCCAAATATCCCTTTGCCAATTCCACAAGAACAGCCTTAGCGAAAGGCTACTTGAAGGGAAAGATGTAACTCTGTGAGATGAATTAACAGAACACAAAGCAGTTTCTCAGATACCTTCTTTCCAGTTGTGAACGGAAGATATTCCCTTTTTCACCATAGCCCTCTATGGGCTTCCAAATATCCCTTTTCCAATTCCACAAGAACAGCCTTAGCGAAAGGCTTCATGAAGGGAAAGTTGTAACTCCGTGAGATGAATTAACAGAGCAAAGAGCAGTTTGTCAGAAAGCTTCTTTCCAGTTTTGAACGGAAGATATTTCCTTTTTCACTGAAGCCCTCTATGGGCTTCCAAATATCCCTTTGCCAATTCCACAGGAACAGCCTTAGCGAAAGGCTTATTGAAGGGAAAGATGTAACTCTGTGAGATAAATTAACAGAACACAGAGCAGTTTCTCAGAAAGCTTCTTTCCAGTTTTGAACGGAAGATATTTCCTTTTTCACCATAGCTCTCTATGGGCTTCCAAATATCCCTTTGCCAATACCACAAGAACAGCCTTAGCGAAAGGCTTCTTGAAGGGAAAGATGTAACTCTGTGAGATGAATTAACAGAACACAGAGCAGTTTCTCAGAAAGCTTCTTTCCAGTTTTGTACGGAAAATATTTCCTTTTTCACCATAGCCCTCTATGGGCTTCCAAATATCACTTTGTCAATTCCAGAAGAACAGCCTTAGCGAAAGGCTTCTTGAAGGGAAAGATGTAACGCTGTGAGATGAATTAACATAATACAGAGCAGTTTCTCCGAAAGCCTCTTTCCAGTTTTGAACGGAAGATATTTCTTTTTCACCGTAGCCCTCCATTGGCTTCCAAATATCCCTTTGCCAATTCCACAAGAACAGCCTTAGCGAAAGGCTTCTTGAAGGGAAAGATGTAACTCTGTGAGATGAATTAGCAGAACACAAAGCAGTTTCTCAGATACCTTCTTTCCAGTTGTGAACGGAAGATATTCCCTTTTTCACCATAGCCCTCTATGGGCTTCCAAATATCCCTTTTCCAATTCCACAAGAACAGCCTTGGCGAAAGGCTTCATGAAGGGAAAGATGTAACTCCGTGAGATGAATTAACAGAGCAAAGAGCAGTTTGTCAGAAAGCTTCTTTCCAGTTTTGAACGGAAGATATTTCCTTTTTCACTGAAGCCCTCTATGGGCTTCCAAATAACCCTTTGCCAATTCCACAGGAACAGCCTTAGCGAAAGGCTTCTTGAAGGGAAAGATGTAACTCTGTGAGATGAATTAACAGAACACAGAGCAGTTTCTCAGAGAGCTTCTTTCCAGTTTTGAACCGAAGATATTTCCTTTTTCACCATAACCCTCTATGGGCTTCCAAATATCCCTTTGCCAATTCCACAAGAACAGCCTTAGGGAAAGGCTTTTTGAAGGTGAAGATGTAACTCTGTGAGACGAATTAACAGAACACAGAGCAGTTTCTCAGAAAGCTTCTTTCCTGTTTTGAACCGAAGATATTTCCTTTTTCACCATAGCCCTCTATGTGTTTCCAAATATCCCTTTGCCAATTCCACAAGAACAGCCTTAGCGAAAGGGTTCTTGAAGGGAAAGATGTAACTCTGTGAGATGAATTTACAGAACACAGAGTAGTTTCTCAGAAAGCTTCTTTCCAGTTTTGAACTTGAGATATTTCCTTTTTCACCATAGCCCTCTATGGGCTTCCAAATATCCCTTTGCAAATTCCACAAGAACAGCCATAGCGAAAGGCTTCTAGAAGGGAAAGATGTAACTCTGTGAGATGAATTAACAGAACACAGAGCAGTTTCTCTAAGAGCTTCTTTCCAGTTTTGAACGGAAGATATTTCCTTTTTCACCATAGCCCTCTATGGGCTTCCAAATATCCCTTTGCCAATTCCACAAGAACAGCCTTATCGAAATGATTCTTGAAGGGAAAGATGTAACTCTGTGAGATGAATTAACAAAACACAGAGCAGTTTCTCAGAAGCTTCTTTCCAGTTTTGAACGGAAGATATTTCCTTTTTCACCATAGCCCTCTATGGGCTTCCAAATATCACTTTGCCAATTCCACAAGAACAGCCTTAGCGAAAGGAATCTTGAAGGGATAGATGTAACTCTGTGAGATGAATTAACAGAACACAGAGCAGTTTCTCAGAAAGCTTCTTTCCAGTTTTCTATGGAAGATATTTCCTTTTTCACCGTAGCCCTCTATGGGCTTCCAAATATCCCTTTGCCAATTCCACAAGAACAGCCTTAGCGAAAGGCTTCTTGAAGGGAAAGATGTAACTCTGAGAGATAAATTAACAGAACACAGAGCAGTTTCTCAGAAAGCTTCTTTCCAGTTTTGAACGGAAGATATTTCCTTTTTCACCATAGCTCTCTATGGGCTTCCAAATATCCCTTTGCCAGTTAAACAAGAACAGCCTTAGCGAAAGGCTTCTTGAAGGGAAAGATGTAACTCTGTGAGATGAATTAACAGAACACAGAGGAGTTTCTCAGAGAGCTTCTTTCCAGTTTTGAACGGGAGATATTTCTTTTTTCACCATAGCCCTCTATGGCCGCCACATATCCCTTTGCCAATTCCACAAGAACAGCCTTAGCGAAAGGCTTCTTGAAGGGAAAGATGTAACTCTGTGAGATGAATTAACAGAACACAGAGCAGTTTCTCAGAAAGCTTCTTTCCAGTTTTGAACGGAAGCTATTTCCTTTTTCACCATAGCATTTTATGGGCTTCCAAATATCACTTTGCCAATTCCACAAGAACAGCCTTAGCGAAAGGCTTCTTGAAGGGAAAGATGTAACTCTGTGAGATGAATTAACAGAACAAAGAGCAGTTTCTCAGAAAGCTTTTTCCAGTTTTGAACGGAAGCTATTTCCTTTTTCACCATGGCCCTCTATGGGCTTCCAAATATCCCTTTGCCAATTCCACAAGAACAGCCTTAGCGAAAGGCTTCTTGAAGGGAAAGATGTAACTCTGTGAGATGAATTAACAGAACACAGAGCAGTTTCTCAGAGAGCTTCTTTCCAGTTTTGAACGGAAGATATTTCCTTTTTCACCATAGCCCTCTATGGGTTTCCAAATATCCCTTTGCCAATTCCACAACAACAGCCTTAGCGAAAGGCTTCTTAGAGGGAAAGATGTAACTCTGTGAGATGAATTAACAAAACACAGAGCAGTTTCTCAGAAGCTTCTTTCCAGTTTTGAACGGAAGATATTTCCTTTTTCACCATAGCCCTCTATGGGCTTCCAAATATCCCTTTGCCAATTCCACAAGAACAGCATTAGCGAAAGGCTTCTTGAAGGGAAGGATGTAACTCTGTGAGATGAATTAACAGAACACAGAGCAGTTTCTCAGAAAGCTTCTTTCCTGTTGTGAACGGAAGATATTTCCTTTTTCACCATAGCCCTCTATGGGCTTCCAAATATCCCTTTGCCAATTCCACAAGAACAGCTTCAGCAAAAGGCTTCTTGAAGGGAAAGATGTAACTCTCTGAGATGAATTAACAGAACACAGAGCTGTTTCTCAGAAAGCTTCTTTCCAGTTTTCTATGGAAGATATTTCCTTTTTCACCATAGCCCTCTATGGGCTTCCAAATATCCCTTTGCCAATTCCACAAGAACTGCCTTAGCGAAAGGCTTCTTGAAGAGAAAGATGTAACCCTGGGAGATAAATTAACAGAACACAGAGCAGTTTCTCAGAAAGCTTCTTTCCAGTTTTGAACGGAAGATATTTCCTTTATCAACATAGCCCTCTATGGGCTTCCAAATATCCCTTTGCCAATTCCACAAGAACAGCCTTAGCGAAAGGCTTCTTGAAGGGAAAGATGTAACTCTGTGAGATGAATTAACAGAACACAGAGCAGTTTCTCAGAGAGCTTCTTTCCAGTTTTGAACGGAAGATATTTCCTTTTTCACCATAACCCTCTATGGGCTTCCAAATATCCCTTTGCCAATTCCACAAAAACAGCCTTAGGGAAAGGCTTTTTGAAGGTGAATATGTAACTCTGTGAGATGAATTAACAGAACACAGAGCAGTTTCTCAGAAAGCTTCTTTCCTGTTTTGAACCGAAGATATTTCCTTTTTCACCATAGCCCTCTATGTGTTTCCAAATATCCCTTTGCCAATTCCACAAGAACAGCCTTAGCGAAAGGGTTCTTGAAGGGAAAGATGTAACTCTGTGAGATGAATTAACAGAACACAGAGTAGTTTCTCAGAAAGCTTCTTTCCAGTTTTGAACTTGAGATATTTCCTTTTTCACCATAGCCCTCTATGGGCTTCCAAATATCCCTTTGCAAATTCCACAAGAACAGCCATAGCGAAAGGCTTCTAGAAGGGAAAGATGTAACTATGTGAGATGAATTAACAGAACACAGAGCAGTTTCTCAGAAAGCTTCTTTCCAGTTTTGAACGGAAGATATTTCCTTTTTCACCATAGCCCTCTATGGGCTTCCAAATATCACTTTGCCAATTCCACAAGAACAGCCTTATCGAAATGATTCTTGAAGGGAAAGATGTAACTCTGTGAGATGAATTAACAAAACACAGAGCAGTTTCTCAGAAGCTTCTTTCCAGTTTTGAACGGAAGATATTTCCTTTTTCACCATAGCCCTCTATGGGCTTCCAAATATCCCTTTGCCAATTCCACAAGAACAGCCTTAGCGAAAGGAATCTTGAAGGGATAGATGTAACTCTGTGAGATGAATTAACAGAACACAGAGCAGTTTCTCAGAAAGCTTCTTTCCAGTTTTCTATGGAAGATATTTCCTTTTTCACCATAGCCCTCTATGGGCTTCAAAATATCCCTTTGCCAATTCCACAAGAACAGCCTTAGCGAAAGGCTTCTTGAAGGGAAAGATGTAACTCTGAGAGATAAATTAACAGAACACAGAGCAGTTTCTCAGAAAGCTTCATTCCAGTTTTGAACGGAAGATATTTCCTTTTTCACCATACCTCTCTATGGGCTTCCAAATATCCCTTTGCCAGTTAAACAAGAACAGCCTTAGCCAAAGGCTTCTTGAAGGGAAAGATGTAACTCTGTGAGATGAATTAACAGAACACAGAGCAGTTTCTCAGAAAGCTTCTTTCCAGTTTTGAACGGAAGCTATTTCCTTTTTCACCATAGCACTTTATGGGCTTCCAAATATCACTTTGCCAATTCCACAAGAACAGCCTTAGCGAAAGGCTTCTTGAAGGGAAAGATGTAACTCTGTGAGATGAATTAACAGAACAAAGAGCAGTTTGTCAGAAAGCTTTTTCCAGTTTTGAACGGAAGCTATTTCCTTTTTCACCATAGCCCTCTATGGGCTTCCAAATATCCCTTTGCCAATTCCACAAGAACAGCCTTAGCGAAAGGCTTCTTGAAGGGAAAGATGTAACTCTGTGAGATGAATTAACAGAACACAGAGCAGTTTCTCAGAAAGCTTCTTTCCAGTTTTGAACGGAAGATATTTCCTTTTTTACCATAGCAGTCTATAGGCTTCCAAATATACCTTTGCCAATTCCACTAGAACAGCCTTAGCGAGAGGCTTCTTGAAGGGAAAGATGTAACTCTGTGAGATGAATTAACAGAACACAGAGGAGTTTCTCAGAAAGCTTCTTTCCAGTTTTGAACGGAAGATATTTCTTTTTTCACCAGAGCCCTCTATGGGCTTCCAAATATCCCTTTGCCAATTCCACAACAACAGCCTTAGCGAAAGGCTCCTTGAAGGGAAAGATGTAACTCTGTGAGATGAATTAACAGTACACAGAGCAGTTTCTCAGAAAGCTTCTTTCCAGTTTTGAACGGAAGATATTTCCTTTTTCACCATAGCCCTCTACGGGCTTCCAAATATCCCTTTGCCAATTCCACAAGAACAGCCTTAGCGAAAGGCTTCTTGAAGGGAAAGATGTAACTCTGTGAGATGAATTAACAGAACACAGAGCAGTTTCTCAGAGAGCTTCTTTCCAGTTTTGAACTTGAGATATTTCCTTTTTCACCATAGCCCACTATGGGCTTCCAAATATCCCTTTGCCAATTCCACAAGAACAGCCTTAGCGAAAGGCTTCTAGAAGAGAAAGATGTAACTCTGTGAGATGAATTAACAGAACACAGAGCAGTTTCTCAGAGAGCTTCTTTCCAGTTTTGAACGGAAGATATTTCCTTTTTCACCATAGCCCTCTATGGGTTTCCAAATATCCCTTTGCCAATTCCACAACAACAGCCTTAGCGAAAGGCTTCTTAAAGGGAAAGATGTAACTCTGTGAGATGAATTAACAAAACACATAGCAGTTTCTCAGAAGCTTCTTTCCAGATTTGAACGGAAGATATTTCCTTTTTCACCATAGCCCTCTATGGGCTTCCAAATATCCCTTTGCCAATTCCACAAGAACAGCATTAGCGAAAGGCTTCTTGAAGGGAAAGATGTAACTCTGTGAGATGAATTAACAGAACACAGAGCAGTTTCTCAGAAAGCTTCTTTCCATTTGTGAACGGAAGATATTTCCTTTTTCACCATAGCCCTCTATGGGCTTCCAAATATCCCTTTGCCAATTCCACAAGAACAGCTTTAGCAAAAGGCTTCTTGAAGGGAAAGATGTAACTCTCTGAGATGAATTAACAGAACACAGAGCAGTTTCTCAGAAAGCTTCTTTCCAGTTTTCTATGGAAGATATTTCCTTTTTCACCATAGCCCTCTATGGGCTTCCAAATATCCCTTTGCCAATTCCACAAGAACAGCCTTAGCGAAAGGCTTCTTGAAGGGAAAGATGTAACTCTGTGAGATGAATTAACAGAACCCAGAGCAGTTTCTCAGAAAGCTTCTTTCCAGTTTTGTACGGAAGATATTTCCTTTTTCACCATAGACCTCTATGGGCTTCCAAATATCCCTTTGCCAATTCCACAAGAACAGCCTTAGCGAAAGGCTTCTTGAAGGGAAAGATGTAACTCTGTGAGATGAATTAACAGAACACAGAGCAGTTTCTCAGAAAGCTTCTTTCCAGTTTTGAACGGAAGATATTTCCTTTTTTACCATAGCACTCTATGGGCTTCCAAATATCCCTTTGCCAATTCCACAAGAACAGCCTTAGCGAAAGGCTTCTTGAAGGGAAAGATGTAACTCTGTGAGATGAATTAACAGAACACAGAGCAGTTTCTCAGACAGCTTCTTTCCAGTTTTGAACGGGAGATATTTCCTTTTTCACCATAGCCCTCTATGGGCTTCCAAATATTCCTTTGCCAATTCCACAAAACAGCCTTAGCGAAAGGCTTCTAGAAGGTAAAGATGTAACTCTGTAAGATGAATTAACAGAACACAGAGCAGTTTCTCAGAGAGCTTCTTTCCAGTTTTGAACGGAAGTTATTTCCTTTTTCACCATAGCCCTCTATGGGCTTCCAAATATCCCTTTGCCAATTCCACAAGAACAGCCTTAGCGAAAGGCTTCTTGAAGTTAAAGATGTAACCCTGGGAGATAAATTAACAGAACTCAGAGCAGTTTCTCAGAAAGCTTCTTTCCGGTTTTGAACGGAAGATATTTCCTTTTTCACCATAGCCCTCTATGGGCTTCCAAATATCCCTTTGCCAATTCCACAAGAACAGCCTTAGCGAAAGGCTTCATGAAGGGAAAGATGTAACTCTGTGAGATGAATTAACAGAGCACAGAGCAGTTTGTTAGAAAGCTTCTTTCCAGTATTGAACGGAAGATATTTCCTTTTTCACCGAAGCCCTCTATTGGCTTCCAAATATCCCTTTGCCAATTCCACAAGAACAGCCTTAGCGAAAGGCGTCTTGAAGGGAAAGATGTAACTCTGTGAGATGAATTAACAGAACACAGAGTGGTTTCTCAGAAAGCTTCTTTCCAGTTTTGAACGGAAGATATTTCCTTTTTCACCATAGCCCTCTATGGGCTTCCAAATATCACTTTGCAAATTCCACAAGAACAGCCTTAGCGAAAGGCTTCTTGAAGGGAAAGATGTAACTCTGTGAGATGAATTAACAGAACACGTAGCAGTTTCTCAGAAAGCTTCTTTCCAGTTTTGCACGGAAGCTATTTCCTTTTTCACCATAGCCCTCTTTAGATGAATTAACAGAACACAGAGCAGTTTCACAGAAAGCTTCTTTCCATTTTTCATCGGAAGATATTTCCTTTTTCACCATAGCCCTCTATGGGCTTCCAAATATCCCTTTGCCAATTCCACAAGAACAGCTTTAGCAAAAGGCTTCTTGAAGGGAAAGATGTAACTCTCTGAGATGAATTAACAGAACACAGAGCAGTTTCTCAGAAAGCTTCTTTCCAGTTTTCTATGGAAGATATTTCCTTTTTCACCATAGCCCTCTATGGGCTTCCAAATATCCCTTTGCCAATTCCACAAGAACAGCCTTAGCGAAAGGCTTCTTGAAGGGAAAGATGTAACTCTGTGAGATGAATTAACAGAACACAGAGCAGTTTCTCAGAGAGCTTCTTTCCAGTTTTGAACGGAAGATATTTCCTTTTTCACCATAACCCTCTATGGGCTTCCAAATATCCCTTTGCCAATTCCACAAGAACAGCCTTAGGGAAAGGCTTTTTGAAGGTGAAGATGTAACTCTGTGTGATAAATTAACAGAACCCAGAGCAGTTTCTCAGAAAGCTTCTTTCCAGTTTTGAACGGAAGATACTTACTTTTTCACCATAGCCCTCTATGGGCTTCCAAATATAACTTTGCCAATTCCACAAGAACAGCCTTAGCGAAAGGCTTCTTGAAGGGAAAGATGTAACTCTGTGAGATGAATTAACAGAACACAGAGCAGTTTCTCAGAAAGCTTCTTTCCAGTTTTGAACGGAAGATATTTCCTTTTTCACCATAGGCCTCTATGGGCTTCCAAATATCACTTTGTCAATTCCACAAGAACAGCCTTAGCGAAAGGCTTCTTGAAGGGAAAGATGTAACTCTGTGAGATGACTTAACATAATACAGAGTAGTTTCTCAGAAAGCCTCTTTCCAGTTTTGAACGGAAGATATTTCCTTTTTCACCGTAGCCCTCCATTGGCTTCCAAATATCCCTTTGCCAATTCCACAAGAACAGCCTTAGCGAAAGGCTTCTTGAAGGGAAAGATGTAACTCTGTGAGATGAATTAACAGAACACAAAGCAGTTTCTCAGATACCTTCTTTCCAGTTGTGAACGGAAGATATTCCCTTTTTCACCATAGCCCTCTATGGGCTTCCAAATATCCCTTTTCCAAATCCACAAGAACACCCTTAGCGAAAGGCTTCATGAAGGGAAAGATGTAACTCCGTGAGATGAATTAACAGAGCAAAGAGCAGTTTGTCAGAAAGCTTCTTTCCAGTTTTGAACGGAAGATATTTCCTTTTTCACTGAAGCCCTCTACGGGCTTCCAAATATCCCTTTGCCAATTCCACAAGAACAGCCTTAGCGAAAGGCTTCTTGAAGGGAAAGATGTAACTCTGTGAGATGAATTAACAGAACACAGAGCAGTTTCTCAGAGAGCTTCTTTCCAGTTTTGAACGGAAGATATTTCCTTTTTCACCATAACCCTCTATGGGCTTCCAAATATCCCTTTGCCAATTCCACAAAAACAGCCTTAGGGAAAGGCTTTTTGAAGGTGAATATGTAACTCTGTGAGATGAATTAACAGAACACAGAGCAGTTTCTCAGAAAGCTTCTTTCCTGTTTTGAACCGAAGATATTTCCTTTTTCACCATAGCCCTCTATGTGTTTCCAAATATCCCTTTGCCAATTCCACAAGAACAGCCTTAGCGAAAGGGTTCTTGAAGGGAAAGATGTAACTCTGTGAGATGAATTAACAGAACACAGAGTAGTTTCTCAGAAAGCTTCTTTCCAGTTTTGAACTTGAGATATTTCCTTTTTCACCATAGCCCTGTATGGGCTTCCAAATATCCCTTTGCAAATTCCACAAGAACAGCCATAGCGAAAGGCTTCTAGAAGGGAAAGATGTAACTATGTGAGATGAATTAACAGAACACAGAGCAGTTTCTCAGAAAGCTTCTTTCCAGTTTTGAACGGAAGATATTTCCTTTTTCACCATAGCCCTCTATGGGCTTCCAAATATCACTTTGCCAATTCCACAAGAACAGCCTTATCGAAATGATTCTTGAAGGGAAAGATGTAACTCTGTGAGATGAATTAACAAAACACAGAGCAGTTTCTCAGAAGCTTCTTTCCAGTTTTGAACGGAAGATATTTCCTTTTTCACCATAGCCCTCTATGGGCTTCCAAATATCCCTTTGCCAATTCCACAAGAACAGCCTTAGCGAAAGGAATCTTGAAGGGATAGATGTAACTCTGTGAGATGAATTAACAGAACACAGAGCAGTTTCTCAGAAAGCTTCTTTCCAGTTTTCTATGGAAGATATTTCCTTTTTCACCATAGCCCTCTATGGGCTTCAAAATATCCCTTTGCCAATTCCACAAGAACAGCCTTAGCGAAAGGCTTCTTGAAGGGAAAGATGTAACTCTGAGAGATAAATTAACAGAACACAGAGCAGTTTCTCAGAAAGCTTCATTCCAGTTTTGAACGGAAGATATTTCCTTTTTCACCATACCTCTCTATGGGCTTCCAAATATCCCTTTGCCAGTTAAACAAGAACAGCCTTAGCCAAAGGCTTCTTGAAGGGAAAGATGTAACTCTGTGAGATGAATTAACAGAACACAGAGCAGTTTCTCAGAAAGCTTCTTTCCAGTTTTGAACGGAAGCTATTTCCTTTTTCACCATAGCACTTTATGGGCTTCCAAATATCACTTTGCCAATTCCACAAGAACAGCCTTAGCGAAAGGCTTCTTGAAGGGAAAGATGTAACTCTGTGAGATGAATTAACAGAACAAAGAGCAGTTTGTCAGAAAGCTTTTTCCAGTTTTGAACGGAAGCTATTTCCTTTTTCACCATAGCCCTCTATGGGCTTCCAAATATCCCTTTGCCAATTCCACAAGAACAGCCTTAGCGAAAGGCTTCTTGAAGGGAAAGATGTAACTCTGTGAGATGAATTAACAGAACACAGAGCAGTTTCTCAGAAAGCTTCTTTCCAGTTTTGAACGGAAGATATTTCCTTTTTTACCATAGCAGTCTATAGGCTTCCAAATATACCTTTGCCAATTCCACTAGAACAGCCTTAGCGAGAGGCTTCTTGAAGGGAAAGATGTAACTCTGTGAGATGAATTAACAGAACACAGAGGAGTTTCTCAGAAAGCTTCTTTCCAGTTTTGAACGGAAGATATTTCTTTTTTCACCAGAGCCCTCTATGGGCTTCCAAATATCCCTTTGCCAATTCCACAACAACAGCCTTAGCGAAAGGCTCCTTGAAGGGAAAGATGTAACTCTGTGAGATGAATTAACAGTACACAGAGCAGTTTCTCAGAAAGCTTCTTTCCAGTTTTGAACGGAAGATATTTCCTTTTTCACCATAGCCCTCTACGGGCTTCCAAATATCCCTTTGCCAATTCCACAAGAACAGCCTTAGCGAAAGGCTTCTTGAAGGGAAAGATGTAACTCTGTGAGATGAATTAACAGAACACAGAGCAGTTTCTCAGAGAGCTTCTTTCCAGTTTTGAACTTGAGATATTTCCTTTTTCACCATAGCCCACTATGGGCTTCCAAATATCCCTTTGCCAATTCCACAAGAACAGCCTTAGCGAAAGGCTTCTAGAAGAGAAAGATGTAACTCTGTGAGATGAATTAACAGAACACAGAGCAGTTTCTCAGAGAGCTTCTTTCCAGTTTTGAACGGAAGATATTTCCTTTTTCACCATAGCCCTCTATGGGTTTCCAAATATCCCTTTGCCAATTCCACAACAACAGCCTTAGCGAAAGGCTTCTTAAAGGGAAAGATGTAACTCTGTGAGATGAATTAACAAAACACATAGCAGTTTCTCAGAAGCTTCTTTCCAGATTTGAACGGAAGATATTTCCTTTTTCACCATAGCCCTCTATGGGCTTCCAAATATACCTTTGCCAATTCCACAAGAACAGCATTAGCGAAAGGCTTCTTGAAGGGAAAGATGTAACTCTGTGAGATGAATTAACAGAACACAGAGCAGTTTCTCAGAAAGCTTCTTTCCATTTGTGAACGGAAGATATTTCCTTTTTCACCATAGCCCTCTATGGGCTTCCAAATATCCCTTTGCCAATTCCACAAGAACAGCTTTAGCAAAAGGCTTCTTGAAGGGAAAGATGTAACTCTCTGAGATGAATTAACAGAACACAGAGCAGTTTCTCAGAAAGCTTCTTTCCAGTTTTCTATGGAAGATATTTCCTTTTTCACCATAGCCCTCTATGGGCTTCCAAATATCCCTTTGCCAATTCCACAAGAACAGCCTTAGCGAAAGGCTTCTTGAAGGGAAAGATGTAACTCTGTGAGATGAATTAACAGAACCCAGAGCAGTTTCTCAGAAAGCTTCTTTCCAGTTTTGTACGGAAGATATTTCCTTTTTCACCATAGACCTCTATGGGCTTCCAAATATCCCTTTGCCAATTCCACAAGAACAGCCTTAGCGAAAGGCTTCTTGAAGGGAAAGATGTAACTCTGTGAGATGAATTAACAGAACACAGAGCAGTTTCTCAGAAAGCTTCTTTCCAGTTTTGAACGGAAGATATTTCCTTTTTTACCATAGCACTCTATGGGCTTCCAAATATCCCTTTGCCAATTCCACAAGAACAGCCTTAGCGAAAGGCTTCTTGAAGGGAAAGATGTAACTCTGTGAGATGAATTAACAGAACACAGAGCAGTTTCTCAGACAGCTTCTTTCCAGTTTTGAACGGGAGATATTTCCTTTTTCACCATAGCCCTCTATGGGCTTCCAAATATTCCTTTGCCAATTCCACAAAACAGCCTTAGCGAAAGGCTTCTAGAAGGTAAAGATGTAACTCTGTAAGATGAATTAACAGAACACAGAGCAGTTTCTCAGAGAGCTTCTTTCCAGTTTTGAACGGAAGTTATTTCCTTTTTCACCATAGCCCTCTATGGGCTTCCAAATATCCCTTTGCCAATTCCACAAGAACAGCCTTAGCGAAAGGCTTCTTGAAGTTAAAGATGTAACCCTGGGAGATAAATTAACAGAACTCAGAGCAGTTTCTCAGAAAGCTTCTTTCCGGTTTTGAACGGAAGATATTTCCTTTTTCACCATAGCCCTCTATGGGCTTCCAAATATCCCTTTGCCAATTCCACAAGAACAGCCTTAGCGAAAGGCTTCATGAAGGGAAAGATGTAACTCTGTGAGATGAATTAACAGAGCACAGAGCAGTTTGTTAGAAAGCTTCTTTCCAGTATTGAACGGAAGATATTTCCTTTTTCACCGAAGCCCTCTATTGGCTTCCAAATATCCCTTTGCCAATTCCACAAGAACAGCCTTAGCGAAAGGCGTCTTGAAGGGAAAGATGTAACTCTGTGAGATGAATTAACAGAACACAGAGTGGTTTCTCAGAAAGCTTCTTTCCAGTTTTGAACGGAAGATATTTCCTTTTTCACCATAGCCCTCTATGGGCTTCCAAATATCACTTTGCAAATTCCACAAGAACAGCCTTAGCGAAAGGCTTCTTGAAGGGAAAGATGTAACTCTGTGAGATGAATTAACAGAACACGGAGCAGTTTCTCAGAAAGCTTCTTTCCAGTTTTGCACGGAAGCTATTTCCTTTTTCACCATAGCCCTCTTTAGATGAATTAACAGAACACAGAGCAGTTTCACAGAAAGCTTCTTTCCATTTTTCATCGGAAGATATTTCCTTTTTCACCATAGCCCTCTATGGGCTTCCAAATATCCCTTTGCCAATTCCACAAGAACAGCTTTAGCAAAAGGCTTCTTGAAGGGAAAGATGTAACTCTCTGAGATGAATTAACAGAACACAGAGCAGTTTCTCAGAAAGCTTCTTTCCAGTTTTCTATGGAAGATATTTCCTTTTTCACCATAGCCCTCTATGGGCTTCCAAATATCCCTTTGCCAATTCCACAAGAACAGCCTTAGCGAAAGGCTTCTTGAAGGGAAAGATGTAACTCTGTGAGATGAATTAACAGAACACAGAGCAGTTTCTCAGAGAGCTTCTTTCCAGTTTTGAACGGAAGATATTTCCTTTTTCACCATAACCCTCTATGGGCTTCCAAATATCCCTTTGCCAATTCCACAAGAACAGCCTTAGGGAAAGGCTTTTTGAAGGTGAAGATGTAACTCTGTGTGATAAATTAACAGAACCCAGAGCAGTTTCTCAGAAAGCTTCTTTCCAGTTTTGAACGGAAGATACTTACTTTTTCACCATAGCCCTCTATGGGCTTCCAAATATAACTTTGCCAATTCCACAAGAACAGCCTTAGCGAAAGGCTTCTTGAAGGGAAAGATGTAACTCTGTGAGATGAATTAACAGAACACAGAGCAGTTTCTCAGAAAGCTTCTTTCCAGTTTTGAACGGAAGATATTTCCTTTTTCACCATAGGCCTCTATGGGCTTCCAAATATCACTTTGTCAATTCCACAAGAACAGCCTTAGCGAAAGGCTTCTTGAAGGGAAAGATGTAACTCTGTGAGATGACTTAACATAATACAGAGTAGTTTCTCAGAAAGCCTCTTTCCAGTTTTGAACGGAAGATATTTCCTTTTTCACCGTAGCCCTCCATTGGCTTCCAAATATCCCTTTGCCAATTCCACAAGAACAGCCTTAGCGAAAGGCTTCTTGAAGGGAAAGATGTAACTCTGTGAGATGAATTAACAGAACACAAAGCAGTTTCTCAGATACCTTCTTTCCAGTTGTGAACGGAAGATATTCCCTTTTTCACCATAGCCCTCTATGGGCTTTCAAATATCCCTTTTCCAAATCCACAAGAACAGCCTTAGCGAAAGGCTTCATGAAGGGAAAGATGTAACTCCGTGAGATGAATTAACAGAGCAAAGAGCAGTTTGTCAGAAAGCTTCTTTCCAGTTTTGAACGGAAGATATTTCCTTTTTCACTGAAGCCCTCTACGGGCTTCCAAATATCCCTTTGCCAATTCCACAGGAACAGCCTTAGCGAAAGGCTAATTGAAGGGAAAGATGTAACTCTGTGAGATAAATTAACAGAACACAGAGCAGTTTCTCAGAAAGCTTCTTTCCAGTTTTGAACGGAAGATATTTCCTTTTTCACCATAGCTCTCTATGGGCTTCCAAATATCCCTTTGCCAATACCACAAGAACAGCCTTAGCGAAAGGCTTCTTGAAGGGAAAGATGTAACTCTGTGAGATGAATTAACAGAACACAGAGCAGTTTCTCAGAAAGCTTCTTTCCAGTTTTGAACGGAAAATATTTCCTTTTTCACCATAGCCCTCTATGGGCTTCCAAATATCACTTTGTCAATTCCAGAAGAACAGCCTTAGCGAAAGGCTTCTTGAAGGGAAAGATGTAACGCTGTGAGATGAATTAACATAATACAGAGCAGTTTCTCCGAAAGCCTCTTTCCAGTTTTGAACGGAAGATATTTCCTTTTTCACCGTAGCCCTCCATTGGCTTCCAAATATCCCTTTGCCAATTCCACAAGAACAGCCTTAGCGAAAGGCTTATTGAAGGGAAAGATGTAACTCTGTGAGATGAATTATCAGAACACAAAGCAGTTTCTCAGATACCTTCTTTCCAGTTGTGAACGGAAGATATTCCCTTTTTCACCATAGCCCTCTATGGGCTTCCAAATATCCCTTTTCCAAATCCACAAGAACAGCCTTAGCGAAAGGCTTCATGAAGGGAAAGATGTAACTCCGTGAGATGAATTAACAGAGCAAAGAGCAGTTTGTCAGAAAGCTTCTTTCCAGTTTTGAACGGAAGATATTTCCTTTTTCACTGAAGCCCTCTACGGGCTTCCAAATATCCCTTTGCCAATTCCACAGGAACAGCCTTAGCGAAAGGCTTATTGAAGGGAAAGATGTAACTCTGTGAGATAAATTAACAGAACACAGAGCAGTTTCTCAGAAAGCTTCTTTCCAGTTTTGAACGGAAGATATTTCCTTTTTCACCATAGCTCTCTATGGGCTTCCAAATATCCCTTTGCCAATACCACAAGAACAGCCTTAGCGAAAGGCTTCTTGAAGGGAAAGATGTAACTCTGTGAGATGAATTAACAGAACACAGAGCAGTTTCTCAGAAAGCTTCTTTCCAGTTTTGAACGGAAAATATTTCCTTTTTCACCATAGCCCTCTATGGGCTTCCAAATATCACTTTGTCAATTCCAGAAGAACAGCCTTAGCGAAAGGCTTCTTGAAGGGAAAGATGTAACGCTGTGAGATGAATTAACATAATACAGAGCAGTTTCTCCGAAAGCCTCTTTCCAGTTTTGAACGGAAGATATTTCCTTTTTCACCGTAGCCCTCCATTGGCTTCCAAATATCCCTTTGCAATTCCACAAGAACAGCCTTAGCGAAAGGCTTCTTGAAGGGAAAGATGTAACTCTGTGAGATGAATTATCAGAACACAAAGCAGTTTCTCAGATACCTTCTTTCCAGTTGTGAACGGAAGATATTCCCTTTTTCACCATAGCCCTCTATGGGCTTCCAAATATCCCTTTTCCAATTCCACAAGAACAGCCTTAGCGAAAGGCTTCATGAAGGGAAAGATGTAACTCCGTGAGATGAATTAACAGAGCAAAGAGCAGTTTGTCAGAAAGCTTCTTTCCAGTTTTGAACGGAAGATATTTCCTTTTACACTGAAGCCCTCTATGGGCTTCCAAATATCCCTTTGCCAATTCCACAGGAACAGCCTTAGCGAAAGGCTTCTTGAAGGGAAAGATGTAACTCTGTGAGATGAATTAACAGAACACAGAGCAGTTTCTCAGAGAGCTTCTTTCCAGTTTTGAACGGGAGATAATTCCTTTTTCACCATAGCCATCTATTGGCTTCAAAATATCCCTTTGCCAATTCCACAAGAACAGCCTTAGGGAAAGGCTTCTTGAAGGGAAAGATGTAACTCTGTGAGATGAATTAACAGAACCCAGAGCAGTTTCTCAGAAAGCTTCTTTCCAGTTTTGTACGGAAGATATTTCCTTTTTCACCATAGACCTCTATGGGCTTCCAAATATCCCTTTGCCAATTCCACAAGAACAGCCTTAGCGAAAGGCTTCTTGAAGGGAAAGATGTAACTCTCTGAGATGAATTAACAGAACACAGAGCAGTTTCTCAGAAAGCTTCTTTCCAGTTTTCTATGGAAGATATTTCCTTTTTCACCATAGCCCTCTATGGGCTTCCAAATATCCCTTTGCCAATTCCACAAGAACAGCCTTAGCGAAAGGCTTCTTGAAGGGAAAGATGTAACTCTGTGAGATGAATTAACAGAACACAGAGCAGTTTCTCAGAGAGCTTCTTTCCAGTTTTGAACGGAAGATATTTCCTTTTTCACCATAACCCTCTATGGGCTTCCAAATATCGCTTTGCCAATTCCACAAGAACAGCCTTAGGGAAAGGCTTTTTGAAGGTGAAGATGTAACTCTGTGTGATAAATTAACAGAACCCAGAGCAGTTTCTCAGAAAGCTTCTTTCCAGTTTTGAACGGAAGATACTTACTTTTTCACCATAGCCCTCTATGGGCTTCCAAATATAACTTTGCCAATTCCACAAGAACAGCCTTAGCGAAAGGCTTCTTGAAGGGAAAGATGTAACTCTGTGAGATAAATTAACAGAACACAGAGCAGTTTCTCAGAAAGCTTCTTTCCAGTTTTGAACGGAAGATATTTCCTTTTTTACCATAGGCCTCTATGGGCTTCCAAATATCACTTTGTCAATTCCACAAGAACAGCCTTAGCGAAAGGCTTCTTGAAGGGAAAGATGTAACTCTGTGAGATGACTTAACATAATACAGAGTAGTTTCTCAGAAAGCCTCTTTCCAGTTTTGAACGGAAGATATTTCCTTTTTCACCGTAGCCCTCCATTGGCTTCCAAATATCCCTTTGCCAATTCCACAAGAACAGCCTTAGCGAAAGGCTTCTTGAAGGGAAAGATGTAACTCGGTGAGATGAATTAACAGAACACAAAGCAGTTTCTCAGATACCTTCTTTCCAGTTGTGAACGGAAGATATTCCCTTTTTCACCATAGCCCTCTATGGGCTTCCAAATATCCCTTTTCCAATTCCACAAGAACAGCCTTAGCGAAAGGCTTCATGAAGGGAAAGATGTAACTCCGTGAGATGAATTAACAGAGCAAAGAGCAGTTTGTCAGAAAGCTTCTTTCCAGTTTTGAACGGAAGATATTTCCTTTTTCACTGAAGCCCTCTATGGGCTTCCAAATATCCCTTTGCCAATTCCACAGGAACAGCCTTAGCGAAAGGCTTATTGAAGGGAAAGATGTAACTCTGTGAGATAAATTAACAGAACACAGAGCAGTTTCTCAGAAAGCTTCTTTCCAGTTTTGAACGGAAGATATTTCCTTTTTCACCATAGCTCTCTATGGGCTTCCAAATATCCCTTTGCCAATACCACAAGAACAGCCTTAGCGAAAGGATTCTTGAAGGGAAAGATGTAACTCTGTGAGATGAATTAACAGAACACAGAGCAGTTTCTCAGAAAGCTTCTTTCCAGTTTTGAACGGAAAATATTTCCTTTTTCACCATAGCCCTCTATGGGCTTCCAAATATCACTTTGTCAATTCCAGAAGAACAGCCTTAGCGAAAGGCTTCTTGAAGGGAAAGATGTAACGCTGTGAGATGAACTAACATAATACAGAGCAGTTTCTCCGAAAGCCTCTTTCCAGTTTTGAACGGAAGATATTTCCTTTTTCACCGTAGCCCTCCATTGGCTTCCAAATATCCCTTTGCCAATTCCACAAGAACAGCCTTAGCGAAAGGCTTCTTGAAGGGAAAGATGTAACTCTGTGAGATGAATTATCAGAACACAAAGCAGTTTCTCAGATACCTTCTTTCCAGTTGTGAACGGAAGATATTCCCTTTTTCACCATAGCCCTCTATGGGCTTCCAAATATCCCTTTTCCAATTCCACAAGAACAGCCTTAGCGAAAGGCTTCATGAAGGGAAAGATGTAACTCCGTGAGATGAATTAACAGAGCAAAGAGCAGTTTGTCAGAAAGCTTCTTTCCAGTTTTGAACGAAAGATATTTCCTTTTACACTGAAGCCCTCTATGGGCTTCCAAATATCCCTTTGCCAATTCCACAGGAACAGCCTTAGCGAAAGGCTTCTTGAAGGGAAAGATGTAACTCTGTGAGATGAATTAACAGAACAAAGAGCAGTTTCTCAGAGAGCTTCTTTCCAATTTTGAACGGGAGATAATTCCTTTTTCACCATAGCCATCTATTGGCTTCAAAATATCCCTTTGCCAATTCCACAAGAACAGCCTTAGGGAAAGGCTTCTTGAAGGGAAAGATGTAACTCTGTGAGATGAATTAACAGAAACCAGAGCAGTTTCTCAGAAAGCTTCTTTCCAGTTTTGTACGGAAGATATTTCCTTTTTCACCATAGACCTCTATGGGCTTCCAAATATCCCTTTGCCAATTCCACAAGAACAGCCTTAGCGAAAGGCTTCTTGAAGGGAAAGATGTAACTCTGTGAGATGAATTAACAGAACACAGAGCAGTTTCTCAGAAAGCTTCTTTCCAGTTTTGAACGGAAGATATTTCCTTTTTTACCATAGCACTCTATGGGCTTCCAAATATCCCTTTGCCAATTCCACAAGAACAGCCTTAGCGAAAGGCTTCTTGAAGGGAAAGATGTAACTCTGTGAGATGAATTAACAGAACACAGAGCAGTTTCTCAGAAAGCTTCTTTCCAGTTTTGTACGGAAGATATTTCCTTTTTCACCATAGACCTCTATGGGCTTCCAAATATCCCTTTGCCAATTCCACAAGAACAGCCTAGCGAAAGGCTTCTTGAAGGGAAAGATGTAACTCTCTGAGATGAATTAACAGAACACAGAGCAGTTTCTCAGAAAGCTTCTTTCCAGTTTTCTATGGAAGATATTTCCTTTTTCACCATAGCCCTCTATGGGCTTCCAAATATCCCTTTGCCAATTCCACAAGAACAGCCTTAGCGAAAGGCTTCTTGAAGGGAAAGATGTAACTCTGTGAGATGAATTAACAGAACACAGAGCAGTTTCTCAGAGAGCTTCTTTCCAGTTTTGAACGGAAGATATTTCCTTTTTCACCATAACCCTCTATGGGCTTCCAAATATCCCTTTGCCAATTCCAGAAGAACAGCCTTAGGGAAAGGCTTTTTGAAGGTGAAGATGTAACTCTGTGTGATAAATTAACAGAACCCAGAGCAGTTTCTCAGAAAGCTTCTTTCCAGTTTTCAACGGAAGATACTTACTTTTTCACCATAGCCCTCTATGGGCTTCCAAATATAACTTTGCCAATTCCACAAGAACAGCCGTAGCGAAAGGCTTCTTGAAGGGAAGGATGTAAGTCTGTGAGATGAATTAACAGAACACAGAGCAGTTTCTCAGAAAGCTTCTTTCCAGTTTTGAACGGAAGATATTTCCTTTTTCACCATAGGCCTCTATGGGCTTCCAAATATCACTTTGTCAATTCCACAAGAACAGCCTTAGCGAAAGGCTTCTTGAAGGGAAAGATGTAACTCTGTGAGATGACTTAACATAATACAGAGTAGTTTCTCAGAAAGCCTCTTTCCAGTTTTGAACGGAAGATATTTCCTTTTTCACCGTAGCCCTCCATTGGCTTCCAAATATCCCTTTGCCAATTCCACAAGAACAGCCTTAGCGAAAGGCTTCTTGAAGGGAAAGATGTAACTCTGTGAGATGAATTAACAGAACACAAAGCAGTTTCTCAGATACCTTCTTTCCAGTTGTGAACGGAAGATATTCCCTTTTTCACCATAGCCCTCTATGGGCTTCCAAATATCCCTTTTCCAATTCCACAAGAACAGCCTTAGCGAAAGGCTTCATGAAGGGAAAGATGTAACTCCGTGAGATGAATTAACAGAGCAAAGAGCAGTTTGTCAGAAAGCTTCTTTCCAGTTTTGAACGGAAGATATTTCCTTTTTCACTGAAGCCCTCTATGGGCTTCCAAATATCCCTTTGCCAATTCCACAGGAACAGCCTTAGCGAAAGGCTTATTGAAGGGAAAGATGTAACTCTGTGAGATAAATTAACAGAACACAGAGCAGTTTCTCAGAAAGCTTCTTTCCAGTTTTGAACCGAAGATATTTCCTTTTTCACCATAGCTCTCTATGGGCTTCCAAATATCCCTTTGCCAATACCACAAGAACAGCCTTAGCGAAAGGCTTCTTGAAGGGAAAGATGTAACTCTGTGAGATGAATTAACAGAACACAGAGCAGTTTCTCAGAAAGCTTCTTTCCAGTTTTGAACGGAAAATATTTCCTTTTTCACCATAGCCCTCTATGGGCTTCCAAATATCACTTTGTCAATTCCAGAAGAACAGACTTAGCGAAAGGCTTCTTGAAGGGAAAGATGTAACGCTGTGAGATGAATTAACATAATACAGAGCAGTTTCTCCGAAAGCCTCTTTCCAGTTTTGAACGGAAGATATTTCCTTTTTCACCGTAGCCCTCCATTGGCTTCCAAATATCCCTTTGCCAATTCCACAAGAACAGCCTTAGCGAAAGGCTTCTTGAAGGGAAAGATGTAACTCTGTGAGATGAATTATCAGAACACAAAGCAGTTTCTCAGATACCTTCTTTCCAGTTGTGAACGGAAGATATTCCCTTTTTCACCATAGCCCTCTATGGGCTTCCTAATATCCCTTTTCCAATTCCACAAGAACAGCCTTAGCGAAAGGCTTCATGAAGGGAAAGATGTAACTCCGTGAGATGAATTAACAGAGCAAAGAGCAGTTTGTCAGAAAGCTTCTTTCCAGTTTTGAACGGAAGATATTTCCTTTTACACCGAAGCCCTCTATGGGCTTCCAAATATCCCTTTGCCAATTCCACAGGAACAGCCTTAGCGAAAGGCTTCTTGAAGGGAAAGATGTAACTCTGTGAGATGAATTAACAGAACACAGAGCAGTTTCTCAGAGAGCTTCTTTCCAATTTTGAACGGGAGATAATTCCTTTTTCACCATAGCCATCTATTGGCTTCAAAATATCCCTTTGCCAATTCCACAAGAACAGCCTTAGGGAAAGGCTTCTTGAAGGGAAAGATGTAACTCTGTGAGATGAATTAACAGAACCCAGAGCAGTTTCTCAGAAAGCTTCTTTCCAGTTTTGTACGGAAGATATTTCCTTTTTCACCATAGACCTCTATGGGCTTCCAAATATCCCTTTGCCAATTCCACAAGAACAGCCTTAGCGAAAGGCTTCTTGAAGGGAAAGATGTAACTCTGTGAGATGAATTAACAGAACACAGAGCAGTTTCTCAGAAAGCTTCTTTCCAGTTTTGAACGGAAGATATTTCCTTTTTTACCATAGCACTCTATGGGCTTCCAAATATCCCTTTGCCAATTCCACAAGAACAGCCTTAGCGAAAGGCTTCTTGAAGGGAAAGATGTAACTCTGTGAGATGAATTAACAGAACACAGAGCAGTTTCTCAGACAGCTTCTTTCCAGTTTTGAACGGGAGATATTTCCTTTTTCACCATAGCCCTCTATGGGCTTCCAAATATCCCTTTGCCAATTCCACAAAACAACCTTAGCGAAAGGCTTCTAGAAGGTAAAGATGTAACTCTGTAAGATGAATTACCAGAACACAGAGCAGTTTCTCAGAGAGCTTCTTTCCAGTTTTGAACGGAAGTTATTTCCTTTTTCACCATAGCCCTCTATGGGCTTCCAAATATCCCTTTGCCAATTCCACAAGAACAGCCTTAGCGAAAGGCTTCATGAAGAGAAAGATGTAACTCTGTGAGATGAATTAACAGAGCACAAGCAGTTTGTTAGAAAGCTTCTTTCCAGTATTGAACGGAAGATATTTCCTTTTTCACGGAAGCCCTCTATTGGCTTCCAAATATCCCTTTGCCAATTCCACAAGAACAGCCTTAGCGAAAGGCGTCTTGAAGGGAAAGATGTAACTCTGTGAGATGAATTAACAGAACACAGAGTGGTTTCTCAGAATGCTTCTTTCCAGTTTTGAACGGAAGATATTTCCTTTTTCACCATAGCCCTCTATGGGCTTCCAAATATCCCTTTGCCAATTCCACAAGAACAGCCTTAGCGAAAGGCTCCTTGAAGGCAAAGATGTAACCCTGAAATATGAATTAAAAGAACACAGAGCAGTTTCTCAGAAAGCTTCTTTCCAGTTTTGAACGGAAGATATTTCCTTTTTCACCATAGCCCTCTATGGGCTTCCAAATATCCCTTTGCCAATTCCACAACAACAGCCTTAGCGAAAGGCTTCTTGAAGGGAAAGATGTAACTCTGTGAGATGAATTAACAGAACACGGAGCAGTTTCTCAGAAAGCTTCTTTCCAGTTTTGCACGGAAGCTATTTCCTTTTTCACCATAGCCCTCTTGAGATGAATTAACAGAACACAGAGCAGTTTCACAGAAAGCTTCTTTCCATTTTTCATCGGAAGATATTTCCTTTTTCACCATAGCCCTCTATGGGCTTCCAAATATCCCTTGCCAATTCCACAAGAACAGCCTTAGCGAAATGATTCTTGAAGGGAAAGATGTAACTCTGTGAGATGAATTAACAGAACACAAAGCAGTTTCTCAGAAAGCTTCTTTCCCGTTGTGAACGGAAGATATTTCCTTTTTCACCATAGCCCTCTATGGGCTTCCAAATATCCCTTTGCCAATTCCACAAGAACAGCCTTAGCGAAAGGCTCCTTGAAGGGAAAGATGTAACCCTGTGAGATGAATTAACAGAACACAGAGCAGTTTCTCAGAAAGCTTCTTTCCAGTTTTGAACGGAAGATATTTCCTTTTTCACCATAGCCCTCTATGGGCTTCCAAATATCCCTTTGCCAATTCCACAAGAACAGCCTTAGCGAAAGGCTTCTTGAAGGGAAAGATGTACCTCTGTGAGATAAATTAACAGAACACAGAGCAGTTTCTCAGAAAGCTTCTTTCCTGTTTTGAACTGAAGATATTACGTTTCTCACCATAGCCCTCTATCGGCTTCAAAATATCACTTTGCCAATTCCACAAGAACAGCCTTAGCGAAAGGCTTCTTGAAGGGAAAGATGTAACTCTGTGAGATGAATTAACAGAACACAGAGTACTTTCTCAGAAAGCTTCTTTCCAGTATTGAACGGAAGATATTTCCTTTTTCACCATAGCCCTCTATGGGCTTCCAAATATCCCTTTGCCAATTCCACAAGAACAGCCTTAGCGAAAGGCTCCTTGAAGGGAAAGATGTAACCCTGTGAGATGAATTAACAGAACACAGAGCAGTTTCTCAGAAAGCTTCTTTCCAGTTTTGAACGGAAGATATTTCCTTTTTCACCATAGCCCTCTATGGGCTTCCAAATATCACTTCGCCAATTCCACAAGAACAGCCTTAGCGAAAGGCTTCTTGAAGTGAAAGATGTAACTCTGTGAGATGAATTAACAGAACACAGAGCAGTTTGTAAGAAATCTTCTTTCCAGTTTTCAATGGAAGATATTTCCTTTTTCACCATAGCCCTCTAAGGGCTTCCAAATATCCCTTTGCCAATTCCACAAGAACAGCCTTAGCGAAAGGCTTCTTGAAGGGAAAGATGTAACTCTGTGAGATAAATTAACAGAACACAGAGCTGTTTCTCAGAAAACTTCTTTCCAGTTTTGAACGGAAGATATTTCCTTTTTCACCATAGCCCTCTATGGGCTTCCAAATATCCCTTTGCCAATTCCAGAAGAACAGCCTTAGCGAACGGCTCCTTGAAGTGAAAGATGTAACTGTGTGAGATGAATTAACAGAACAGAGAGCAGTTTCTCAGAAAGCTTCTTTCCAGTTTTGAACGGAAGATATTTCCTTTTTCACCATAGCCCTCTATGGGCTTCCAAATATCCCTTTGCCAATTCCACAAGAACAGCCTTAGCGAAAGGCTTCTTGAAGGGAAAGATGTAACTCTGTGAGATGAATTAACAGAACACAGAGCAGTTTTTCAGAAGCTTCTTTCCAGTTTTGAACGGAAGATATTTCCTTTTTCACCATAGCCCTCTATGGGCTTCCAAATATCACTTTGCCAATTCCACAAGAACAGCCTTAGCGAAAGGAATCTTGAAGTGATAGATGTAACTCTGTGAGATGAATTAACAGAACACAGAACAGTTTCTAAGAAAGCTTCTTTCCAGTTTTCAATGGAAGATATTTCCTTTTTCATAATAGCCCTCTATGGGCTTCCAAATATAACTTTGCCAATTCCACAAGAACACCTTTAGCAAAAGGCTTCTTGTAGGGAAAGATGTAACCCTGTGAGATGAATTAACAGAACACAGAGCAGTTTCTCAGAAAGCTTCTTTCCAGTTTTGAACGGAAGCTATTTCCTTTTTCACCATAGCCCTCTAAGGGCTTCCAAATATCCCTTTGCCAATTCCACAAGAACAGACTTAGGGAAAGGCTTCTTGAAGGGAAAGATGTAACTCTGTGAGATGAATTAACAGAACACAGAGCAGTTTCTCAGAGAGCTTCTTTCCAGTTTTGAACGGGAGATAATTCCTTTTTCACCATAAACCTCTCTGGGCTTCCAAATATCACTTTGCCAATTCCACAAGAACAGCCTTAGCGAAAGGCTTCTTGAAGGGAAAGATGTAACTCTGTGAGATGAATTAACAGAACACAGAGCAGTTTCTCAGGGAAGCTTCTTTCCAGTTTTGAACGGAAGATATTTCCTTTTTCACAATAGCCCTCTATGTTCTTCCAAATATCCCTTTGAAAATTCCCCAAGAACAGCCTTAGCGAAAGCCTTCTTAAAGGGAAAGATGTAACTCTGTGAGATGCTTTAACAGAACACAGAGCAGTTTCTCAGAAAGCCTCTTTCCAGTTTTGAACGGAATATATTTCCTTTTTCACCATAGCCCTCTATGGGCTTCCAAATATCCCTTTGCCAATAACACAAGAACAGCCTTAGCGAAAGGCTTTTGAAGGTAAAGATGTAACTCTGTGAAATGAATTAACAGAGCACAGAGCAGTTTCTCAGAAAGTTTCTTTCCAGTTTTGAACGGAAGTTATTTCCTTTTCACCGTAGCCCTCTATGGGCTTCCAAATATCCCTTTGCCAATTCCACAAGAACAGCCTTAGCGAAAGGCTTCTTGAAGGGAAAGATGTAACTCTGAGAGATGAATTAAGAGAACACAGAGCAGTTTCTCAGAAAGCTTCTTTCCATTTCTGAACGGAAGATATTTCCTTTTTCACCGTAGCCATCTATGGGTTCCAAATATCCCTTTGCCAATTCCACAAGAACAGCCTTCGCGAATGGCTTCTTGAAGGGAAAAATGTAACCCTGTGAGAACAATTAACACAGCACAGAGAAGTCTCTCAGAAAGCTTCTTTCCAGTTGTGAACGGACTATATTTCCTTTTTCACCATAGCCCTCTCTGGGCTTCCAATTATCACTTTGCCAATTCCACAAGAACAGCCTTAGCGAAAGGCTTATTGAAGGGAAAGATGTAACACTGTGAGATGAATTAACAGAGCACAGAGCAGTTTGTCAGCAAGCTTCCTTCCAGTTATGAACGGGAGATATTTCCTTTTTCACCACAGCCCTCTATGGGCTTCCAAATATCCCTTTGCCAATTCCACAAGAACAGCCTTAGCGAAAGGCTTCTTGAAGGGAAAGATGTAACTCTGTGAGATGAATTAACAGAACACAGAGCAGTTTCTCAGAAAGCTTCTTTCCAGTTTCAAACGGAAGATATTTCCTTTTTCACCATAGCCCTCTATGGGCTTCCAAATATCCCTTTGAAAATTCCACAAGAACAGCCTTAGCGAAAGGCTTCTTGAAGGGAAAGATGTAACTCTGTGAGATGAATAAACAGAACACAGAGCAGTTTCTTAGAAAGCATCTTTCCATTTTTGAACTGAAGATATTTCCTTTTTCACCATAGCCATCTATGGGTTTCAAAATACCCCTTTGCCAGTTCCACAAGAACAGCCTTAGCGATAGGCTACTTGAAGGGAAAGATGTAACTCTGTGAGATGAATTAACAGAACACAGAGCAGTTTCTCAGAGAGCTTCTTTCCAGTTTTGAACGGGAGGTAAATCCTTTTTCACCATAGCCCTCTATGGGCTTCCAAATATCCCATTGCCAATTCCACAAGAACAGCCTTAGCGAAAGGCTTCTTGAAGGGAAGGATGTAACTCTGTGACTTGAATTAACAGAACACAGAGCAGTTTCTCAGAAAGCTTCTTTCCATTTTTCATCGGAAGATATTTCCTTTTTCACCATAGCCCTCTATGGGCTTCCAAATATCCCTTGCCAATTCCACAAGAACAGCCTTAGCGAAATGATTCTTGAAGGGAAAGATGTAACTCTGTGAGATGAATTAACAGAACACAAAGCAGTTTCTCAGAAAGCTTCCTTCCCGTTGTGAACGGAAGATATTTACTTTTTCACCATAGCCCTCTATGGGTTTCCAAATATCCCTTTGCCAATTCCACGAGAACAGCCTTAGCGAAAGGCTTCTTGAAGGGAAAGATGTAACACTGTGAGATGAATTAACAAAACACAGAGCAGTTTCTCAGAAGCTTCTTTCCAGTTTTGAACGGAAGATATTTCCTTTTTCACCATAGCCCTCTATGGGCTTCCAAATATCACTTTGCCAATTCTACAAGAACAGCCTTAGCGAAAGGAATCTTGAAGGGATAGATGTAACTCTCTCAGATGAACTAACAGAACACAGAGCAGTTTCTCAGAAAGCTTCTTTCCAGTTGTGAACGGAAGATATTTCCTTTTTCACCATAGCCCTCTATGGGCTTCCAAATATCCCTTTGCCAATTCCACAAGAAGAGGCTTATCGAAAGGCTTCTTGAAGGGAAAAATGTAACTCTGTGAGATGAATTAACAGAACACAGAGCAGTTTCTCAGAAAGCTTCTTTCCAGTTTTGAACGGAAGATATTTCCTTTTTCACCATAGCCCTCTATGGGCTTCCAAATATCCCTTTGCCAATTCCACAAGAACAGCCTTAGCGAAAGGCTTCTTGAAGGGAAAGATGTAACTCTGTGAGATGAATTAACAGAACACAGAGCAGTTTCTCAGAAAGATTCTTTCCAGTTTTGAACGGAAGATATTTCCTTTTCCCCGTAGCCCTCTATTGGCTTCCAAATATCCCTTTGCCAATTCCACAAGAACAGCCTTAGCGAAAGGCTTCTTGAAGGGACAGATGTAACTCTGTGAGATAAATTAAGAGAACACAGAGCTGTTTCTCAGAACGCTTCTTTCCAGTTTTGAAAGGACTATATTTCCTTTTTCACCATAGCCCTCTCTGGGCTTCCAAATATCACTTTGCCAATTCCACAAGAACAGCCTTAGCGAAAGACATCTTGAAGGGAAAGATGTAACTCTGTAAGATGAATTAACAGAACACAGAGCAGTTTCTCAGAAAGCTTCTTTCCAGTTTTGAACGGAAGATATTTCCTTTTTCACCATAGCACTCTACGGGCTTCCAAATATCACTTTGCCAATTCCACAAGAACAGCCTTAGCGAAAGGCTTCTTGAAGGGAAAGATGTAACTCTGTGAGATGAATTCACAGAACGCAGAGCAGTTTCTCAGAAAGCTTCTTTCCAGTTTTGAAGGGAAGCTATTTCCTTTTTCACCATAGCCCTCTATGGGCTTCCAAATATCCCTTTGCCAATTCCACAAGAACAGCCTTAGCGAAAGGCTTCTTGTAGGGAAAGATGTAACTCTGTGAGATGAATTAACAGAACCCAGAGCAGTTTCTCAGAAAGCTTCTTTCCAGTTTTGAACGGAAGATATTTACTTTTTCACCATAGCCCTCTATGGGCTTCCAAATATCACTTTGCCAATTCCACAAGAACAGCCTTAGCGAAAGGAATCTTGAAGGGATAGATGTAAGTCTGTGAGATGAATTAACAGAACACAGAGCAGTTTCTCAGAAAGCTTCTTTCCAGTTGTGAACGGAAGATATTTCCTTTTTCACCATAGCCCTCTAGGGGCTTCTAAATATCCCTTTTCCAATTCCACAAGAACAGCCTTAGCGAAAGGCTTCTTAAAGGGAAGATGTAACACTGTGAGATGAATTAAGAGAACACAGAGCAGTTTCTCAGAAAGCTTCTTTCCAGTTTTGAAAGGTAGATATTTCCTTTTTCACCGTAGCCCTCTTTGGGCTTCCAAATATCCCTTTTCCAATTCCACAAGAACAGCCTTAGCGAAAGGCTTCTTGAAGGGAAAGATGTAACTCTGTGAGATGAATTAACATAATACAGAGCAGTTTCTCAGAAAGCTTCTTTCCAGTTTTCAATGGAAGATATTTCCTTTTTCACCATAGCCCTCTATGGGCTTTCAAATATCCCTTTGCCAATTCCACAAAATAAGCCTTAGCGAAAGGCTTCTTGAAGGGAAAGATGTAACTCCGTGAGATAAATTAACAGAACACAGAGCAGTTTCTCAGAAAGCTTCTTTCCAGTTTTGAACGGAAGATATTACGTTTCTCACCATAGCCCTCTATGGGCTTCAAAATATCACTTTGCCAATTCCACAAGAACAGCCTTAGCGAAAGGCTCCTTGAAGGGAAAGATGTAACTCTGTGAGATGAATTAACAGAACACAGAGCAGTTTCTCAGAAAGATTATTTCCAGTTTTGAACGGAAGATATTTCCTTTTTCACCATTGACCTCTATGGGCTTCCAAATATCCCTTTGCCAATTCCACAAGAACAGCGTTAGCGAAAGGCTTCTTGAAGGGAAAGATGTAACTCTGTGAGATGAATTAACAGAACACAGTGTAGTCTCTCAGAAAGCTTCTTTCGAGTTTTGAACGGAAGATATTTCCTTTTTCACCATAGCCCTCTATGGGCTTCCAAATATCCCTTTGCCAATTCCAGAAGAACAGCCTTAGCGAACGGCTCCTTGAAGTGAAAGATGTAACTGTGTGAGATGAATTAACAGAACAGAGAGCAGTTTCTCAGAAAGCTTCTTTCCAGTTTTGAACGGAAGATATTTCCTTTTTCACCATAGCCCTCTATGGGCTTCCAAATATCCCTTTGCCAATTCCACAAGAACAGCCTTAGCGAAAGGCTTCTTGAAGGGAAAGATGTAACTCTGTGAGATGAATTAACAGAACACAGAGCAGTTTCTCAGAAGCTTCTTTCCAGTTTTGAACGGAAGATATTTCCTTTTTCACCATAGCCCTCTATGGGCTTCCAAATATCACTTTGCCAATTCCACAAGAACAGCCTTAGCGAAAGGAATCTTGAAGTGATAGATGTAACTCTGTGAGATGAATTAACAGAACACAGAACAGTTTCTAAGAAAGCTTCTTTCCAGTTTTCAATGGAAGATATTTCCTTTTTCATCATAGCCCTCTATGGGCTTCCAAATATAACTTTGCCAATTCCACAAGAACACCTTTAGCAAAAGGCTTCTTGTAGGGAAAGATGTAACCCTGTGAGATGAATTAACAGAACACAGAGCAGTTTCTCAGAAAGCTTCTTTCCAGTTTTGAACGGAAGCTATTTCCTTTTTCACCATAGCCCTCTAAGGGCTTCCAAATATCCCTTTGCCAATTCCACAAGAACAGACTTAGGGAAAGGCTTCTTGAAGGGAAAGATGTAACTCTGTGAGATGAATTAACAGAACACAGAGCAGTTTCTCAGAGAGCTTCTTTCCAGTTTTGAACGGGAGATAATTCCTTTTTCACCATAAACCTCTCTGGGCTTCCAAATATCACTTTGCCAATTCCACAAGAACAGCCTTAGCGAAAGGCTTCTTGAAGGGAAAGATGTAACTCTGTGAGATGAATTAACAGAACACAGAGCAGTTTCGCAGGGAAGCTTCTTTCCAGTTTTGAACGGAAGATATTTCCTTTTTCACAATAGCCCTCTATGTTCTTCCAAATATCCCTTTGAAAATTCCCCAAGAACAGCCTTAGCGAAAGCCTTCTTAAAGGGAAAGATGTAACTCTGTGAGATGCTTTAACAGAACACAGAGCAGTTTCTCAGAAAGCCTCTTTCCAGTTTTGAACGGAAGATATTTCCTTTTTCACCATAGCCCTCTATGGGCTTCCAAATATCCCTTTGCAATTCCACAAGAACAGCCTTAGCGAAAGGCTTTTTGAAGGGAAAGATGTAACTCTGTGAGATGAATTAACAGAACACAGAGCAGTTTCTCAGAGAGCTTCTTTCCAGTTTTGAACGGAATATATTTCCTTTTTCACCATAGCCCTCTATGGGCTTCCAAATATCCCTTTGCCAATAACACAAGAACAGCCTTAGCGAAAGGCTTTTGAAGGTAAAGATGTAACTCTGTGAAATGAATTAACAGAGCACAGAGCAGTTTCTCAGAAAGTTTCTTTCCAGTTTTGAACGGAAGTTATTTCCTTTTCACCGTAGCCCTCTATGGGCTTCCAAATATCCCTTTGCCAATTCCACAAGAACAGCCTTAGCGAAAGGCTTCTTGAAGGGAAAGATGTAACTCTGAGAGATGAATTAAGAGAACACAGAGCAGTTTCTCAGAAAGCTTCTTTCCATTTCTGAACGGAAGATATTTCCTTTTTCACCGTAGCCATCTATGGGTTCCAAATATCCCTTTGCCAAATCCACAAGAACAGCCTTAGCGAATGGCTTCTTGAAGGGAAAAATGTAACCCTGTGAGAACAATTAACACAGCACAGAGAAGTTTCTCAGAAAGCTTCTTTCCAGTTGTGAACGGACTATATTTCCTTTTTCACCATAGCCCTCTCTGGGCTTCCAATTATCACTTTGCCAATTCCACAAGAACAGCCTTAGCGAAAGGCTTATTGAAGGGAAAGATGTAACACTGTGAGATGAATTAACAGAGCACAGAGCAGTTTGTCAGCAAGCTTCTTTCCAGTTTTGAACGGGAGATATTTCCTTTTCACCACAGCCCTCTATGGGCTTCCAAATATCCCTTTGCCAATTCCACAAGAACAGCCTTAGCGAAAGGCTTCTTGAAGGGAAAGATGTAACTCTGTGAGATGAATTAACAGAACACAGAGCAGTTTCTCAGAAAGCTTCTTTCCAGTTTCAAACGGAAGATATTTCCTTTTTCACCATAGCCCTCTATGGGCTTCCAAATATCCCTTTGAAAATTCCACAAGAACAGCCTTAGCGAAAGGCTTCTTGAAGGGAAAGATGTAACTCTGTGAGATGAATAAACAGAACACAGAGCAGTTTCTTAGAAAGCATCTTTCCATTTTTGAACTGAAGATATTTCCTTTTTCACCATAGCCATCTATGGGCTTCAAAATACCCCTTTGCCAGTTCCACAAGAACAGCATTAGCTATAGGCTACTTGAAGGGAAAGATGTAACTCTGTGAGATGAATTAACAGAACACAGAGCAGTTTCTCAGGGAAGCTTCTTTCCAGTTTTGAACGGAAGATATTTCCTTTTTCACAATAGCCCTCTATGGGCTTCCAAACATCCCTTTGCAAATTCCACAAGAACAGCCTTCGCGAAAGGCTTCTTGAAGGGAAAGATGTAACTCTGTGAGATGAATTAACAGAACACAGAGCAGTTTCTCAGAGAGCTTCTTTCCAGTTTTGAACGGAAGATATTTCCTTTTTAACCATAGCCCTCTATGGGCTTCCAAATATCCCTTTGCCAATTCCATAAGAACATCCTTAGCGAAAGGCTTCTTGAAGGGAAAGTTGTAACTCTGTGAGATGAATTAACAGAACACAGAGCAGTTTCTCAGAGAGCTTCTTTCCAGTTTTGAACGGGAGATATTTCCTTCTTCACCATAGCCCTCTATGGGCTTCCAAATATCCCTTTGCCAATTCCCCAAAAACAGCCTTAGCGAAAGGCTTCTTGAAGCTAAAGATGTAACTCTGTGAGATGAATTAAGAGAACACAGGGCAGTTTCTCAGAAAGCTTCTTTCCAGTTTTGAACGGAAGATATTTCCTTTTTCACCATAGCCCTCTATGGGCTTCCAAATATCCCTTTGCCAATTCCACAAGAACAGCCTTAGCGAAAGGCTTCTTGAAGCTAAAGATGTAACACTGTGAGATGAATTAACAGAACACAGAGCAGTTTCTCAGAAAGCTTCTTTCCAGTTTTGAATGGAAGATATTTCCTTTTTCACCATAGCCCTCTATTGGCTTCCAAATATCCCTTTGCCTATTCCACAAGAACAGCCTTAGCGAAAGGCTTCTTGAAGGGACAGATGTAACTCTGTGAGATAAATTAAAAGAACACAGAGCTGTTTCTCAAAACGCTTCTTTCCAGTTTTGAACGGACTGTATTTCCTTTTCACCATAGCCCTCTCTGGGCTTCCAAATATCACTTTGCCAATTCCACAAGAACAGCCTTAGCGAAAGGCTTCTTGAAGGGAAAGATGTAACTCTGTGAGATGAATTAACAGAGCACAGAGCAGTTTGTCCGAAAGCTTCTTTGCAGTTATGAACGGGACATATTTCTTTTTCACCGTTGCCCTCTATGGGCTTCCAAATACCACTTTGCCAATTCCACAAGAACAGCCTTAGCGAAAGGCTTCTTGAAGGGAAAGTTGTAACTCTGTGAGATGAATTTACAGAACACAGAGCAATTTCTCAAAGAGCTTCTTTCCAGTTTTGAACGGAAGATATTTCCTTTTTCACCATAGCCCTCTATGGGCTCCCAAATATCCCTATGAAAATTCCACAAGAACAACCCTAGCGAAAGGCTTCTTGAAGGGAAAGATGTAACTCTGTGAGATGAATTAACAGAACACAGAGCAGTTTCTCAGAGAGCTTCTTTCCAGTTTTGAACGGAAGATATTTCCTTTCTCACCATAGCCCTCAAAGGGCTTCAAAATATCCCTTTGCCAATTCCACAAGAACAGCCTTAGCGAAAGGCTTCTTGAAGGGAAAGATGTAACTCTGTGAGATGAATTAACAGAACACAGAGCAGTTTCTCAGGGAAGCTTCTTTCCAGTTTTGAACGGAAGATATTTCCTTTTTCACCATAGCCCTCTATGGGCTTCCAAATATCCCTTGCCAATTCCACAAGAACAGCCTAAGCGAAATGATTCTTGAAGGGAAAGATGTAACTCTGTGAGATGAATTAACAGAACACAAAGCAGTTTCTCAGAAAGCTTCCTTCCCGTTGTGAACGGAAGATATTTACTTTTTCACCATAGCCCTCTATGGGCTTCCAAATATCCCTTTGCCCATTCCACAAGAACAGCCTTAGCGAAAGGCTTCTTGAAGCTAAAGATGTAACTCTGTGAGATGAATTAACAGAACACAGAGCAGTTTCTCAGAAAGCTTCTTTCCAGTTTTGAACGGAAGATATTTCCTTTTTCACCATAGCCCTCTATGGGCTTCCAAATATCCCTTTGCCAATTCCACAAGAACAGCCTTAGCGAAAGGCTTCTTGAAGCTAAAGATGTAACTCTGTGAGATGAATTAACAGAACACAGAGCAGTTTCTCAGAAAGCTTCTTTCCAGTTTTGAATGGAAGATATTTCCTTTTTCACCATAGCCCTCTATTGGCTTCCAAATATCCCTTTGCCTATTCCACAAGAACAGCCTAAGCGAAAGGCTTCTTGAAGGGACAGATGTAACTCTGTGAGATAAATTAAGAGAACACAGAGCTGTTTCTCAAAACGCTTCTTTCCAGTTTTGAACGGACTATATTTCCTTTTCACCATAGCCCTCTCTGGTCTTCCAAATATCAATTTGCCAATTCCACAAGAACAGCCTCAGCGAAAGGCTTCTTGAAGGGAAAGATGTAACTCTGTGAGATGAATTAACAGAGCACAGAGCAGTTTGTCCGAAAGCTTCTTTCCAGTTTTGAACGGGACATATTTCCTTTTTCACCGTAGCCCTCTATGGGCTTCCAAATGTCCCTTTGCCAATTCCACAAGAACAGCCTTAGCGAAAGGCTTCTTGAAGGGAAAGATGTAACTCTGTGAGATGAATAAATAGAACACAGAGCAGTTTCTCAGAGAGCTTCTTTCCAGTTTTGAACGGAAGATATTTCCTTTCTCACCATAGCCCTCAATGGGCTTCAAAATATCCCTTTGCCAATTCCACAAGAACAGCCTTAGCGAAAGGCTTCTTGAAGGGAAAGATGTAACTCTGTGAGATGAATTAACAGAACACAGAGCAGTTTCTCAGAAAGCTTCTTTCCAGTTTTGAACGGAAGATATTTCCTTTTTCACCATAGCCCTCTATGGGCTTCCAAATATCCCTTTGCCAATTCCACAAGAAGAGCCTTAGCGAAAGGCTTCTTGAAGGGAAAGATGTAACTCTGTGAGATGAATTAACAGAACACAGAGCAGTTTCTTAGAAAGCTTCTTTCCAGTTTTGAACCGAAGATATTTCCTTTTTCACCATAACCCTCTATGGGCTTCCAAATATCCCTTTGCCAATACCACAAGAACAGCCTTAGCGAAAGGCTTCTTGAAGGGAAAGATGTAACTCTGTGAGATGAATAAATAGAACACAGAGCAGTTTCTTAGAAAGCTTCTTTCCATTTTTGAACGGAAGATATTTCCTTTGTCACCATAGCCATCTATGGGCTTCCAAATACCACTTTGCCAATTCCACAAGAACAGCCTTAGCGAAAGGCTTCTTGAAGGGAAAGTTGTAACTCTGTGAGATGAATTTACAGAACACAGAGCAATTTCTCAAAGAGCTTCTTTCCAGTTTTGAACGGAAGATATTTCCTTTTTCACCATAGCCCTCTATGGGCTCCCAAATATCCCTATGAAAATTCCACAAGAACAACCCTAGCGAAAGGCTTCTTGAAGGGAAAGATGTAACTCTGTGAGATGAATTAACAGAACACAGAGCAGTTTCTCAGAGAGCTTCTTTCCAGTTTTGAACGGAAGATATTTCCTTTCTCACCATAGCTCTCAAAGGGCTTCAAAATATCCCTTTGCCAATTCCACAAGAACAGCCTTAGCGAAAGGCTTCTTGAAGGGAAAGATGTAACTCTGTGAGATGAATTAACAGAACACAGAGCAGTTTCTCAGGGAGGCTTCTTTCCAGTTTTGAACGGAAGATATTTCCTTTTTCACCATAGCCCTCTATGGGCTTCCAAATATCCCTTGCCAATTCCACAAGAACAGCCTTAGCGAAATGATTCTTGAAGGGAAAGATGTAACTCTGTGAGATGAATTAACAGAACACAAAGCAGTTTCTCAGAAAGCTTCCTTCCCGTTGTGAACGGAAGATATTTACTTTTTCACCATAGCCCTCTATGGGCTTCCAAATATCCCTTTGCCCATTCCACAAGAACAGCCTTAGCGAAAGGCTTCTTGAAGCTAAAGATGTAACTCTGTGAGATGAATTAACAGAACACAGAGCAGTTTCTCAGAAAGCTTCTTTCCAGTTTTGAACGGAAGATATTTCCTTTTTCACCATAGCCCTCTATGGGCTTCCAAATATCCCTTTGCCAATTCCACAAGAACAGCCTTAGCGAAAGGCTTCTTGAAGCTAAAGATGTAACTCTGTGAGATGAATTAACAGAACACAGAGCAGTTTCTCAGAAAGCTTCTTTCCAGTTTTGAATGGAAGATATTTCCTTTTTCACCATAGCCCTCTATTGGCTTCCAAATATCCCTTTGCCTATTCCACAAGAACAGCCTAAGCGAAAGGCTTCTTGAAGGGACAGATGTAACTCTGTGAGATAAATTAAGAGAACACAGAGCTGTTTCTCAAAACGCTTCTTTCCAGTTTTGAACGGACTATATTTCCTTTTCACCATAGCCCTCTCTGGGCTTCCAAATATCAATTTGCCATTTCCACAAGAACAGCCTCAGCGAAAGGCTTCTTGAAGGGAAAGATGTAACTCTGTGAGATGAATTAACAGAGCACAGAGCAGTTTGTCCGAAAGCTTCTTTCCAGTTTTGAACGGGACATATTTCCTTTTTCACCATAGCCCTCTATGGGCTTCCAAATGTCCCTTTGCCAATTCCACAAGAACAGCCTTAGCGAAAGGCTTCTTGAAGGGAAAGATGTAACTCTGTGAGATGAATAAATAGAACACAGAGCAGTTTCTCAGAGAGCTTCTTTCCAGTTTTGAACGGAAGATATTTCCTTTCTCACCATAGCCCTCAATGGGCTTCAAAATATCCCTTTGCCAATTCCACAAGAACAGCCTTAGCGAAAGGCTTCTTGAAGGGAAAGATGTAACTCTGTGAGATGAATTAACAGAACACAGAGCAGTTTCTCAGAAAGCTTCTTTCCAGTTTTGAACGGAAGATATTTCCTTTTTCACCATAGCCCTCTATGGGCTTCCAAATATCCCTTTGCCAATTCCACAAGAAGAGCCTTAGCGAAAGGCTTCTTGAAGGGAAAGATGTAACTCTGTGAGATGAATTAACAGAACACAGAGCAGTTTCTTAGAAAGCTTCTTTCCAGTTTTGAACCGAAGATATTTCCTTTTTCACCATAACCCTCTATGGGCTTCCAAATATCCCTTTGCCAATTCCACAAGAACAGCCTTAGCGAAAGGCTTCTTGAAGGGAAAGATGTAACTCTGTGAGATGAATAAATAGAACACAGAGCAGTTTCTTAGAAAGCTTCTTTCCATTTTTGAACGGAAGATATTTCCTTTGTCACCATAGCCATCTAAGGGCTTCCAAATACCACTTTGCCAATTCCACAAGAACAGCCTTAGCGAAAGGCTTCTTGAAGGGAAAGTTGTAACTCTGTGAGATGAATTTACAGAACACAGAGCAATTTCTCAAAGAGCTTCTTTCCAGTTTTGAACGGAAGATATTTCCTTTTTCACCATAGCCCTCTATGGGCTCCCAAATATCCCTATGAAAATTCCACAAGAACAACCCTAGCGAAAGGCTTCTTGAAGGGAAAGATGTAACTCTGTGAGATGAATTAACAGAACACAGAGCAGTTTCTCAGAGAGCTTCTTTCCAGTTTTGAACGGAAGATATTTCCTTTCTCACCATAGCTCTCAAAGGGCTTCAAAATATCCCTTTGCCAATTCCACAAGAACAGCCTTAGCGAAAGGCTTCTTGAAGGGAAAGATGTAACTCTGTGAGATGAATTAACAGAACACAGAGCAGTTTCTCAGGGAAGCTTCTTTCCAGTTTTGAACGGAAGATATTTCCTTTTTCACCATAGCCCTCTATGGGCTTCCAAATATCCCTTGCCAATTCCACAAGAACAGCCTTAGCGAAATGATTCTTGAAGGGAAAGATGTAACTCTGTGAGATGAATTAACAGAACACAAAGCAGTTTCTCAGAAAGCTTCCTTCCCGTTGTGAACGGAAGATATTTACTTTTTCACCATAGCCCTCTATGGGCTTCCAAATATCCCTTTGCCCATTCCACAAGAACAGCCTTAGTGAAAGGCTTCTTGAAGCTAAAGATGTAACTCTGTGAGATGAATTAACAGAACACAGAGCAGTTTCTCAGAAAGCTTCTTTCCAGTTTTGAACGGAAGATATTTCCTTTTTCACCATAGCCCTCTATGGGCTTCCAAATATCCCTTTGCCAATTCCACAAGAACAGCCTTAGCGAAAGGCTTCTTGAAGCTAAAGATGTAACTCTGTGAGATGAATTAACAGAACACAGAGCAGTTTCTCAGAAAGCTTCTTTCCAGTTTTGAATGGAAGATATTTCCTTTTTCACCATAGCCCTCTATTGGCTTCCAAATATCCCTTTGCCTATTCCACAAGAACAGCCTAAGCGAAAGGCTTCTTGAAGGGACAGATGTAACTCTGTGAGATAAATTAAGAGAACACAGAGCTGTTTCTCAAAACGCTTCTTTCCAGTTTTGAACGGACTATATTTCCTTTTCACCATAGCCCTCTCTGGGCTTCCAAATATCAATTTGCCAATTCCACAAGAACAGCCTCAGCGAAAGGCTTCTTGAAGGGAAAGATGTAACTCTGTGAGATGAATTAACAGAGCACAGAGCAGTTTGTCCGAAAGCTTCTTTCCAGTTTTGAACGGGACATATTTCCTTTTTCACCGTAGCCCTCTATGGGCTTCCAAATGTCCCTTTGCCAATTCCACAAGAACAGCCTTAGCGAAAGGCTTCTTGAAGGGAAAGATGTAACTCTGTGAGATGAATAAATAGAACACAGAGCAGTTTCTCAGAGAGCTTCTTTCCAGTTTTGAACGGAAGATATTTCCTTTCTCACCATAGCCCTCAATGGGCTTCAAAATATCCCTTTGCCAATTCCACAAGAACAGCCTTAGCGGAAGGCTTCTTGAAGGGAAAGATGTAACTCTGTGAGATGAATTAACAGAACACAGAGCAGTTTCTCAGAAAGCTTCTTTCCAGTTTTGAACGGAAGATATTTCCTTTTTCACCATAGCCCTCTATGGGCTTCCAAATATCCCTTTGCCAATTCCACAAGAAGAGCCTTAGCGAAAGGCTTCTTGAAGGGAAAGATGTAACTCTGTGAGATGAATTAACAGAACACAGAGCAGTTTCTTAGAAAGCTTCTTTCCAGTTTTGAACCGAAGATATTTCCTTTTTCACCATAACCCTCTATGGGCTTCCAAATATCCCTTTGCCAATTCCACAAGAACAGCCTTAGCGAAAGGCTTCTTGAAGGGAAAGATGTAACTCTTTGAGATGAATTAACAGAACACAGAGCAGTTTCTCAGAGAGCTTCTTTCCAGTTTTGAACGGAAGATATTTCCTTTTTCACCATAGCCCTCTATGGGCTTCCAAATATCACTTTGCCAAATCCACAAGAACAGCCTTAGCCAAAGGCTTTTTAAGGGAAAGATGTAACTCTGCGAGATGAATTAACAGAACACAGAGCAGTTTCTCAGAGAGCTTCTTTCCAGTTTTGAACGGAAGATGTTTCCTTATTCACCAAAGCCCTCTATGGGCTTCCAAATATCCCTTTGCCAATTCCACAAGAACAGCCTTAGCGAAAGGCTTCTTAAAGGGAAAGATGTAACTCTGTGAGATGAATTTACAAAAAACAGAGCAATTTTTCAGACAGCTTCTTTCCAGTTTTGAACGGAATATATTTCCTTTTTCACCATAGCCCTCTATGGGCTTCCAAATATGCCTTTGCCAATTCCACAAGAACAACCTTAGCGAAAGGATTCTTGAAGGGAAAGATGTAACCCTGTGAGATGAATTAACAGAACACAGAGCAGTTTCTCACAGAGCTTCTTTCCAGTTTTGAACGGAAGATATTTCCTTTTTCACCATCGCCCTCTATGGGCTTCCAAATATCCCTTTGCCAATTCCACAAGAACAGCCTTAGCGAAACGCTCTTGAAGGGAAAGATGTAACTCTGTGAGATGAATTAAGAGAACACAGAGCAGTTTCTCAGAAAGCTTCTTTCCAGTTTTGAACGGAAGATATTTCCTTTTTCACCATAGCCCTCTATGGGCTTCCAAATATCCCTTTGCCAGTTCCCCAAGAACAGCCTTAGCGAAAGGCTTCTTGAAGGGAAAGATGTAACTCTGTGAGATGAATTAACAGAACACAGAGCAGTTTCTCAGAAAGCTTCTTTCCAGTTTTGAACGGAAGATATTTCCTTTTTCACCGTAGCCCTCTATGGGCTTTCAAATATCACTTTGCCAAGTCCACAAGAATATCCTTCGCGAAAGTCTTCAGGAATTGAAAGATGTAACTCCGTGAGATGAATTAACAGAGCACAGAGCAGTTTCTCAGAAAGCTTCTTTCCAGTTTTAAACGGAAGATATTTCCTTTTTCAAAATAGCCCTCTATGGGCTTCCAAATATCCCTTTGCCAATTCCACAAGAACAGCCTTAGCGAAAGGCTTCTTGCAGGGAAAAATGTAACTCTGTGTGAGGAATTAACAGAACACAGAGCAGTTTCTCAGAAAGCTTCTTTCCAGTTTTGAACGGAAGATATTTCCTTTTTCACCATAGCCCTCTATGGGCTTCCAAATATCCCTTTGCCAATTCCACAAGAACAGCCTTAGCGAAAGGCTCCTTGAAGGTAAAGATGTAACTCTGTGAGATGAATTAACACAACATAGAGCAGTTTCTCAGAAAGCTTCTTTCCAGTTTTGAATGGAAGATATTTCCTTTTTCACCATAGCCCTTTATGGGCTTCCAAATATCCCTTTGCCAATTCCACAAGAACAGCCTTAGCGAAAGGCTTCTTGAAGGGAAAAATGTAACTCTGTGTGATGAATTAACAGAACACAGAGCAGTTTCTCAGAAAGCTTCTTTCCAGTTTTAAACGGAAGATATTTCCTTTTTCACCATAGCCCTCTAAGGGCTTCCAAATATCCCTTTGCCAATTCCACAAGAACAGCCTTAGCGAAAGGCTCCTTGAAGGTTAAGATGTAACTCTGTGAGATGAATTAACACAACACAGAGCAGTTTCTCAGAAAGCTTCTTTCCAGTTTTGAATGGAAGATATTTCCTTTTTCACCATAGCCCTCTATGGGCTTCCAAATATCCCTTTGCCAATTCCACAACTACAGCCTTAGCGAAAGGCTTCTTGAAGGGAAAGATGTAACTCTGTGAGATGAATTAACAGAACACAGAGCAGTTTCTCAGAGAGCTTGTTTCCAGTTTTGAACGGAAGATATTTCCTTTTTCACCATAGCCCTCTATGGGCTTCCAAATATCCCTTTGCCAATTCCACAAGAACAGCCTTAGCGAAAGGCTTCTTGAAGGGAAAGATGTAACTCTGTGAGATGAATTAACAGAACACAGAGCAGTTTCTCAGAAAGCTTGTTTCCAGTTTTGAACGGAAGATATTTCCTTTTTCACCGTAGCCCTCTATGGGCTTCCAAATATCCCTTTGCCAATTCCACAAGAACAGCCTTAGCGAAAGGCTTCTTGATGGAACAGATGTAACTCTGTGAGATAAATTAAGAGAACACAGGGCAGTTTCTCTGAAAGCTTCTTTCCAGTTTTGAACGGAAGATATTTCCTTTTTCACCATAGCCCTCTATTGGCTTCCAAATATCCCTTTGCCAATTCCACAAGAACAGCCTTAGCGAAAGGCTTCTTGAAGGGAAAGATGTAACTCTGTGAGATGAATTAACAGAACACAGAGCAGTTTCTCAGAAAGCTTGTTTCCAGTTTTGAACGGAAGATATTTCCTTTTTCACCGTAGCCCTCTATGGGCTTCCAAATATCCCTTTGCCAATTCCACAAGAACAGCCTTAGCGAAAGGCTTCTTGATGGAACAGATGTAACTCTGTGAGATAAATTAAGAGAACACAGGGCAGTTTCTCTGAAAGCTTCTTTCCAGTTTTGAACGGAAGATATTTCCTTTTTCACCATAGCCCTCTATTGGCTTCCAAATATCCCTTTGCCAATTCCACAAGAACAGCCTTAGCGAAAGGCTTCTTGAAGGGAAAGAAATAACTCTGTGAGATGAATTAACAGAACACAGAGCAGTTTCTCAGAAAGCTTCTTTCCGGTTTTGACAGAAGATATTTCCTTTTTCACCATAGCCCTCTATGGGCTTCCAAATATCACTTTGCCAATTCCACAAGAACAGCCTTAGCCAAAGGCTTCTTAACGGAAAGATGTAACTCTGTGAGATGAATTAAGACAACACATAGCAGTTTCTCAGAAAGCTTCTTTCCAGTTTTGAACGGAAGATATTTCCTTTTTCACCGTAGCCCTCTATGGGCTTCCAAATATCCCTTTTCCTATTCCACAAGAACAGCCTTAGCGAAAGGCTTCTTGAAGGGAAAGATGTAACTCTGTGAGATGAATTAAGAGAACACAGAGCAGTTTCTCAGAAAGCTTCTTTCCAGTTTTCAATGGAAGATATTTCCTTTTTCACCATAGCCCTCTATGGGCTTCCAAATATCCCTTTGCCAATTCCACAAGAATATCCTTCGAGAAAGTCTTCATGAATTGAAAGATGTAACTCTCCGAGATGAATTTACAGAACCCAGAGCAGTTTCTCAGAAAGCTTCTTTCCAGTTTTAAACGCAAGATATTTCCTTTTTCACCGTAGCCCTCTATGGGCTTCCAAATATGCTTTTGCCAATTCCACAAGAACAGCCTTAGCGAAAGGCTTCTTGAAGGGAAAGATGTAACTCTGTGAGATGAATTAACAGAACACAGAGCAGTTTCTCGGAAAGCTTCTTTCCAGTTTTGAACGGAAGATATTTCCTTTTTCACCATAGATCTCTATTGGCTTCCAAATATCCCTTTGCCAATTCCACAAGAACAGCCTTAGCGAAAGGCTTCTTGAAGAGAAAGATGTAACTCTGTGAGATGAATTAACAGAACACAGAGCAGTTTCTCAGAGAGTTTCTTTCCAGTTTTGAACGGAAGATATTTCCTTTTTCACCATAGCCCTCTATGGGCTTCCAAATATCACTTTGCCAATTCCACCAGAACAGCCTTAGCCAAAGGCTTCTTAACGGAAAGATGTAACCCTGTGAGATGAATTAACAGAACACAGAGCAGTTTCTCAGAGAGCTTCTTTCCAGTTTTGAACGGAAGATAGTTCCTTTTTCACCATAGCCCTCTATGGGCTTCCAAATATCCCTTTGCCAATTCCACAAGAACAGCCTTAGCGAAAGGCTTCTTGAAGGGAAAGTTGTAACTCTGTGAGATGAATTTACAGAACACAGAGCAGTTTCTCAGAGAGCTTCTTTCCAGTTATGAACGGAAGATATTTCCTTTTTCACCATAGCCCTTTATGGGCTTCCAAATATCCCTTTGCCAATTCCACAAGAACAGCCTTAGCGAAAGGCTTCTTGAAGGGAAAGATGTAACTCTGTGAGATGAATTAACAGAACACAGAGCAGTTTCTCAGAAAGCTTGTTTCCAGTTTTGAACGGAAGATATTTCCTTTTTCACCATAGCCCTCTATGGGCTTCCAAATATCCCTTTGCCAATTCCACAAGAACAGCCTTAGCGAAAGGCTTCTTGAAGGGAAAGATGTAACTCTGTGAGATGAATTAACAGAACACAGAGCATTTTCTCAGAAAGCTTCTTTTCAGTTTTGAACGGAAGATATTTCCTTTTTCACCATAGCCCTCTATGGGCTTCCAAATATCACTTTGCCAATTCCACAAGAACAGCCTTAGCGAAAGGACTCTTGAAGGGAAAGATGTAACTCTGTGAGATGAATTAAGAGAACACAGAGCAGTTTCTCAGAAAGCTTCTTTCCAGTTTTAAACGGAAGATATTTTCTTTTTCACCGTAGCCCTCTATGGGCTTCCAAATATCCCTTTGTCAATTACACAAAACAGCCTTAGCGAAAGGCTTCTTGAAGGGAAAGATGTAACTCTTTGAGATGAATTAACAGACCACAGAGCACTTTCTCATACAACATCTTTCCAGTTTTGAACGGGAGATATTTCCTTTTTCACCATAGCCCTCTATGGGCTTCCAACTATCCCTTTGCCAATACCACAAGAACAGCCTTAGCGAAAGGCTTCTTGAAGGAAAAGATGTAACTCTGTGAGATGAATTAACAGAACACAGAGCAGTTTCTCAGAGAGCTTCTTTCCAGTTTTGAACGGAAGATATTTCCTTTTTCACCATAGCCCTCTATGGGCTTCCAAATATCCCTTTGCCAATTCCACAAGAACAGCCTTAGCGAAAGGCTTCTTAAAGGGAAGATGTAACTCTGTGAGATGAATTAAGAGAACACATAGCAGTTTCTCAGAAAGCTTCTTTCCAGTTTTGAACGGAAGATATTTCCTTTTTCACCGTAGCCCTCTATGGGCTTCCAAATATCCCTTTTCCTATTCCACAAGAACAGCCTTAGCGAAAGGCTTCTTGAAGGGAAAGATGTAACTCTGTGAGATGAATTAAGAGAACACAGAGCAGCTTCTCAGAAAGCTTCTTTCCAGTTTTCAATTGAAGATATTTCCTTTTTCACCATAGCCCTCTATGGGCTTCCAAATATCCCTTTGCCAATTCCACAAGAACAGCCTTAGCGAAAGGCTTCTTGAAGGGAAAGTTGTAACTCTGTGAGATGAATTAACAGAACACAGAGCAGTTTCGCAGAAAGCTTCTTTCCAGTTTTGAACGGAAGATATTTCCTTTTTCACCGTAGCCCTCTATGGGCTTTCAAATATCCCTTTGCCAATTCCACAAGAATATCCTTCGCGAAAGTCTTCATGAATTGAAAGATGTAACACTCCGAGATGAATTTACAGAACCCAGAGCAGTTTCTCAGAAAGCTTCTTTCCAGTTTTAAACGCAAGATATTTCCTTTTTCACCGTAGCCCTCTATGGGCTTCCAAATATGCTTTTGCCAATTCCACAAGAATAGCTTTAGCGAAAGGCTTCTTGAAGGGAAAGATGTAACTGTGTGAAATGAGTTAACAGAACACAGAGCTGTTTCTCAGAGAGCTTCTTTCCAGTTTTGAACGGAAGATATTTCCTTTTTCACCATAGCCCTCTATGGGCTTCCAAATATCCCTTTGCCAATTCCACAAGAACAGCCTTAGCGAAAGGCTTCTTGAAGGGAAAGATGTAACTCTGTGAGATGAATTAACAGAACACAGAGCAGTTTCTCAGAAAGCTTCTTTCCAGTTTTGAACGGAAGATATTTCCTTTTTCACCATAGCCCTCTATTGGCTTCCAAATATCCCTTTGCCAATTCCACAAGAACAGCCTTAGCGAAAGGCTTCTTGAAGAGAAAGATGTGACTCTGTGAGATGAATTAACAGAACACAGAGCAGTTTCTCAGAGAGTTTCTTTCCAGTTTTGAACGGAAGATATTTCCTTTTTCACCATAGCCCTCTATGGGCTTCCAAATATCACTTTGCCAATTCCACCAGAACAGCCTTAGCCAAAGGCTTCTTAACGGAAAGATGTAACTCTGTGAGATGAATTAACAGAACACAGAGCAGTTTCTCAGAGAACTTCTTTCCAGTTTTGAACGGAAGATAGTTCCTTTTTCACCATAGCCCTCTATGGGCTTCCAAATATCCCTTTGCCAATTCCACAAGAACAGCCTTAGCGAAAGGCTTCTTGAAGGGAAAGTTGTAACTCTGTGAGATGAATTTACAGAACACAGAGCAGTTTCTCAGAGAGCTTCTTTCCAGTTATGAACGGAAGATATTTCCTTTTTCACCATAGCCCTTTATGGGCTTCCAAATATCCCTTTGCGAATTCCACAAGAACAGCCTTAGCAAAGGCTTCTTGAAGGGAAAGATGTAACTCTGTGAGATGAATTAGCAGAACACAGAGCAGTTTCTCAGAAAGCTTGTTTCCAGTTTTGAACGGAAGATATTTCCTTTTTCACCATAGCCCTCTATGGGCTTCCAAATATCCCTTTGCCAATTCCACAAGAACAGCCTTAGCGAAAGGCTTCTTGATGGAACAGATGTAACTCTGTGAGATAAATTAAGAGAACACAGAACAGTTTCTCAGAAAGCTTCTTTCCAGTTTTGAACGGAAGATATTTCCTTTTTCACCGTAGACCTCTATGGGCTACAAAATATCACGTTGCCAATTCCACAAGAATAGCCATAGCGAAAGGCTTTTGAAGGGAAAGATGTAACTCTGTGAGATGAATTAACAGAACACAGAGCAGTTTCTCAGAGTACTTCTTCCCAGTTTTTAATGGGAGATATTTCCTTTTTCACCATAGCCCTCTATGGGCTTCCAAATATTTATTTGCCAATTCCACAAGAACAGCCTTAGTGAAAGGCTTCTTGAAGGGAAAGATGTAACTCTGTGAGATGAATTAACAGAACACAGAGCAGTTTCTCAGAAAGCTTCTTTCATGTTTTGAACGGAAGATATTTCCTTTTTCACCGTAGCCCTCTATGGGCTTCCAAATATCACTTTGCCAATTCCACAAGAACAGCCTTAGCGAAAGGACTCTTAAAGGGAAAGATGTAACACTGTGAGATGAATTAAGAGAACACAGAGCAGTTTCTCAGAAAGCTTCTTTCCAGTTTTAAACGGAAGATATTTCCTTTTTCACCGTAGCCCTCTATGCTCTTCCAAATATCCCTTTGTCAATTACACAAGAACAGCCTTAGCGAAAGGCTTCTTGAAGGGAAAGATGTAACTCTTTGAGATGAATTAACAGACCACAGAGCACTTTCTCAGAGAACATCTTTCCAGTTTTGAACGGGAGATATTTCCTTTTTCACCATAGCCCTCTATGGGCTTCCAACTATCCCTTTGCCAATACCTCAAGGACAGCCTTAGCGAAAGGCTTCTTGAAGGAAAAGATGTAACTCTGTGAGATGAATTAACAGAACACAGAGTAGTTTCTCAGAAAGCTTCTTTCCAGTTTTGAACGGAAGATATTTCCTTTTTCACCATAGCCCTCTATGGGCTTCCAAATATCCCTTTGCCAATTCCACAAGAACAGCCTTAGCGAAAGCTTCTTAGAGGGAAGATGTAACTCTGTGAGATGAATTAAGAGAACACAGAGCAGTTTCTCAGAAAGATTCTTTCCAGTTTTCAATGGAAGATATTTAATTTTTCACCATAGCCCTCTATGGGCTTCCAAATATCCCTTTGCCAATTCCACAAGAACAGCCTTAGCGAAAGGCTTCTTGAAGGGAAAGATGTAACTCTGTGAGATGAATTAACAGAACACAGAGCAGTTTCGCTGAAAGCTTCTTTCCAGTTTTGAACGGAAGATATTTCCTTTTTCACCGTAGCCCTCTATGGGCTTTCAAATATCCCTTCGCCAATTCCACAAGAATATCCTTCGCGAAAGTCTTCATGAATTGAAAGATGTAACTCTCCGAGATGAATTTACAGAACCCAGAGCAGTTTCTCAGAAAGCTTCTTTCCAGTTTTAAACGCAAGATATTTCCTTTTTCACCGTAGCCCTCTATGGGCTTCCAAATATGCTTTTGCCAATTCCACAAGAACAGCCTTAGCGAAAGGCTTCTTGAAGGGAAAGATGTAACTGTGTGAAATGAGTTAACAGAACACAGAGCAGTTTCTAAGATAGCTTCTTTCCAGTTTTGAACGGAAGATATTTCCTTTTTCACCATAGCCCTCTATGGGCTTCCAAATATCCCTTTGCCAATTCCACAAGAACAGCCTTAGCGAAACGCTCTTGAAGGGAAAGATGTAACTCTGTGAGATGAATTAAGAGAACACAGAGCAGTTTCTCAGAAAGCTTCTTTCCAGTTTTGAACGGAAGATATTTCCTTTTTCACCATAGCCCTCTATGGGCTTCCAAATATCCCTTTGCCAATTCCCCAAGAACAGCCTTAGCGAAAGGCTTCTTGAAGGGAAAGATGTAACTCTGTGAGATGAATTAACAGAACACAGAGCAGTTTCTCAGAAAGCTTCTTTCCAGTTTTGAACGGAAGATATTTCCTTTTTCACCGTAGCCCTCTATGGGCTTTCAAATATCACTTTGCCAAGTCCACAAGAATATCCTTCGCGAAAGTCTTCAGGAATTGAAAGATGTAACTCCGTGAGATGAATTAACAGAGCACAGAGCAGTTTCTCAGAAAGCTTCTTTCCAGTTTTAAACGGAAGATATTTCCTTTTTCAAAATAGCCCTCTATGGGCTTCCAAATATCCCTTTGCCAATTCCACAAGAACAGCCTTAGCGAAAGGCTTCTTGCAGGGAAAAATGTAACTCTGTGTGAGGAATTAACAGAACACAGAGCAGTTTCTCAGAAAGCTTCTTTCCAGTTTTGAACGGAAGATATTTCCTTTTTCACCATAGCCCTCTATGGGCTTCCAAATATCCCTTTGCCAATTCCACAAGAACAGCCTTAGCGAAAGGCTCCTTGAAGGTAAAGATGTAACTCTGTGAGATGAATTAACACAACATAGAGCAGTTTCTCAGAAAGCTTCTTTCCAGTTTTGAATGGAAGATATTTCCTTTTTCACCATAGCCCTTTATGGGCTTCCAAATATCCCTTTGCCAATTCCACAAGAACAGCCTTAGCGAAAGGCTTCTTGAAGGGAAAAATGTAACTCTGTGTGATGAATTAACAGAACACAGAGCAGTTTCTCAGAAAGCTTCTTTCCAGTTTTAAACGGAAGATATTTCCTTTTTCACCATAGCCCTCTAAGGGCTTCCAAATATCCCTTTGCCAATTCCACAAGAACAGCCTTAGCGAAAGGCTCCTTGAAGGTTAAGATGTAACTCTGTGAGATGAATTAACACAACACAGAGCAGTTTCTCAGAAAGCTTCTTTCCAGTTTTGAATGGAAGATATTTCCTTTTTCACCATAGCCCTCTATGGGCTTCCAAATATCCCTTTGCCAATTCCACAACTACAGCCTTAGCGAAAGGCTTCTTGAAGGGAAAGATGTAACTCTGTGAGATGAATTAACAGAACACAGAGCAGTTTCTCAGAGAGCTTGTTTCCAGTTTTGAACGGAAGATATTTCCTTTTTCACCATAGCCCTCTATGGGCTTCCAAATATCCCTTTGCCAATTCCACAAGAACAGCCTTAGCGAAAGGCTTCTTGAAGGGAAAGATGTAACTCTGTGAGATGAATTAACAGAACACAGAGCAGTTTCTCAGAAAGCTTGTTTCCAGTTTTGAACGGAAGATATTTCCTTTTTCACCGTAGCCCTCTATGGGCTTCCAAATATCCCTTTGCCAATTCCACAAGAACAGCCTTAGCGAAAGGCTTCTTGATGGAACAGATGTAACTCTGTGAGATAAATTAAGAGAACACAGGGCAGTTTCTCTGAAAGCTTCTTTCCAGTTTTGAACGGAAGATATTTCCTTTTTCACCATAGCCCTCTATTGGCTTCCAAATATCCCTTTGCCAATTCCACAAGAACAGCCTTAGCGAAAGGCTTCTTGAAGGGAAAGATGTAACTCTGTGAGATGAATTAACAGAACACAGAGCAGTTTCTCAGAAAGCTTGTTTCCAGTTTTGAACGGAAGATATTTCCTTTTTCACCGTAGCCCTCTATGGGCTTCCAAATATCCCTTTGCCAATTCCACAAGAACAGCCTTAGCGAAAGGCTTCTTGATGGAACAGATGTAACTCTGTGAGATAAATTAAGAGAACACAGGGCAGTTTCTCTGAAAGCTTCTTTCCAGTTTTGAACGGAAGATATTTCCTTTTTCACCATAGCCCTCTATTGGCTTCCAAATATCCCTTTGCCAATTCCACAAGAACAGCCTTAGCGAAAGGCTTCTTGAAGGGAAAGAAATAACTCTGTGAGATGAATTAACAGAACACAGAGCAGTTTCTCAGAAAGCTTCTTTCCGGTTTTGACAGAAGATATTTCCTTTTTCACCATAGCCCTCTATGGGCTTCCAAATATCACTTTGCCAATTCCACAAGAACAGCCTTAGCCAAAGGCTTCTTAACGGAAAGATGTAACTCTGTGAGATGAATTAAGACAACACATAGCAGTTTCTCAGAAAGCTTCTTTCCAGTTTTGAACGGAAGATATTTCCTTTTTCACCGTAGCCCTCTATGGGCTTCCAAATATCCCTTTTCCTATTCCACAAGAACAGCCTTAGCGAAAGGCTTCTTGAAGGGAAAGATGTAACTCTGTGAGATGAATTAAGAGAACACAGAGCAGTTTCTCAGAAAGCTTCTTTCCAGTTTTCAATGGAAGATATTTCCTTTTTCACCATAGCCCTCTATGGGCTTCCAAATATCCCTTTGCCAATTCCACAAGAATATCCTTCGAGAAAGTCTTCATGAATTGAAAGATGTAACTCTCCGAGATGAATTTACAGAACCCAGAGCAGTTTCTCAGAAAGCTTCTTTCCAGTTTTAAACGCAAGATATTTCCTTTTTCACCGTAGCCCTCTATGGGCTTCCAAATATGCTTTTGCCAATTCCACAAGAACAGCCTTAGCGAAAGGCTTCTTGAAGGGAAAGATGTAACTCTGTGAGATGAATTAACAGAACACAGAGCAGTTTCTCGGAAAGCTTCTTTCCAGTTTTGAACGGAAGATATTTCCTTTTTCACCATAGATCTCTATTGGCTTCCAAATATCCCTTTGCCAATTCCACAAGAACAGCCTTAGCGAAAGGCTTCTTGAAGAGAAAGATGTAACTCTGTGAGATGAATTAACAGAACACAGAGCAGTTTCTCAGAGAGTTTCTTTCCAGTTTTGAACGGAAGATATTTCCTTTTTCACCATAGCCCTCTATGGGCTTCCAAATATCACTTTGCCAATTCCACCAGAACAGCCTTAGCCAAAGGCTTCTTAACGGAAAGATGTAACCCTGTGAGATGAATTAACAGAACACAGAGCAGTTTCTCAGAGAGCTTCTTTCCAGTTTTGAACGGAAGATAGTTCCTTTTTCACCATAGCCCTCTATGGGCTTCCAAATATCCCTTTGCCAATTCCACAAGAACAGCCTTAGCGAAAGGCTTCTTGAAGGGAAAGTTGTAACTCTGTGAGATGAATTTACAGAACACAGAGCAGTTTCTCAGAGAGCTTCTTTCCAGTTATGAACGGAAGATATTTCCTTTTTCACCATAGCCCTTTATGGGCTTCCAAATATCCCTTTGCCAATTCCACAAGAACAGCCTTAGCGAAAGGCTTCTTGAAGGGAAAGATGTAACTCTGTGAGATGAATTAACAGAACACAGAGCAGTTTCTCAGAAAGCTTGTTTCCAGTTTTGAACGGAAGATATTTCCTTTTTCACCATAGCCCTCTATGGGCTTCCAAATATCCCTTTGCCAATTCCACAAGAACAGCCTTAGCGAAAGGCTTCTTGAAGGGAAAGATGTAACTCTGTGAGATGAATTAACAGAACACAGAGCATTTTCTCAGAAAGCTTCTTTTCAGTTTTGAACGGAAGATATTTCCTTTTTCACCATAGCCCTCTATGGGCTTCCAAATATCACTTTGCCAATTCCACAAGAACAGCCTTAGCGAAAGGACTCTTGAAGGGAAAGATGTAACTCTGTGAGATGAATTAAGAGAACACAGAGCAGTTTCTCAGAAAGCTTCTTTCCAGTTTTAAACGGAAGATATTTTCTTTTTCACCGTAGCCCTCTATGGGCTTCCAAATATCCCTTTGTCAATTACACAAAACAGCCTTAGCGAAAGGCTTCTTGAAGGGAAAGATGTAACTCTTTGAGATGAATTAACAGACCACAGAGCACTTTCTCATACAACATCTTTCCAGTTTTGAACGGGAGATATTTCCTTTTTCACCATAGCCCTCTATGGGCTTCCAACTATCCCTTTGCCAATACCACAAGAACAGCCTTAGCGAAAGGCTTCTTGAAGGAAAAGATGTAACTCTGTGAGATGAATTAACAGAACACAGAGCAGTTTCTCAGAGAGCTTCTTTCCAGTTTTGAACGGAAGATATTTCCTTTTTCACCATAGCCCTCTATGGGCTTCCAAATATCCCTTTGCCAATTCCACAAGAACAGCCTTAGCGAAAGGCTTCTTAAAGGGAAGATGTAACTCTGTGAGATGAATTAAGAGAACACATAGCAGTTTCTCAGAAAGCTTCTTTCCAGTTTTGAACGGAAGATATTTCCTTTTTCACCGTAGCCCTCTATGGGCTTCCAAATATCCCTTTTCCTATTCCACAAGAACAGCCTTAGCGAAAGGCTTCTTGAAGGGAAAGATGTAACTCTGTGAGATGAATTAAGAGAACACAGAGCAGCTTCTCAGAAAGCTTCTTTCCAGTTTTCAATTGAAGATATTTCCTTTTTCACCATAGCCCTCTATGGGCTTCCAAATATCCCTTTGCCAATTCCACAAGAACAGCCTTAGCGAAAGGCTTCTTGAAGGGAAAGTTGTAACTCTGTGAGATGAATTAACAGAACACAGAGCAGTTTCGCAGAAAGCTTCTTTCCAGTTTTGAACGGAAGATATTTCCTTTTTCACCGTAGCCCTCTATGGGCTTTCAAATATCCCTTTGCCAATTCCACAAGAATATCCTTCGCGAAAGTCTTCATGAATTGAAAGATGTAACACTCCGAGATGAATTTACAGAACCCAGAGCAGTTTCTCAGAAAGCTTCTTTCCAGTTTTAAACGCAAGATATTTCCTTTTTCACCGTAGCCCTCTATGGGCTTCCAAATATGCTTTTGCCAATTCCACAAGAATAGCTTTAGCGAAAGGCTTCTTGAAGGGAAAGATGTAACTGTGTGAAATGAGTTAACAGAACACAGAGCTGTTTCTCAGAGAGCTTCTTTCCAGTTTTGAACGGAAGATATTTCCTTTTTCACCATAGCCCTCTATGGGCTTCCAAATATCCCTTTGCCAATTCCACAAGAACAGCCTTAGCGAAAGGCTTCTTGAAGGGAAAGATGTAACTCTGTGAGATGAATTAACAGAACACAGAGCAGTTTCTCAGAAAGCTTCTTTCCAGTTTTGAACGGAAGATATTTCCTTTTTCACCATAGCCCTCTATTGGCTTCCAAATATCCCTTTGCCAATTCCACAAGAACAGCCTTAGCGAAAGGCTTCTTGAAGAGAAAGATGTGACTCTGTGAGATGAATTAACAGAACACAGAGCAGTTTCTCAGAGAGTTTCTTTCCAGTTTTGAACGGAAGATATTTCCTTTTTCACCATAGCCCTCTATGGGCTTCCAAATATCACTTTGCCAATTCCACCAGAACAGCCTTAGCCAAAGGCTTCTTAACGGAAAGATGTAACTCTGTGAGATGAATTAACAGAACACAGAGCAGTTTCTCAGAGAACTTCTTTCCAGTTTTGAACGGAAGATAGTTCCTTTTTCACCATAGCCCTCTATGGGCTTCCAAATATCCCTTTGCCAATTCCACAAGAACAGCCTTAGCGAAAGGCTTCTTGAAGGGAAAGTTGTAACTCTGTGAGATGAATTTACAGAACACAGAGCAGTTTCTCAGAGAGCTTCTTTCCAGTTATGAACGGAAGATATTTCCTTTTTCACCATAGCCCTTTATGGGCTTCCAAATATCCCTTTGCGAATTCCACAAGAACAGCCTTAGCAAAGGCTTCTTGAAGGGAAAGATGTAACTCTGTGAGATGAATTAGCAGAACACAGAGCAGTTTCTCAGAAAGCTTGTTTCCAGTTTTGAACGGAAGATATTTCCTTTTTCACCATAGCCCTCTATGGGCTTCCAAATATCCCTTTGCCAATTCCACAAGAACAGCCTTAGCGAAAGGCTTCTTGATGGAACAGATGTAACTCTGTGAGATAAATTAAGAGAACACAGAACAGTTTCTCAGAAAGCTTCTTTCCAGTTTTGAACGGAAGATATTTCCTTTTTCACCGTAGACCTCTATGGGCTACAAAATATCACGTTGCCAATTCCACAAGAATAGCCATAGCGAAAGGCTTTTGAAGGGAAAGATGTAACTCTGTGAGATGAATTAACAGAACACAGAGCAGTTTCTCAGAGTACTTCTTCCCAGTTTTTAATGGGAGATATTTCCTTTTTCACCATAGCCCTCTATGGGCTTCCAAATATTTATTTGCCAATTCCACAAGAACAGCCTTAGTGAAAGGCTTCTTGAAGGGAAAGATGTAACTCTGTGAGATGAATTAACAGAACACAGAGCAGTTTCTCAGAAAGCTTCTTTCATGTTTTGAACGGAAGATATTTCCTTTTTCACCGTAGCCCTCTATGGGCTTCCAAATATCACTTTGCCAATTCCACAAGAACAGCCTTAGCGAAAGGACTCTTAAAGGGAAAGATGTAACACTGTGAGATGAATTAAGAGAACACAGAGCAGTTTCTCAGAAAGCTTCTTTCCAGTTTTAAACGGAAGATATTTCCTTTTTCACCGTAGCCCTCTATGCTCTTCCAAATATCCCTTTGTCAATTACACAAGAACAGCCTTAGCGAAAGGCTTCTTGAAGGGAAAGATGTAACTCTTTGAGATGAATTAACAGACCACAGAGCACTTTCTCAGAGAACATCTTTCCAGTTTTGAACGGGAGATATTTCCTTTTTCACCATAGCCCTCTATGGGCTTCCAACTATCCCTTTGCCAATACCTCAAGGACAGCCTTAGCGAAAGGCTTCTTGAAGGAAAAGATGTAACTCTGTGAGATGAATTAACAGAACACAGAGTAGTTTCTCAGAAAGCTTCTTTCCAGTTTTGAACGGAATATATTTCCTTTTTCACCATAGCCCTCTATGGGCTTCCAAATATCCCTTTGCCAATTCCACAAGAACAGCCTTAGCGAAAGCTTCTTAGAGGGAAGATGTAACTCTGTGAGATGAATTAAGAGAACACAGAGCAGTTTCTCAGAAAGATTCTTTCCAGTTTTCAATGGAAGATATTTAATTTTTCACCATAGCCCTCTATGGGCTTCCAAATATCCCTTTGCCAATTCCACAAGAACAGCCTTAGCGAAAGGCTTCTTGAAGGGAAAGATGTAACTCTGTGAGATGAATTAACAGAACACAGAGCAGTTTCGCTGAAAGCTTCTTTCCAGTTTTGAACGGAAGATATTTCCTTTTTCACCGTAGCCCTCTATGGGCTTTCAAATATCCCTTCGCCAATTCCACAAGAATATCCTTCGCGAAAGTCTTCATGAATTGAAAGATGTAACTCTCCGAGATGAATTTACAGAACCCAGAGCAGTTTCTCAGAAAGCTTCTTTCCAGTTTTAAACGCAAGATATTTCCTTTTTCACCGTAGCCCTCTATGGGCTTCCAAATATGCTTTTGCCAATTCCACAAGAACAGCCTTAGCGAAAGGCTTCTTGAAGGGAAAGATGTAACTGTGTGAAATGAGTTAACAGAACACAGAGCAGTTTCTAAGATAGCTTCTTTCCAGTTTTGAACGGAAGATATTTCCTTTTTCACCATAGCCCTCTATGGGCTTCCAAATATCCCTTTGCCAACTCCACAAGAACAGCCTTAGCGAAAGGCTTCTTGAAGGGAAAGATGTAACTCTGTGAGATGAATTAACAGAACACAGAGCAGTTTCTCAGAAAGATTCTTTCCAGTTTTGAACGGAAGATATTTCCTTTTTCACCATAGCCCTCTATTGGCTTCCAAATATCCCTTTGCCAATTCCACAAGAACAGCCTCAGCGAAAGGCTTCTTGAAGAGAAAGATGTAACTCTGTGAGATGAATTAACAGAACACAGAGCAGTTTCTCAGAGAGATTCTTTCCAGTTTTGAACGGAAGATATTTCCTTTTTCACTATAGCCCTCTATGGGCTTCCAAATATCACTTTGCCAATTCCACCAGAACAGCCTTAGCCAAAGGCTTCTTACCGGAAAGATGTAACTCTGTGAGATGAATTAACAGAACACAGAGCAGTTTCTCAGAGAACTTCTTTCCAGTTTTGAACGGAAGATAGTTCCTTTTTCACCATAGCCCTCTATGGGCTTCCAAATATCCCTTTGCCAATTCCACAAGAATAGCCTTAGCGAAAGGCTTCTTGATGGAACAGATGTAACTCTGTGAGATAAATTAAGAGAACACAGAACAGTTTCTCAGAAAGCTTCTTTCCAGTTTTGAACGGAAGATATTTCCTTTTTCACCGTAGCCCTCTATGGGCTACCAAATATCACGTTTCCAATTCCACAAGAACAGCCTTAGCGAAAGGCTTTTGAAGGGAAAGATGTAACTCTGTGAGATGAATTAACAGAACACAGAGCAGTTTCTCAGAGTACTTCTTCCCAGTTTTTAATGGGAGATATTTCCTTTTTCACCATAGCCCCCTATGGGCTTCCAAATATCCCTTTCCCAATTCCACAAGAACAGCCTTAGTGAAAGGCTTCTTGAAGGGTAAGATGTAACTCTGTGAGATGAATTAACAGAACACAGAGCAGTTTCTCAGAAAGCTTCTTTCCAGTTTTGAACGGAAGATATTTCCTTTTTCACCATAGCCCTCTATGGGCTTCCAAATATCACTTTGCCAATTCCACAAGAACAGCCTTAGCGAAAGGACTCTTAAAGGGAAAGATGTAACTCTGTGAGATGAATTAAGAGAACACAGAGCAGTTTCTCAGAAAGCTTCTTTCCAGTTTTGAACGGAAGATATTTCCTTTTTCACCGTAGCCCTCTATGGGCTTCCAAATATCCCTTTGTCAATTACACAAGAACAGCCTTAGCGAAAGGCTTCTTGAAGGGAAAGATGTAACTCTTTGAGATGAATTAACAGACCACAGAGCACTTTCTCAGAGAACATCTTTCCAGTTTTGAACGGGAGATATTTCCTTTTTCACCATAGCCCTGTATGGGCTTCCAACTATCCCTATGCCAATACCACAAGAACAGCCTTAGCGAAAGGCTTCTTGAAGGGAAAGATGTAACTCTGTGAGATGAATTAACAGAACACAGAGTAGTTTCTCAGAAAGCTTCTTTCCAGTTTTGAACGGAAGATATTTCCTTTTTCACCATAGCCCTCTATGGGCTTCCAAATATCCCTTTGCCAATTCCACAAGAACAGCCTTAGCGAAAGGCTTCTTAAAGGGAAGATGTAACTCTGTGAGATGAATTAAGAGAACACGTAGCAGTTTCTCAGAAAGCTTCTTTCCAGTTTTGAACGGAAGATATTTCCTTTTTCACCGTAGCCCTCTATGGGCTTCCAAATATCCCTTTTCCTATTCCACAAGAACAGCCTTAGCGAAAGGCTTCTTGAAGGGAAAGATGTAACTCTGTGAGATGAACTAAGAGAACACAGAGCAGTTTCTCAGAAAGCTTCTTTCCAGTTTTCAATGGAAGATATTTCCTTTTTCACCATAGCCCTCTATGGGCTTCCAAATATCCCTTTGCCAATTCCACAAGAACAGCCTTAGCGAAAGGCTTCTTGAAGGGAAAGATGTAACTCTGTGAGATGAATTAACAGAACACAGAGCAGTGTCTCAGAAAGCTTCTTTCCAGTTTTGAACGGAAGATATTTCCTTTTTCACCATAGCCCTCTTTTGGCTTCCAAATATCCCTTTGCCAATTCCACAAGAACAGCCTTAGCGAAAGGCTTCTTGAAGAGAAAGATGTAACTCTGTGAGATGAATTAACAGAACACAGAGCAGTTTCTCAGAGAGTTTCTTTCCAGTTTTGAACGGAAGATATTTCCTTTTTCACCATAGCCCTCTATGGGCTTCCAAATATCACTTTGCCAATTCCACAAAAACAGCCTTAGCCAAAGGCTTCTTAACGGAAAGATGTAACTCTGTGAGATGAATTAACAGAACACAAAGCAGTTTCTCAGAGAGCTTCTTTCCAGTTTTGAACGGAAGATAGTTCCTTTTTCAGTATAGCCCTCTACGGGCTTCCAAATATCCCTTTGCCAATTCCACAAGAACAGCCTTAGCGAAAGGCTTCTTGAAGGGAAAGTTGTAACTCTGTGAGATGAATTTACAGAACACAGAGCAATTTCTCAGAGAGCTTCTTTTCAGTTTTGAACGGAAGATATTTCCTTTTTCACCATAGCTCTCTATGGGCTTCCAAATATCCCTTTGCCAATTCCACAAGAACAGCCTTAGCCAAAGGCTTCTTGAAGGGAAAGATGTAACCCTGTGAGATGAATTAACAGAACACAGAGCAGTTTCTCAGGGAGCTTCTTTCCAGTTCTGAACGGAAGATATTTCCTTTTTCACCATATCCTCTACGGGCTTGCAAATATCCCTTTGCCAATTCCACAAGAACAGCCTTAGCGAAAGGCTTCTTGAAGGGAAAGATGTAACTCTGTGAGATGAATTAACAGAACACAGAACAGTTTCTCAGAAAGCTTCTTTCCATTTTTGAATGGAAGACATTTCCTTTTTCACCATAGCCATCTATGGGCTTCCAAATATCCCTTTGCCAATTCCACAAGAACAGCCTTAGCAAAAGGATTCTTGAAGGGAAAGATGTAACTCTGTGAGATGAATTAACAGAACACAGAGCAGTTTCTCAGAAAGCTTCTTTCCAGTTTTGAACGGAAGATATTTCCTTTTTCTCTGTAGCCCTCTAAGGGCTTCCAAATATCCTTTTGCCAATTCCACAAGAACAGCCTTAGCGAAAGGCTTCTTGAAGGGAAAGATGTAACTCTGTGAGATGAATTAACAGAACACAGAGCAGTTTCTCAGAAATCTTGTTTTCAGTTTTGAACGGAAGATATTTCCTTTTTCACCATGGCCCTCTATGGGTTTCCAAATATCCCTTTGCCAATTCCACAAGAACAGCCTTAGCGAAAGGCTTGTTGAAGGGAAAGATGTAACTCTGTGAGATGAATTAACAGAACACAGAGCAGTTTCTCAGAAAGCTTCTTTCCAGTTTTGAGCGGAAGGTATTTCCTTTTTAACCATAGCCCTCTATGGGCTTCCAAATATCCCTTTGCCAATTCCAAAAGAACAGCCTCAGCCAAAGGTTTCTTGAAGGGGAAGATGTAACTCTGTGAGATGAATTAACAGAACACAGAGCAGTTTCTCAGAGAGCTTCTTCCCAGTTTTGAATGAGAGATATTTCCTTTTTCACCATAGCCCTCTATGGGCTTCCAAATATCCCTTTGCCAATTCCACAAGAACAGCCTTTGCGAAAGGCTTCTTGAAGGGAAAGATGTAACTCTGTGAGATGAATTAACAGAACACAGAGCAGTTTCTCAGAAAGCTTCTTTCCAGTTTTGAACGGAAGATATTTCCTTTTTCACCGTAGCCCTCTATGGGCTTCCAAATATCCCTTTGCCAATTCCACAAGAACAGCCTTAGCCAAAGGCTTCTTGAAGGGAAAGATGTAACCCTGTGGGATGAATTAACAGAACACAGAGCAGTTTCTCAGAAAGCTTCTTTCCAGTTCTGAACGGAAATATTTCCTTTTTCACCATAGTCCTCTACGGGCTTCCAAATATCCCTTTGCCAATTCCACATGAACAGCCTTAGCGAATGGCTTCTTGAAGGGAAAGATGTAACTCTGTGAGATGAATTAACAGAACACAGAGCAGTTTCGCAGAAAGCTTGTTTCCAGTTTTGAACGGAAGATATTTCCTTTTTCACCATAGCCCTCTATGGGCTTCCAAATATCCCTTTGCGAATTCCACAAGAACAGCCTTAGCGAAAGGCTTCTTGAAGGAACAGATGTAACTCTGTGAGATGAATTAACAGAACACAGAGCAGTTTCTCAGAAAGCTTCTTTCCAGTTTTGAACGGAAGATATTTCCTTTTTCACCGTAGCCCTCTATGGTCTACCAAATATCGCGTTGCCAATTCCACAAGAACAGCCTTAGCGAAAGGCTTCTTGAAGAGAAAAATGTAACTCTGTGAGATGAATTAACAGAACACAGAGCAGTTTCTCAGAGTGCTTCTTCCCAGTTTTTAATGGGAGATATTTCCTTTTTCACCATAGCCCTCTATGGGCTTCCAAATATCACTTTGCCAATTCCACAAGAACAGCCTTAGCGAAAGCACTCTTGAAGGGAAAGATGTAACTCTGTGAGATGAATTAAGAGAACACAGAGCAGTTTCTCAGAAAGCATCTTTCCAGTTTTAAACGGAAGATATTTCCTTTTTCACCGTAGCCCTCTAAGGGCTTCCAAATATCCCTTTTTCAATTACACAAGAACAGTCTTAGCGAAAGGCTTCTTGAAGGGAAAGATGTAACTCTGTGAGATGAATTAACAGAACACAGAGCAGTTTCTCAGAGAACTTCTTTCCAGTTTTGAACGGAAGATATTTCCTTTTTCACCATAGCCTTCTATGGGCTTCCAACTATCCCTTTGCCAATACCACAAGAACAGCCTTGGCGAAAGGCTTCTTGAAGGGAAAGTTGTAACTCTGTGAGATGAATTAACAGAACACAGAGCAGTATCTCAGAAGGCTTCTTTCCAGTTTTGAACGGAAGATATTTCCTTTTTCACCATAGCCCTCTATGGGCTTCCAAATATCCCTTTGCCAATTCCACAAGAACAGCCTAAGCGAAAGGCTTTTTAAAGGGAAGATGTAACTCTGTGAGATGAATTAACAGAACACTGAGCAGTTTCTCAGAAAGCTTCTTTCCAGTTTTGAACGGAAGATATTTCCTTTTTCACCGTAGCCCTATATGGGCTTCCAAATATCCCTTTTCCAATTCCACAAGAACAGCCTTAGCGAAAGGCTTCTTGAAGGGAAAGATGTAACTCTGTGAGATGAATTAACAGAACACAGAGCAGTTTCTCAGAAAGCTTCTTTCCAGTTTTCAATGGAAGATATTTCCTTTTTCACCATAGCCCTCTATGGGCTTCCAAATATCCCTTTGCCAATTCCACAAGAACAGCCTTAGCGAAAGGCTTCTTGAAGGGACAGATGTAACTCTGTGAGATGAATTAACAGAACACAGAGCAGTTTCTCAGAAAGCTTGTTTTCAGTTTTGAACGGAAGATAATTCCTTTTTCACCATAGCCCTCTAAGGGCTTCCAAATATCCCTTTGAAAATTCCACAAGAACAGTCTTAGCGTAAGGCTTCTTGAAGGGAAAGATGTAACTCTGTGAGATGAATTAACAGAACACAGAGCAGTTTCTCAGAAAGCTTCTTTCCAGTTTTGAACGGAAGATATTTCCTTTTTCATCGTAGCCCTCTTTGGGCTTCCAAATATCCCTTTGCCAATTCCAAAAGAACAGCCTCAGCCAAAGGTTTCTTGAAGGGGAAGATGTAACTCTCTGAGATGAATTAAAGGAACACAGAGCAGTTTCCCAGAGAGATTCTTCCCAGTTTTGAACGAGAGATATTTCCTTTTTCACCATAGCCATCTATGGGCTTCCAAATATCCCTTTGCCAATTCCACAAGAACAGCCTTTGCGAAAGGCTTCTTGAAGGGAAAGATGTAACTCTGTGAGATGAATTAACAGAACACAGAGCTGTTTCTCAGAGAGCTTCTTTCCAGTTTTGAACGGAAGATATTTCCTTTTTCACCATAGCCCTCTATGGGCTTCCAAATATCCCTTTGCCAATTCCACAAGAACAGCCTTAGCGAAAGGCTTCTTGAAGGGAAAGATGTAACTCTGTGAGATGAATTAACAGAACACAGAGCAGTTTCTCAGTAAGCTTCTGTCCAGTTTTGAACGGAAGATATTTCCTTTTTCACCGTAGCCCTCTATGGGCTTCCAAATATCCCTTTGCCAATTCCACAAGAACAGCCTTAGCGAAAGGCTTCTTGAAGGGAAAGATGTAACTCTGTGAGATGAATTAACAGAACACAGAGCAGTTTCTCAGAAATCTTGTTTTCAGTTTTGAACGGAAGATATTTCCTTTTTCACCATGGCCCTCTATGGGTTTCCAAATATCCCTTTGCCAATTCCACAAGAACAGCCTTAGCGAAAGGCTTCTTGAAGGGAAAGATGTAACTCTGTGAGATGAATTAACAGAACACAGAGCAGTTTCTCAGAAAGCTTCTTTCCAGTTTTGAGCGGAAGGTATTTCCTTTTTAACCATAGCCCTCTATGGGCTTCCAAATATCCCTTTGCCAATTCCAAAAGAACAGCCTCAGCCAAAGGTTTCTTGAAGGGGAAGATGTAACTCTGTGAGATGAATTAACAGAACACAGAGCAGTTTCTCAGAGAGCTTCTTCCCAGTTTTGAACGAGAGATATTTCCTTTTTCACCATAGCCCTCTATGGGCTTCCAAATATCCCTTTGCCAATTCCACAAGAACAGCCTTTGCGAAAGGCTTCTTGAAGGGAAAGATGTAACTCTGTGAGATGAATTAACAGAACACAGAGCAGTTTCTCAGAGAGCTTCTTTCCAGTTTTGAACGGAAGATATTTCCTTTTTCACCATAGCCCACTATGGGCTTCCAAATATCCCTTTGCCAATTCCACAAGAACAGCCTTAGCGAAAGGCTTCTTGAAGGGAAAGATGTAACTCTGTGAGATGAATTAACAGAACACAGAGCAGGTTCTCAGAAAGCTTCTTTCCAGTTTTGAACGGAAGATATTTCCTTTTTCACCGTAGCCCTCTATGGGCTTCCAAATATCCCTTTGCCAATTCCACAAGAACAGCCTTAGCCAAAGGCTTCTTCAAGGGAAAGATGTAACCCTGTGGGATGAATTAACAGAACACAGAGCAGTTTCTCAGAAAGCTTCTTTCCAGTTCTGAACGGAAGATATTTCCTTTTTCACCATAGTCCTCTACGGGCTTCCAAATATCCCTTTGCCAATTCCACATGAACAGCCTTAGCGAATGGCTTCTTGAAGGGAAAGATGTAACTCTGTGAGATGAATTAACAGAACACAGAGCAGTTTCGCAGAATGCTTGTTTCCAGTTTTGAACGGAAGATATTTCCTTTTTCACCATAGCCCTCTATGGGCTTCCAAATATCCCTTTGCGAATTCCACAAGAACAGCCTTAGCGAAAGGCTTCTTGAAGGAACAGATGTAACTCTGTGAGATAAATTAAGAGAACACAGAGCAGTTTCTCAGAAAGCTTCTTTCCAGTTTTGAACGGAAGATATTTCCTTTTTCACCGTAGCCCTCTATTCTCTACCAAATATCACGTTGCCAATTCCACAAGGACAGCCTTAGCGAAAGGCTTCTTGAAGAGAAAAATGTAAATCTGTGAGATGAATTAACAGAACACAGAGCAGTTTCTCAGAGTGCTTCTTCCCAGTTTTTAATGGGAGATATTTCCTTTTTCACCATAGCCCTCTATGGGCTTCCAAATATCACTTTGCCAATTCCACAAGAACAGCCTTAGCGAAAGCACTCTTGAAGGGAAAGATGTAACTCTGTGAGATGAATTAAGAGAACACAGAGCAGTTTCTCAGAAAGCTTCTTTCCAGTTTTAAACGGAAGATATTTCCTTTTTCACCGTAGCCCTCTAAGGGCTTCCAAATATCCCTTTTTCAATTACATAAGAACAGTCTTAGCGAAAGGCTTCTTGAAGGGAAAGATGTAACTCTGTGAGATGAATTAACAGAACACAGAGCAGTTTCTCAGAGAACTTCTTTCCAGTTTTGAACGGAAGATATTTCCTTTTTCACCATAGCCTTCTATGGGCTTCCAACTATCCCTTTGCCAATACCACAAGAACAGCCTTGGCGAAAGGCTTCTTGAAGGGAAAGTTGTAACTCTGTGAGATGAATTAACAGAACAAAGAGCAGTATCTCAGAAGGCTTCTTTCCAGTTTTGAACGGAAGATATTTCCTTTTTCACCATAGCCCTCTATGGGCTTCCAAATATCCCTTTGCCAATTCCACAAGAACAGCCTTAGCGAAAGGCTTTTTAAAGGGAAGATGTAACTCTGTGAGATGAATTAAGAGAACACATAGCAGTTTCTCAGAAAGCTTCTTTCCAGTTTTGAAGGGAAGATATTTCCTTTTTCACCGTAGCCCTATATGGGCTTCCAAATATCCCTTTTCCAATTCCACAAGAACAGCCTTAGCGAAAGGCTTCTTGAAGGGAAAGATGTAACTCTGTGAGATGAATTAACAGAACACAGAGCAGTTTCTCAGAAAGCTTCTTTCCAGTTTTCAATTGAAGATATTTCCTTTTTCACCATAGCCCTCTATGGGCTTCCAAATATCCCTTTGCCAATTCTACAAGAACAGCCTTAGCGAAAGGCTTCTTGAAGGGAAAGATGTAACTCTGTGAGATGAATTAACAGAACATAGAGCAGTTTCGCAGAAATCTTCTTTCCAGTTTTGAACGGAAGATATTTCCTTTTTCACCGTAGCCCTCTATGGGCTTTCAAATATCCCTTTGCCAATTCCACAAAAATATCCTTCGCGAAAGTCTTCATGAATTGAAAGATGTAACTCTGTGAGATGAATTAACAGAGCACAGAGCATTTTCTCAGAAAGCTTGTTTTCAGTTTTGAACGGAAGATATTTCCTTTTTCACCATAGCCCTGAATGGGCTTCCAAATATCCCTTTGCCAATTCCACAAGAACAGTCTTAGCGTAAGGCTTCTTGAAGGGAAAGATGTAACTCTGTGAGATGAATTAACAGAACACAGAGCAGTTTCTCAGAAAGCTTCTTTCCAGTTTTGAACTGAAGATATTTCCTTTTTCATCGTAGACCTTTTTGGGCTTCCAAATATCCCTTTGCCAATTCAAAAAGAACAGTCTCAGCCAAAGGTTTCTTGAAGGGGAAGATGTAACTCTGTGAGATGAATTAACAGAACACAGAGCAGTTTCTCAGAGAGCTTCTTTCCAGTTTTGAACGGAAGATAATTCCTTTTTCACCATAGCCCTCTAAGGGTTCCAAATATCCCTTTGCCAATTCCACAAGAACAGTCTTAGCGTAAGGCTTCTTGAAGGGAAAGATGTAACTCTGTGAGATGAATTAACAGAACACAGAGCAGTTTCTCAGAAAGCTTGTTTCCAGTTTTGAACGGAAGATATTTCCTTTTTCACCATAGCCCTCTATGGGCTTCCAAATATCCCTTTGCCAATTCCACAAGAACAGCCTTAGCGAAAGGCTTCTTGAAGGAACAGATGTAACTCTGTGAGATAAATTAAGAGAAAACAGAGCAGTTTCTCAGAAAGCTTCTTTCCAGTTTTCAACGGAAGATATTTCCTTTTTCACCGTAGCCCTCTATGGGCTACCAAATATCACGTTGCCAATTCCACAAGAACAGCCTTAGCGAAAGGCTTCTTGAAGGGAAAGATGTAACTCTGTGAGATGAATTTACAGAACACAGAGCAGTTTCTCAGAGTGCTTCTTCCCAGTTTACAATGGGAGATATTTCCTTTTTCACCATAGCCCTTTATGGGCTTCCAAATATCCCTTTGCCAATTCCACAAGAACAGCCTTAGCGAAAGGCTTCTTGAAGGGAAAGATGTAACTCTGTGAGATGAATTAACAGAACACAGAGCAGTTTCTAAGAGCTTCTTTCCAGTTTTGAACGGAAGATATTTCCTTTTTCACCATAGCCCTGTAGGGGCTTCCAAATATCCCTTCGCCAATTCCACAAGAACAGCCTTAGCGAAAGGCTTCTTGAAGGGAATGATGTAACTCTGTGAGATGAATTAACAGAACACAGAGCAGTTACTCAGACAGCTTCTTTCCAGTTTTGAACGGAAGATATTTCCTTTTTCACCATAGCCCTCTATGGGCTTCCAAATATCACTTTGCCTATTCCACAAGAACAGCCTTAGCGACAGGCTTCTTGAAGGGAAAGATGTAACTCTGTGAGATGAATTAAGAGAACACAGAGCAATTTCTCAGAAAGCTTCTTTCCAGTTTTAAACGGAAGATATTTCCTTTTTCACCATAGCCCTCTATGGGATTCCAACTATCCCTTTGCCAATACCACAAGAACAGCCTTAGCGAAAGGCTTCTTGAAGGGAAAGATGTAACTGTGTGAGATGAATTAACAGAACACAGAGCAGTTTCTCAGAAAGCTTCTTTCCAGTTTTGAACGGAAGATATTTCCTTTTTCACCATAGCCCTCTATGGGCTTCCAAATATCCCTTTGCCAATTCCACAAGAACAGCCTTAGCGAAAGGCTTCTTAAAGGGAAGATGTAACTCTGTGAGATGAATTAAGAGAACACATAGCAGTTTCTCAGAAAGCTTCTTTACAGTTTTGAACGGAAGATATTTCCTTTTTCACCGTAGCCCTATATGGGCTTCCAAATATCCCTTTGCCAATTCCACAAGAACAGCCTTAGCGAAAGGCTTCTTGAAGGGAAAGATGTAACTCTGTGAGATGAATTAACAGAACACAGAGCAGTTTCGCAGAAATCTTCTTTCCAGTTTTGAACGGAAGATATTTCCTTTTTCACCGTAGCCCTCTATGGGCTTTCAAATATCCCTTTGCAATTCCACAAGAATATCCTTCGCGAAAGTCTTCATGAATTGAAAGATGTAACTCTGTGAGATGAATTAACAGAGCACAGAGCAGTTTCTCAGAAAGCTTCTTTCCAGTTTTAAACGGAAGATGTTTCCTTTTACACCGTAGCCCTCTATGTGCTTCCAAATATCCCTTTGCCAATTCCACAAGAACATCCTTAGCGAAAGGCTTGTTGAAGGGAAAAATGTAACTATGTGCGATGAATTAACAGAACACAGAGCAGTTTCTCAGAAAGCTTCTTTCCAGTTTTGAACGGAAGATAGTTCCTTTTTCACCATAGCCCTCTATGGGCTTCCAAATATCCCTTTGCCAATTCCACAAGAACAGCCTTAGCGAAAGGCTTCTTGAAGGGAAAGTTGTAACTCTGTGAGATGAATTTACAGAACACAGAGCAATTTCTCAGAGAGCTTCTTTCCAGTTTTGAACGGAAGATACTTCCTTTTTCACCATAGCCCTCTATGGGCTTCCAAATATCCCTTTGCCAATTCCACAAGAACAACCTTAGCGAAAGGCTTCTTGAAGGGAAAGATGTAACTCTGTGAGATGAATTAACAGAACACAGAGTAGTTTCTCAGAGAGCTTCTTTCCAGTTTTGAACGGAAGATATTTCCTTTTTCACGATAGCCCTCTATGGGCTTCCAAATATCCCTTTGCCATATCCACAAGAACAGCCTTAGCGAAAGGCTTCTTGAAGGGAAAGATGTAACTCTGTGAGATGAATTAACAGAACACAAAGCAGTTTCTCAGACAATCTTCTTTCCAGTTTTGAACGGAAGATATTTCCTTTTTCACCATAGCCCTCTAAGGGCTTCCAAATATCCCTTTGCCAATTCCACAAGAACAGCCTTAGCGAAAGGCTTCTTGAAGGGAAAGATGTAACTCTGTGAGATGAATTTACAGAACACAGAGCAATTTTTCAGACAGCTTCTTTCCAATTTTGAACGGAAGATATTTCCTTTTTCACCATAGCCCTCTTTGGGCTTCCAAATATCACTTTCCCAATTCCACAAGAACAGCCTTAGCGAAAGCATTCTTGAAGGGAAAGATGTAACTCTGTGAGATGAATTAAGAGAACACAGGGCAGTTTCTCTGAAAGCTTCTTTCCAGTTTTGAACGGAAGATATTTCCTTTTTCACGATAGCCCTCTATGGGCTTCCAAATATCCCTTTGCCAATTCCACAAGAACAGCCTTAGCGAAAGGCTTCTTGAAGGGAAAGATGTAACTCTGAGAAATGAATTAACAGAACACAGAGCAGTTTCTCAGAAAGCTTGTTTAGAGTTTTGAACGGAAGATATTTGCTTTTTCACCATAGCCCTCTAAGGGCTTCCAAATATCCCTTTGCCAATTCCACAAGAACAGCCTTAGCGAAAGGCTTCTTGAAGGGAAAGATGTAACTCTGTGAGATGAATTAGCAGAACCCAGAGCAGTTTCTCAGAAAGCTTCTTTCCAGTTTTGAACGGAAGATATTTCCTTTTTCACCATAGCCCGCTATGGGCTTCCAAATATCCCTTTGCCAGTTCCACAAGAACAGCCTTAGCCAAAGGCTTCTTGAAGGGAAAGATGTAACTCTGTGAGATGAATTAACAGAACACAGAGCACTTTCTCAGAAAGCTTCTTTCCAATTTTGAAAAGAAGATATTTCCTTTTTCACCATAGCCCTCTAAGGGCTTCCAAATATCCCTTTGCCAGTTCCAAAAGAACAGCCTTAGCCAAAGGCTTCTTGATGGGAAAGATGTAACACTGTGAGATGAATTAACAGAACACAGAGCAGTTTCTCAGAGAGCTTCTTTCCAGGTTTGAAAGGAAGATATTTCCTTTTTCACCGTAGCCCTCTATGGGCTTCCAAATATCCCTTTGCCAATTCCACAAGAACAGCCTTAGCGAAAGGCTTCTTGAAGGGAAAGATGTAACTCTGTGAGATGAATTAACAGAACACAGAGCAGTTTCTCAGAGAGATTCTTTCCAGTTTTGAACGGAAGATAGTACCTTTTTCACCATAGCCCTCTATGGGCTTCCAAATATCCCTTTGCCAATTCCACAAAAACAGCCTTAGCCAAAGGCTTCTTGAAGGGAAAGATGTAACACTGTGAGATGAATTAGCAGAACACAGTGCAGTTTCTCAGAGAGCTTCTTTCCAGTTTTGAACGGAAGATATTTCCTTTTTCACCATAGCCCTCTATGGGCTTCCAAATATCCCTTTGCCAATTCCACAAGAACAGCCTTAACGAAAGGCTTCTTGAAGGGAAAGATGTAACTCTGTGAGATGAATTAAGAGAACACAGAGCAGTTTCTCAGAAAGCTTCTTTCCAGTTTTGAACGGAAGATATTTCCTTTTTCACCATAGCCCTCTATGGGCTTCCAAATATCCCTTTGCCAATTCCACAAGAACAGCCTTAGCGAAAGGCTTCTTGAAGGGAAAGTTGTAACTCTGTGAGATGAATTTACAGAACACAGAGCAATTTCTCAGAGAGCTTCTTTCCAGTTTTGAACGGAAGATACTTCCTTTTTCACCATAGCCCTCTATGGGCTTCCAAATATCCCTTTGCCAATTCCACAAGAACAACCTTAGCGAAAGGCTTCTTGAAGGGAAAGATGTAACTCTGTGAGATGAATTTACAGAACACAGAGCAGTTTCTCAGAGAGCTTCTTTCCAGTTTTGAACGGAAGATATTTCCTTTTTCACGATAGCCCTCTATGGGCTTCCAAATATCCCTTTGCCATATCCACAAGAACAGCCTTAGCGAAAGGCTTCTTGAAGGGAAAGATGTAACTCTGTGAGATGAATTAACAGAACACAAAGCAGTTTCTCAGACAATCTTCTTTCCAGTTTTGAACGGAAGATATTTCCTTTTTCACCATAGCCCTCTAAGGGCTTCTAAATATCCCTTTGCCAATTCCACAAGAACAGCCTTAGCGAAAGGCTTCTTGAAGGGAAAGATGTAACTCTGTGAGATGAATTTACAGAACACAGAGCAATTTTTCAGACAGCTTCTTTCCAATGTTGAACGGAAGATATTTCCTTTTTCACCTTAGCCCTCTATGGGCTTCCAAATATCCCTTTGCCAATTCCACAAGAACAACCTTAGCGAAAGGCTTCTTGAAGGGAAAGATGTAACTCTGTGAGATGAATTAACAGAACGCAGAGCAGTTTCTCAGAGAGCTTCTTTCCAGTTTTCAACGGAAGATATTTCCTTTTTCACCATAGCCCTCTATGGGCTTCCAAATATCCCTTTGCCAATTCCACAAGAACAGCCTTAACGAAAGGCTTCTTGAAGGGAAAGATGTAACACTGTGAGATGAATTAAGAGAACACAGAGCAGTTTCTCAGAAAGCTTCTTTCCAGTTTTGAACGGAAGATATTTCCTTTTTCACCATAGCCCTCTATGGGCTTCCAAATATCCCTTTGCCAATTCCACAAGAACAGCCTTAGCGAAAGGCTCCTTGAAGGTTAAGATGTAACTCTGTGTGATGAATTAACAGAACACAGAGCAGTTTCTCAGAAAGCTTCTTTCCAGTTTTGAATGGAAGATATTTCCTTTTTCACGATAGCCCTCTATGGGCTTCCAAATATCCCTTTGCCAATTCCACAAGAACAGCCTTAGCGAAAGGCTTCTTGAAGGGAAAGATGTAACTCTGTGAGATGAATTAACAGAACACAGAGCAGTTTCTCAGAGAGCTTCTTTCCAGTTTTGAACGGAAGATATTTCCTTTTCACCATAGCCCTCTATGGGCTTCCAAATATCCCTTTGCCAATTCCACAAGTACAGCCTTAGCGAAAGGCTTCTTGAAGGGAAAGATGTAACTCTGTGAAATGAATTAACAGAACACAGAGCAGTTTCTCAGAAAGCTTCTTTCCAGTTTTGAACGGAAGATATTTGCTTTTTCACCATAGCCCTCTAAGGGCTTCCAAATATCCTTTTGCCAATTCCACATAAACAGTCTTAGCGAAAGGCTTCTTGAAGGGAAAGATGTAAGTCTGTGAGATGAATTAACAGAACACAGAGCACTTTCTCAGAAAGCTTCTTTCCAATTTTGAAAAGAAGATATTTCCTTTTTCACCATAGCCCTCTATGGGCTTCCAAATATCCCTTTGCCAGTTCCACAAGAACAGCCTTAGCCAAAGGCTTCTTGAAGGGAAAGATGTAACACTGTGAGATGAATTAACAGAACACAGAGCAGTTTCTCAGAGAGCTTCTTTCCAGGTTTGAAAGGAAGATATTTCCTTTTCACCGTAGCCCTCTATGGGCTTCCAAATATCCCTTTGCCAATTCCACAAGAACAGCCATAGCGAAAGGCTTCTTGAAGGAAAAGATGTAACTCTGTGAGATGAATTAACAGAACACAGAGCAGTTTCTCAGAGAGCTTCTTTCCAGTTTTGAACGGAAGATAGTACCTTTTTCACCATAGCCCTCTATGGGCTTCCAAATATCCCTTTGCCAATTCCACAAGAACAGCCTTAGCCAAAGGCTTCTTGAAGGGAAAGATGTAACACTGTGAGATGAATTAGCAGAACACAGTGCAGTTTCTCAGAGAGTTTCTTTCCAGTTTTGAACGGAAGATATTTCATTTTCACCATAGCCCTCTATGGGCTTCCAAATATCCCTTTGCCAATTCCACAAGAACAGCCTTAGCGAAAGGCTTCTTGAAGGGAAAGATGTAATTCTGTGAGATGAATTTACAGAACACAGAGCAGTTTCTCAGAGAGCTTCTTTCCAGTTTTGAACGGAAGATAGTTCCTTTTTCACCATAGCCCTCTATGGGGTTCCAAATATCCCTTTGCCAATTCCAGAAGAACAACCTTAGCGAAAGGTTTCTTGAAGGGAAAGATTTAACTCTGTGAGATGAATTAACAGAACAGAGAGCAGTTTCTCAGAGAGCTTCTTTCCGGTTTTGAACGGAAGATATTTTCTTTTTCACCATAGCCCTCTAAGGGCTTCCAAATATCCCTTTGCCAATTCCACAAGAACAACCTTAGCGAAAGGCTTCTTGAAGGGAAAGATGTAAATCTGTGAGATGAATTAACAGAACACAGAGAAGTTTCTCAGAAAGCTTCTTTCCAGTTTTGAACCGAAGATATTTCCTTTTTCACCATAGAACTCTATGGGCTTCCAAATATCCCTTTGCCAATTCCACAAAAACACCCTTAGCGAAAGGCTCTTGAAGGGAAAGATGTAACTCTGTGAAATGAATTAACAGAACACAGAGCAGTTTCTCAGAAAGCTTCTTTCCAGTTTTGAACGGAAGATATTTCCTTTTTCACCATAGACCTCTAAGGGCTTCCAAATATCCCTTTGCCAATTCCACAAGAACAGCCTTAGCGAAAGGCTTCTTGAAGGGAAAGATGTAACTCTGTGAGATGAATTAACAGAACACAGAGCAGTTTCTCAGAAAGCTTGTTTCCAGTTTTGAATGGAAGATATTTCCTTTTTCACCATAGCCATCTATGGGCTTCCAAATATCCCTTTGCCAATTCCACAACAACAGTCTTAGCGAAAGGCTTCTTAAAGGGATAGATGTAACTCTGTGAGATGAATTAACAGAACACAGAGCAGTTTCTCAGAAAGCTTCTTTCCAGTTTTGAACGGAAGATATTTCCTTTTTCATCGTAGCCCTCTTTGGGCTTCCAAATATCCCTTTGTCAATTCCACAAGAACAGCCTTAGCCAAAGGTTTCTTGAAGGGGAAGATGTAACTCTGTGAGATGAATTAACAGAACACAGAGCAGTTTCTCAGAGAGCTTCTTCCCAGTTTTGAACGAGAGATATTTCCTTTTTCACCATAGCCCTCTACGGGCTTCCAAATATCCCTTTGCCAATTCCACAAGAACAGCCTTAGCGAAAGGCTTCTTGAAGGGAAAGATGTAACTCTGTGAGATGAATTAACAGAACACAGAGCAGTTTCTCAGAGAGCTTCTTTCCAGTTTTGAACGGAAGGTATTTCCTTTTTCACCATAGCCCTCTATGGGCTTCCAAATATCCCCTTGCCAATTCCACAAGAACAACCTTAGCGAAAGGATTCTTGAAGGGAAAGATGTAACTCTGTGAGATGAATTAACAGAACACAGAGCAGTTTCTCAGAGAGCTTCTTTCCAGTTTTCAACGGAAGATATTTCCTTTTTCACCATAGCCCTCTAAGGGCTTCCAAATATCCCTTTGCCAATTCCACAAGAACATCCTTAAGGAAAGGCTTCTTGAAGGGAAAGATGTAACTCTGTGAGATGAATTAAGAGAACACAGAGCAGTTTCTCAGAAAGCTTCTTTCCAGTTTTAAACGGAAGATATTTCCTTTTTCACCATAGCCCTCTATGGGCTTCCAAATATCCCTTTGCCAATTCCACAAGAACAGCCTTAGCGAAAGGCTCCTTGAAGGTTAAGATGTAACTCTGTGAGATGAATTAACAGAACACAGAGCAGTTTCTCAGAAAGCTTCTTTCCAGTTTTGAATGGAAGATATTTCCTTTTTCACCATAGACCTCTATGGGCTTCCAAATATCCCTTTGCCAATTCCACAAGAACAGCCTTAGCGAAAGGCTTCTTGAAGGGAAAGATGTAACTCTGTGAGATGAATTAACAGAACACAGAGCAGTTTCTCACAGAGCTTCTTTCCAGTTTTGAACGGAAGATATTTCCTTTTTCACCATAGCCCTCTATGGGCTTCCAAATATCCCTTTTCCAATTCCACAAGAACAGCCTTAGCCAAAGGCTTCTTGAAGGGAAAGATGTAACTCTTTGAGATGAATTAACAGAACACAGAGCAGTTTCTCAGAAAGCTTGTTTCCAGTTTCGAACGGAAGATATTTCATTTTTCACCATAGCCCTCTATGGGCTTCCAAATATCCCTTTCCAATTCCACAAGAACAGCCTTAGCGAAAGGCTTCTTGAAGGGAAAGATGTAACTCTGTGAGATGAATTTACAGAACACAGAGCAATTTCTCAGAGAGCTTCTTTCCAGTTTTGAACGGAAGATATTTCCTTTTTCACCATAGCCCTTTATGGGCTCCCAAATATCCCTTTGCCAATTCCACAAGAACAACCCTAGCGAAAGGCTTCTTGAAGGGAAAGATGTAACTCTGTGAGATGAATTAACAGAACACAGAGCAGTTTCTCAGAAAGCTTCTTTCCAGTTTTGAACGGAAGATATTTCCTTTTTCACCGTAGCCCTCTATGGGCTTTCAAATATCCCTTTGCCAATTCCACAAGAATATCCTACGCGAAAGTCTTCAGGAATTGAAAGATGTAACTCTGTGAGATGAATTAGCAGAGCACAGAGCAGTTTCTCAGAAAGCTTCTTTGCAGTTTTGAACGGAAGATATTTTCTTTTTCACCATAGCCCTCTAAGGGCTTCCAAATATCACTTTCCCAATTCCACAAGAATAGCCTTAGCGAAAGCATTCTTGAAGGAAAAGATGTAACTCTGTGAGATGAATTAACAGAACACAGGGCAGTTTCTCTGAAAGCTTCTTTCCAGTTTTGAACGGAAGATATTTCCTTTTTCACCATAGCCCTCTAAGGGCTTCCAAATATCCCTTTGCCAATTCCACAAGAACAGCCTTAGCGAAAGGCTTCTTGAAGGGAAAGATGTAACTCTGTGAGATGAATTAACAGAACACAGAGCAGTTTCTCAGAGAGCTTCTTTCCAGTTTTGAACGGAAGATAGTTCCTTTTTCACCATAGATCTCTATGGGCTTCCAAATATCCCTTTGCCAATTCCACAAGAACAGCCTTAGCCAAAGGCTTCTTGAAGGGAAAGATGTAACTCTGTGAGATGAATTAGCAGAACACAGTGCAGTTTCTCAGAGAGCTTCTTTCCAGTTTTGAACGGAAGATATTTCCTTTTTCACCATAGTCCTCTATGGGCTTCCAAATATCCCTTTGCCAATTCCACAAGAACAGCCTTAGCGAAAGGCTTCTTGAAGGGAAAGATGTAACTCTGTGAGATGAATTTACAGAAGACAGAGCAATTTCTTAGAGAGCTTCTTTCCAGTTTTGAACGGAAGATATTTCCTTTTTCACCCTAGCCCTCTATGGGGTTCCAAATATCCCTTTGCCAATTCCACAAGAACAACCTTAGCGAAAGGCTTCTTGAAGAGAAAGATGAAACTCTGTGAGATGAATTAACAGAACACAGAGCAGTTTCTCAGAGAGCTTCTTTCCAGTTTTGAACGGAAGATATTTCCTTTTTCACCATAGCCCTATATGGGCTTCCAAATATCCCTTTTCCAATTCCACAAGAACAGCCTTAGCGAATGGCTTCTTGAAGGGAAAGATGTAACTCTGTGAGATGAATTTCCAGAACACAGAGCAATTTCTCAGAGAGCTTCTTTCCAGTTTTGAACGGAAGATATTTCCTTTTTCACCATAGCCCTCTATGGGCTTCCAAATATCCCTTTGACAATTCCACAACAACAGCCTTAGCGAAAGGTTTCTTGAAGGGAAAGATGTAACTCTGTGAGATGAATTAACAGAACACAGAGTAGTTTCTCAGAAAGCTTCTTTCCAGTTTTGAACCGAAGATATTTCCTTTTTCACCATAGAACTCTATGGGCTTCCAAATATCCCTTTGCCAATTCCACAAAAACAGCCTTAGCGAAAGGCTCTTGAAGGGAAAGATGTAACTCTGTGAAATGAATTAACAGAACACAGAGCAGTTTCTCAGAAAGCTTCTTTCCAATTTTGAACGGAAGATATTTGCTTTTTCACCATAGCCCTCTAAGGGCTTCCAAATATCCCTTTGCCAATTCCACAAGAACAGCCTTAGCGAAAGGCTTCTTGAAGGGAAAGATGTAACTCTGTGAGATGAATTAACAGAACACAGAGCAGTTTCTCAGAAAGCTTGTTTCCAGTTTTGAACGGAAGATATTTCCGTTTTCACCATAGCCATCTATGGGCTTCCAAATATCCCTTTGCCAATTCCACAAGAACAGTCTTAGCGAAAGGCTTCTTGAAGGGAAAAATGAAACTCTGTGAGATGAATTAACAGAACACAGAGAAGTTTCTCAGAAAGCTTCTTTCCAGTTTTGAACGGAAGATATTTCCTTTTTCATCGTAGCCCTCTATGGGGTTCCAAATATCCCTCTGCCATATCCACAAGAACAGCCTTAGCGAAAGGCTTCTTGAAGGGAAAGATGTAACTCTGTGAGATGAATTAACAGAACACAGAGCAGTTTCTCAGAAAGCTTCTCTCAAGTTTTGAACGGAAGATATTTCCTTTTTCACCATAGCCCTCCATAGGCTTTCAACTACCCCTTGGCCAATTCCACAAGGACAGCCTTAGCGAAAGGCTTCTTGAAGGGAAAGATGTATCTCTGTGAGATGAATTAACGGAACACAGAGCAGTTTCTCAGATAGCTTCTTTCCAGTTTTGAACGGAAGATATTTCCTTTTTCACCATAGCCCTCTATGGGCTTCCAAATATCCCTTTGCCAATTCCACAAGGACAGCCTAAGCGAAAGGCTTCTTGAAGGGAAAGATGTAACTCTGTGAGATGAATTAACAGAACACCGAGCAGTTTCTCAGAAAGCTTCTTTCCAGTTTTGAACGGAAGATATTTCCTTTTTCACCATAGCCCTCTATGGGCTTCCAAATATCACTTTGCCAATTCCACAAGAACAGCCTTAGCGAAAGGCTTCTTGAAAGGAAAGATGTAACTCTGTGAGATGAATTCACAGAACACAGAACAGTATCTCAGAAAACTTCTTTCAAGTTTTGAACGGAAGATATTTCCCTTTTAACCATAGCCCTCTATGGGCTTCCAAATATGCCTTTGCCAATTCCACAAGGACAGACTTAGCGAAAGGCTCCTTGAAGGGAAAGATGTAACTCTGTGAGATGAATTAATGGAACACAGAGCAGTTTCTCAGAAAGCTTCTTTCCCGTTTTGAACGTAAGATATATCCTCTTTCACAATAGCCCTCTTTGGGCTTCCAAATATCCCTTTGCCAATTCCACAAGGACAGCCTTAGCGAAAGGCTTCTTGAATGGAAAGATGTAACTCTGTGAGATGAATTAAGAAAACACAGAGCAGTTTCTCAGAAGGCTTCTTCCAGTTTTGAACGGAAGATAATTCCTTTTTCACCATAGCCCTCTATGGGCTTCCAAATATCCCTTTACCAATTACACAAGAACAGACTTAGGGAAAGGCTTCTTGAAGGGAAAGATGAATCTCCGTGAGATGAATTAACAGAAAACAGAGCAGTTTCTCAGAAAGCTTCTTTCCAGTTTTGAACGGAAGATATTTCCTTTTTCACCATAGCCCTCTATGGGCTTCCAAATATCCCTTTGCCAATTCCACAAGAACAGCCTTAGCGAAAGGCTTCTTGAAGGGAAAGATGTAACTCTGTGAGATGAATTAACAGAACACACAGTACTTTCTCAGAAAGCTTCGTTCCAGTTTTGAACGGAAGATATTTCCTTTTTCACCATAGCCCTCTATGGGTTTCCAAATATCCCTTTTCCAATTCCACAAGAATAGCCTTAGCGAAAGGCTTCTTGAAGGGAAAGATGTAACTCTGTGAGATGAATTAACAGAACACAGAGCAGTTTCTCAGAAAGCTTTTTTTCAGTTTTGAACGGAAGATATTTCCTGTTTCACCATAGCCCTCTAAGGGCTTCCAAATATCCCTTTGCTAGTTCCACAAGAACATCCTTAGCGAAAGGCTTCTTGAGGGGAAAGATGTAACTCTGTGAGAAGAATTGACAGAACACAGAGCAGTTTCTCAGAAAGCTTCTTTCCAGTTTTGAGCGGAAGATATTTCCTTTTTCACCATAGCCCTCTATGGCTTCCAAATATCACTTTGCCAATTCCACAAGAACAGCCTTCGCGAAAGGCTTCTTGAAGGGAAAGATATAAGTGTGTGAGACGAATTAACAGAACACAGAGCAGTTTCTCAGAAAGCTTCTTTCCAGTTTTGAACGGAAGATATTTCCTTTTTCACCATAGCCCTCTACGGCTTCCAAATATCACTTTGACAATTCCACAAGAACAGCCTTAGCGAAAGGCTTCTTGAAGGGAAAGATGTAACTCTGTGAGATGAAATAACAGAACACAGAGCAGTTTCTCAGAAAGCTTCTTTCCAGTTTTCAACGGAAGATATTTCCTTTTTCACCATAGCCCTCCATGGGATTCCAAATATCACTTTGCCGATTCCACAAGAACAGCCTTAGCGAAAGGCTTCTTGAAGGGAAAGATGTAACTCTGTGAGTTGAATTAACAGAACACAGAGCAGTTTCTCAGAAAGCTTCTTTCCAGTTTTGAACGGAAGATATTTCCTTTTTCACCATAGCCCTCTATGGGCTTCCAAATATCACTTTGCCAATTCCACAAAACAGCCTTAGCGAAAGGCTTATTGAAGGGAAAGATGTAACTCTGTGAGATGAATTAACAGAACACAGAGCAGTTTCTCATAAAGCTTCTTTCCAGTTTTGAACGGAGGACATTTCCTTTTTCACCATAGCCCTCTATGGGCTTCCAAATATCACTCTGCCAATTCCACAAGAACAGCCATAGCGAAAGCCTTCTTGAAGGGAAAGATTTAACCCTGTGAGATGAATTAACAGAACACAGAGCAGTTTCTCAGAAAGCTTCTTTCCAGTTTTGAACGGAAGATATTTCCTTTTTAACCATAGCCCTCTATGGGCTTAAAAATATCACTTTGCCAATTCCACAAGAACAGCCTTAGCAAAAGGCTTCTTGAAGGGAAAGATGTAACTCTGTTAGATGAATTAACAGAACACAGAGCAGTTTCTCAGAAAGCTTCTCTCAAGTTTTGAACGGAAGATATTTCCTTTTTCACCATAGCCCTCCATAGGCTTTCAACTACCCCTTGGCCAATTCCACAAGGACAGCCTTAGCGAAAGGCTTCTTGAAGGGAAAGATGTAACTCTGTGAGATGAATTAACGGAACACAGAGCAGTTTCTCAGATAGCTTCTTTCCAGTTTTGAACGGAAGATATTTCCTGTTTCACCATAGCCCTCTAAGGGCTTCCAAATATCCCTTTGCCAGTTACACAAGAACAGCCTTAGCGAAAGGCTTCTTGAGGGGAAAGATGTAACTCTGTGAGAAGAATTGACAGAACACAGAGCAGTTTCTCAGAAAGCTTCTTTCCAGTTTTGAGCGGAAGATATTTCCTTTTTCATCATAGCCCTCTATGGCTTCCAAATATCACTTTGCCAATTCCACAAGAACAGCCTTCGCGAAAGGCTTCTTGAAGGGAAAGATATAAGTGTGTGAGACGAATTAACAGAACACAGAGCAGTTTCTCAGAAAGCTTCTTTCCAGTTTTGAACGGAAGATATTTCCTTTTTCACCATAGCCCTCTACGGCTTCCAAATATCACTTTGACAATTCCACAAGAACAGCCTTAGCGAAAGGCTTCTTGAAGGGAAAGATGTAACTCTGTGAGATGAAATAACAGAACACAGAGCAGTTTCTCAGAAAGCTTCTTTCCAGTTTTGAACGGAAGATATTTCCTTTTTCACCATAGCCCTCCATGGGATTCCAACTATCACTTTGCCAATTCCACAAGAACAGCCTTAGCGAAAGGCTTCTTTAAGGGAAAGATGTAACTCTGTGAGATGAATTAACAGAACACAGAGCAGTTTCTCAGAAAGCTTCTTTCCAGTTTTGAACGGAAGATATTTCCTTTTTCACCATAGCAATCTATGGGATTCCAAATGTCACTTTGCCAGTTCCACAAGAACAGCCTTATAGAAAGGCTTCTGGAAGGGAAAGATGTAACTCTGTGAGATGAATTAGGAAAACACAGAGCAGTTTCTCAGGAAGCTTCTTTCCAGTTTTAAATGGAAGATATTTCCTTTTTCACCATAGCCCTCTAAGGGCTTCCAAATATCACTTTGCCAATTCCACAAGGACAGCCTTAGAGAAAGGCTTCTTGAAGGGAAAGATGTAACTCTGTGAGATGAACTAACAGAACACAGAGCAGTTTCTCAGAAAGCTTCTTTCCAGTTTTGAACATAAGATATTTCCTTTTTCACCATACCCCTCTATGGGCTTCCAAATATCCCTATGCCAATTCCTCAAGAAGAGCCTTAGCGAAAGGCTTCTTGAAGGGAAAGATGTAACTCTGTGAGATGAATTCAGAGATCACAGAACAGTTTCTCAGAAAGCTTCTTTCAAGTTTTGAACGGAAGATATTTCCTTTTTAACCATAGCCCTCTATGGGCTTCCGAATATCCCTTTGCCAATTCCACAAGGACAGCCTTAGCGAAAGGCTTCTTGAAGGGAAAGATGTAACTCTGTGAGATGAATTAACAGAACACCGAGCAGTTTCTCAGAAAGCTTCTTTCCAGTTTTGAACGGAAGATATTTCCTTTTTCATCATAGCCCTCTATGGGCTTCCAAATATCCCTTTGCCAATTCCACAAGAACAGCCTTAGCGAAAGGCTTCTTGAAAGGAAAGATGTAACTCTGTGAGATGAATTCACAGAACACAGAACAGTTTCTCAGAAAGCTTCTTTCAAGTTTTGAACGGAAGATATTTCCCTTTTAACCATAGCCCTTTATGGGATTCCAAATATCCCTTTGCCAATTCCACAAGGACAGCCTTAGCGAAAGGCTCCTTGAAGGGAAAGATGTAACTCTGTGAGATGAATTAACAGAACACAGAGCAGTTTCTCAGAAAGCATCTTTCCAGTTTTGAACGGAAGATATTTCCTTTTTCACCATAGCCCTCTATGGGCTTCCAAATATCACTTTGCCAATTCAACAAGAACAGCCTTAGCGAAAGGCTTCTTCAAGGGAAAGATGTAACTCTGTGAGATGAATTAACAGAACACAGAGCAGTTTCTCAGAAAGCTTCTTTCCAGTTTTGAACGGAAGTTATTTCCTTTTTCACCATAGCAATCTATGGGATTCCAAATATCACTTTGCCAGTTCCACAAGAACAGCCTTAGAGAAAGGCTTCTTGAAGGGAAAGATGTAACTCTGTGAGATGAATTAACAGAACACAGAGCAGTTTCTCAGAAGGCTTCTTTCCGGTTTTGAACGGAAGATATTTCCTTTTTCACCATAGCCTTCTAGGGGCTTCCAAATATCACTTTGCCAATTCCACAAGAACCGCCTTAGCGAAAGGCTTCTGGAAGGGAAAGATGTAACTCTGTGAGATGAATTAAGAAAACACAGAGCAGTTTCTCAGAAAGCTTCTTTCCAGTTTTTAATGGAAGATGTTTCCTTTTTCACCTTAGCCCTCTAAGGGCTTCCAAATATCACTTTGCCAATTCCACAAGAACAGCCTTAGCGAAAGGCTTCTTGAAAGGAAAGATGTAACACTGTGAGATGAATTCACAGAACACAGAACAGTATCTCAGAAAGCTTCTTTCAAGTTTTGAACGGAAGATATATCCCTTTTAACCATAGCCCTCTATGGGCTTCCAAAAATGCCTTTGCCAATTCCACAAGGACAGCCTTAGCGAAAGGCTCCTTGAAGGGAAAGATGTAACTCTGTGAGATGAATTAACAGAACACAGAGCAGTTTCTCAGAAAGCTTTTTTCCTGTTTTGAACGGAAGATATTTACTTTTTCACCATAACCCTCTATGGGCTTCCAAATATCCCTTTGCCAATTCCACAAGAACAGCCTTAGCGAAAGGCTTCTTGAAAGGAAAGATGTAACTCTGTGAGATGAATTCACAGAACACAGAACAGTTTCTCAGAAAGCTTCTTTCAAGTTTTGAACGGAAGATATTTCCCTTTTCACCATAGCCCTCTATGGGCTTCCAAATATCACTTTGCCAATTCCACAAGAACAGCCCTAGCGAAAGGCCTCTTGAAGGGAAAAATGTATATCTGTGAGATGAATTAACAGAACACAGAGCAGTTTCTCAGAAAGCTTCTTTCCCGTTTTGAACGTAAGATATATCCTCTTTCACCCTGGCCCTCTTTGGGCTTCCAAATATCCCTTTGCCAATTCCACAAGAACAGCCTTAGCGAAAGGCTTCTTGAATGGAAAGATGTAACTCTCTGAGATGAATTAAGAAAACACAGAGCAGTTTCTCAGAAAGCTTCTTCCAGTTTTGAACGTTAGATATTTCCTTTTTCACCATAGCCCTCTATGGGCTTCCAAATATCCCTTTACCAATTACACAAGAACAGACTTAGTGAAAGGCTTCTTGAAGGGAAAGTTGTAACTCTGTGAGATGAATTAACAGAAAACAGAGCAGTTTCTCAGAAAGATTCTTTCCAGTTTTGAACGGAAGATATTTCCTTTTTCACCATAGCCCTCTATGGGCTTCCAAACATCCCTTTGCCAGTTCCACAAAAACAGCCTTAGCGAAAGGCTTCTTGAAGGGAAAGATGTAACTCTGTGAGAAGAATTGACAGAACACAGAGCAGTTTCTCAGAAAGCTTCTTTCCAGTTTTGAGCGGAAGGTATTTCCTTTTTAACCATAGCCCTCTATAGGCTTCCAAATATCACTTTGCCAATTCCACAAGAACAGCCTTAGCGAAAGGCTTCTTGAAGGGAAAGATGTAACTCTGTGAGATGAATTAACAGAACACAGAGCAGTTTCTCAGAAAGCTTCTTTCCAGTTTTGAACGGAAGATATTTCCTTTTTAACCATAGCCCTCTATGGGCTTCCAAATATCCCTTTGCCAATTCCACAAGAACAGCCTTAGCGAAAGGCTTCTTGGAGGGAAAGATGTAACTCTGTGAGATGAATTAACAGAACACAGAGCAGTTTCTCAGAAAGCTTCTTTCCAGTTTTTACGGAAGATATTTCCTTTTTCACCGTAGCCCTCAAAGTGGCTTCCAAATATCACTTTGCCAATTCCACAAGAACAGCCTTGGCGACAGGATTCTTGAAGGGAAAGATGTAACTCTGTGAGATGAATTAACAGAACACAGAGCAGTTTCTCAGAAAGCATCTTTCCAGTTTTGAACGGAAGATATTTCCTTTTTCACCATAACCCTCTATGGGCTTCCAAATATCACTTTGCCAATTCCACAAGAACAGCCTTAGCGAAAGGCTTCTTGAAGGGAAAGATGTAACTCGGTGAGATGAATTCACAGAACACAGAACAGTATCTCAGAAAGCTTCTTTCCAGTTTTGAACGGAAGATATTTCCTTTTTCACCATAACCCTCTATGGCTTCCAAATATCCCTTTGCAAATTACACAAGAACAGCCTTAGCGAAAGGCTTCTTGAAGGGAAAGATGTAACTCTGTGAGATGAATTAACAGAACACAGAGCCGTTTCTCAGATAGCTTCTTTCCAGTTTTGAACGGAAGATATTTCCTTTTTCAAAATAGCACTCTATGGGCTTCCAAATATCCCTTTGCCAATTCAACAAGGACAGCCTTAGCGAAAGACTTCTTGAAGGGAAAGATGTAACTCTGTGAGATGAATTAACAGAACACCGAGCAGTTTCTCAGAAAGCTTCTTTCCAGTTTTGAACGGAAGATATTTCCTTTTTCACCATAGGCCTCTATGGACTTCCAAATATCACTTTGCCAATTCCACAAGAACAGCCTTAGCGAAAGGCTTCTTGAAAGGAAAGATGTAACTCTGTGAGATGAATTCACAGAACTCAGAACAGTATCTCAGAAAGCTTCTTTCAAGTTTTGAACGGAAGATATTTCCCTTTTAACCATAGCCCTCTATGGGCTTCCAAATATGCCTTTGCCAATTCCACAAGGACAGCCTTAGCGAAAGGCTCCTTGAAGGGAAAGATGTAACTCTGTGAGATGAATTAACAGAACACAGAGCCGTTTCTCAGATAGCTTCTTTCCAGTTTTGAACGGAAGATATTTCCTTTTTCAAAATAGCACTCTATGGGCTTCCAAATATCCCTTTGCCAATTCCACAAGGACAGCCTTAGCGAAAGACTTCTTGAAGGGAAAGATGTAACTCTGTGAGATGAATTAACAGAACACCGAGCAGTTTCTCAGAAAGCTTCTTTCCAGTTTTGAACGGAAGATATTTCCTTTTTCACCATAGGCCTCTATGGACTTCCAAATATCACTTTGCCAATTCCACAAGAACAGCCTTAGTGAAAGGCTTCTTGAAAGGAAAGATGTAACTCTGTGAGATGAATTCACAGAACTCAGAACAGTATCTCAGAAAGCTTCTTTCAAGTTTTGAACGGAAGATATTTCCCTTTTAACCATAGCCCTCTATGGGCTTCCAAATATGCCTTTGCCAATTCCACAAGGACAGCCTTAGCGAAAGGCTCCTTGAAGGGAAAGATGTAACTCTGTGAGATGAATTAACAGAACACAGAGCAGTTTCTCAGAAAGCTTCTTTCCCGTTTTGAACGTAAGATATATCCTCTTTCACCCTGGCCCTCTTTGGGCTTCCAAATATCCCTTTGCCAATTCCACAAGAACAGCCTTAGCGAAAGGCTTCTTGAATGGAAAGATGTAACTCTCTGAGATGAATTAAGAAAACACAGAGCAGTTTCTCAGAAAGCATCTTCCAGTTTTGAATGGAAGATATTTCCTTTTTCACCATAGCCCTCTATGGGCTTCCAAATATCCCTTTACCAATTTTACAAGAACAGACGTAGGGAAAGACTTCTTGAAGGGAAAGATGTAACTCTGTGAGATGAATTAACAGAACACAGAACCGTTTCTCAGAAAACTTCTTTCAAGTTTAGAACGGAAGATATTTCCTTTTTAACCATAGCCCTCTATGGGATTCCAAATATCCCTTTGCCAATTCCACAAGAACAGCCTTAGCGAAAGTCTCCTTGAAGGGAAAGATGTAACTCTGTGAGATGAATTAACAGAACACAGAGCAGTTTCTCAGAAAGCTTTTTTCCAGTTTTGAATGGAAGATATTTCCTTTTTCACCATAACCCTCTATGGGCTTCCAAATATCCCTTTGTCAATTCCACAAGAACAGCCCTAACGAAAGGCTTCTTGAAGGGAAAGATATAATTCTGTGAGATGATTTAACAGAACACAAAGCAGTTTCTCAGAAAACTTCTTTCCAGTTTTGAACGGAAGATATTTCCTTTTTCACCATAGCCCTCTATGGCTTCCAAAAATCCCTTTGCCAATTACAGAAGAACAGCCTTAGCGAAAGGCTTCTTGAAGTGAAAGATGTAACTCTGTGAGAAGAATTAACAGAACACAGAGCAGTTTCCCAGAAAGCTTCTTTCCAGTTTTGAACGGAAGATATTTCCTTTTTCACCATAGCCCTCTAAGGCCTTCCAAATATCCCATTGCCAATTCCACAAGAACAGCCTTAGCGAAAGGCTTCTTGAAGGGAAAGATGAAACTCTGTGAGATGAATTAACAGAACACAGAGCAGTTTCTCAGAATCCTTCTTTCCAGTTTTGAACGGAAGATATTTCCTTTTTCCCCATAGCACTCTATTGGCTTCCAAATATCCCTTTCCCAATTCCACAAGAACAGCCTTAGCGAAAGGTTTCTTAAAGAGGAAGATGTAACTCTGTGAGATGAATTAACAGAACACAGAGCAGTTTCTCATAAAGCTTCTTTCCAGTTTTGAAAGGAAGATATTTCCTTTTTCACCATAGCCCTCTATGTGCTTACAAATATCCCTTTGCCAATTCCAGAAGAACAGCCTTAGCGAAAGGTTTCTTGAAGGGAAAATGTAACTCTGTGAGATGAATTAACAGAACACAGAGCAGTTTCTCAGAAAGCTTCTTTCCAGTTTTGAACGGAAGATATTTCCTTTTTCACCGTAGCCCTCTATGGGCTTCCAAATATCCCTTTGCCAATTCCACAAGAACAGCCTTAGCGAAAGCCTTCTTGAAGGGAAAGATGTAACTCTGAGAGATGAATTAACAGAACACAGAGCAGTTTCTCAGAAAGCTTCTTTCCAGTTTTGAACGGAAGATATTTCCTTTTTCACCATAGCCCTCTATGGGCTTCCAAATATCCCTTTGCCAATTCCACAAGAACAGCCTTAGCGAAAGGCTTCTTGAAGGGAAAGATGTAACTCTGTGAGATGAATTAACAGAACACAGAGCAGTTTCTCAGAAAGCTTCTTTCCAGTTTTGAACGGAAGATATTTCCTTTTTCACCATAGCCCTCTATGGGCTTCCAAATATCACTTTGCCAATTCCACAAGAACAGCCTTAGCGAAAGGCTTCTGGAAGGGAAACATGTATCTCTGTGAGATGAATTAACAGAACACAGAGCAGTTTCTCAGAAAGCTTCTTTCCAGTTTTGAACGGAAGATATTTCCTTTTTCACCATAGCTCTCTATGGGCTTCCAAATATCCCTTTGCCAATTCCACAAGAACACCCTTAGCGAAAGGCTTCTTGAAGGGAAAGATGTAACTCTGTGAGATGAATTAACAGAACACCGAGCAGTTTCTCAGAAAGCTTCTTTCCAGTTTTCAACGGAACATATTTCCTTTTTCACCATAGCCCTCTATTGGCTTCCAAATATCACTTTGCCAATTCCACAAGAACAGCCTTAGCGAAAGGCTTCTTGCAGGGAAAGATGTAACTCTGTGAGATGAATTAAAGAACACAGAGCAGTTTCTCAGAAGGCTTCTTTCCAGTTTTGAACGGAAGATATTTCCTTTTTCACCATAGCCCTCTATGGGCTTCCAAATATCCCTTTGCCAATTCCACAAGAACAGCCTTAGCGAAAGGCTTCTTGAAGGGAAAGATGTAACTCTGTGAGATGAATTCACAGATCACAGAACAGTTACTCAGAAAGCTTCTTTCCAGTTTTGAAAGGAAGAAATTTCCTTTTTAACCATTGCCCTCTATGGGCTTCCAAATATCCCTTTGCCAATTCCACAAGGACAGTCTTAGCGAATGGCTTCTTGAAGGGAAAGATGTAACTCTCTGAGATGAATTAACAGAACACAGAGCAGTTTCTCAGAAAGCTTCTTTCCAGTTTTGAACGGAACATATTTCCTTTTTCACCATAGCCCTCTACGGGATTCCTAATATCCCTTTGCCAATTCCACAAGAACAGCCTTACCGAAAGGCTTCTTGAAGGGAAAGATGTAACTCGTGAAATGAATTAACAGAACACCGAGCAGTTTCTCAGAAAGCTTCTTTCCAGTTTTGAACGGAAGATATTTCCTTTTTCACCATAGCCCTCTATGGGCTTCCAAATATCCCTTTGCCAATTCCACAAGGACAACCTTAGCCAAAGGCTTCTTGAAGGGAAAGATGAAACTCTGTGAGATGAATTAACAGAACACAGAGCAGTTTCTCAGAAATCTTCTTTCAAGTTTTGAACGGAAGTTATTTCCTTTTTCACCATAGCCCTCTATGGGCTTCCAATTATCCCATTGCCAATTCCACAAGGACAGCCTTAGCGAAATGCTTCTTGAAAGGAAAGGTGAAACTCTGTGAGATGAATTAACAGAACACAGTGCAGTTTCTCAGAATCCTTCTTTCCAGTTTTGAAGGGAAGATATTTCCTTTTTCAACATAGCCCTCTATGGGCTTCCAAATATCCCTTTGCAAATTCCGCAAGAACAGCCTTCGCGAAAGGCTTCTTGAAGGGAAAGATGTAACTCTGTTAGATGAATTCACAGATCACAGAACAGTTTCTCAGAAAGCTTCTTTCCAGTTTTGAACGGAAGATATTTCCTTTTTAACCATAGCACTCTATGGGCTTCCAAATATCCCTTTGCCAATTCCACCAGGACAGTCTTAGCGAAAGGCTTCTTGAAGGGAAAGATGTAACTCAGTGAGATGAATTAACAGAACACAGAGTGTTTCTCAGAAACTTCTTTCCAGTTTTGAACATAAGATATTTCCTTTTTCACCATAGCCCTCTATGGGCTTCCAAATATCCCTTTGCCAATTCCACAAGAACAGCCTTAGCGAAAGGCTTCTTGAAGGGAAAGGTGTAACTCTGTGAGATGAATTAACAGAACACAGAGCAGTTATTCAGAAAGCTTCTTTCCAGTTTTGAACGGAAGATATTTCCTTTTTCCCTTAGCACTCTATTGGCTTCCAAATATCCCTTTCCCAATTCCACAAGAACAGCCTTAGCGAAAGGTTTCTTAAAGGGGAAGATGTAACTCTGTGAGATGAATTAACAGAACACAGAGCAGTTTCTCAGAAAGCTTCTTTCCAGTTTTGAAAGGAAGATATTTCCTTTTTCACCATAGCCCTCTATGTGCTTACAAATATCCCTTTGCCAATTCCAGAAGAACAGCCTTAGCGAAAGGTTTCTTGAAGGGAAAGATGTAACTCTGTGAGATGAATTAACAGAACACAGAGCAGTTTCTCAGAAAGCTTCTTTCCAGTTTTGAACGGAAGATATTTCCTTTTTCACCATAGCCCTCTATGGGCTTCCAAATATCACTTTGCCAATTCCACAAGAACAGCCTTAGCGAAAGGCTTCTTGAAGGGAAAGATGTAACTCTGAGAGATGAATTAACAGAACACAGAGCAGTTTCTCAGAAATCTTCCTTCCAGTTTTGAATGGAAGATATTTCCTTTTTCACCGTAGCCCTCTATGGGCTTCCAAATATCCCTTTGCCAATTCCACAAGAACAGCCTTAGCGAAAGCCTTCTTGAAGGGAAAGATGTAACTCTGAGAGATGAATTAACAGAACACAGAGCAGTTTCTCAGAAAGCTTCTTTCCAGTTTTGAACGGAAGATATTTCCTTTTTCACCATAGCTCTCTATGGGCTTCCAAATATCCCTTTGCCAATTCCACAAGAACACCCTTAGCGAAAGGCTTCTTGAAGGGAAAGATGTAACTCTGTGAGATGAATTAACAGAACACCGAGCAGTTTCTCAGAAAGCTTCTTTCCAGTTTTCAACGGAACATATTTCCTTTTTCACCATAGCCCTCTATTGGCTTCCAAATATCACTTTGCCAATTCCACAAGAACAGCCTTAGCGAAAGGCTTCTTGCAGGGAAAGATGTAACTCTGTGAGATGAATTAAAGAACACAGAGCAGTTTCTCAGAAGGCTTCTTTCCAGTTTTGAACGGAAGATATTTCCTTTTTCACCATAGCCCTCTATGGGCTTCCAAATATCCCTTTGCCAATTCCACAAGAACAGCCTTAGCGAAAGGCTTCTTGAAGGGAAAGATGTAACTCTGTGAGATGAATTCACAGATCACAGAACAGTTACTCAGAAAGCTTCTTTCCAGTTTTGAAAGGAAGAAATTTCCTTTTTAACCATTGCCCTCTATGGGCTTCCAAATATCCCTTTGCCAATTCCACAAGGACAGTCTTAGCGAATGGCTTCTTGAAGGGAAAGATGTAACTCTCTGAGATGAATTAACAGAACACAGAGCAGTTTCTCAGAAAGCTTCTTTCCAGTTTTGAACGGAACATATTTCCTTTTTCACCATAGCCCTCTACGGGCTTCCTAATATCCCTTTGCCAATTCCACAAGAACAGCCTTACCGAAAGGCTTCTTGAAGGGAAAGATGTAACTCGTGAAATGAATTAACAGAACACCGAGCAGTTTCTCAGAAAGCTTCTTTCCAGTTTTGAACGGAAGATATTTCCTTTTTCACCATAGCCCTCTATGGGCTTCCAAATATCCCTTTGCCAATTCCACAAGGACAACCTTAGCCAAAGGCTTCTTGAAGGGAAAGATGAAACTCTGTGAGATGAATTAACAGAACACAGAGCAGTTTCTCAGAAATCTTCTTTCAAGTTTTGAACGGAAGTTATTTCCTTTTTCACCATAGCCCTCTATGGGCTTCCAATTATCCCATTGCCAATTCCACAAGGACAGCCTTAGCGAAATGCTTCTTGAAAGGAAAGGTGAAACTCTGTGAGATGAATTAACAGAACACAGTGCAGTTTCTCAGAATCCTTCTTTCCAGTTTTGAAGGGAAGATATTTCCTTTTTCAACATAGCCCTCTATGGGCTTCCAAATATCCCTTTGCAAATTCCGCAAGAACAGCCTTCGCGAAAGGCTTCTTGAAGGGAAAGATGTAACTCTGTTAGATGAATTCACAGATCACAGAACAGTTTCTCAGAAAGCTTCTTTCCAGTTTTGAACGGAAGATATTTCCTTTTTAACCATAGCACTCTATGGGCTTCCAAATATCCCTTTGCCAATTCCACCAGGACAGTCTTAGCGAAAGGCTTCTTGAAGGGAAAGATGTAACTCAGTGAGATGAATTAACAGAACACAGAGTGTTTCTCAGAAACTTCTTTCCAGTTTTGAACATAAGATATTTCCTTTTTCACCATAGCCCTCTATGGGCTTCCAAATATCCCTTTGCCAATTCCACAAGAACAGCCTTAGCGAAAGGCTTCTTGAAGGGAAAGGTGTAACTCTGTGAGATGAATTAAGAGAACACAGAGCAGTTATTCAGAAAGCTTCTTTCCAGTTTTGAACGGAAGATATTTCCTTTTTCCCCATAGCACTCTATTGGCTTCCAAATATCCCTTTCCCAATTCCACAAGAACAGCCTTAGCGAAAGGTTTCTTAAAGGGGAAGATGTAACTCTGTGAGATGAATTAACAGAACACAGAGCAGTTTCTCAGAAAGCTTCTTTCCAGTTTTGAAAGGAAGATATTTCCTTTTTCACCATAGCCCTCTATGTGCTTACAAATATCCCTTTGCCAATTCCAGAAGAACAGCCTTAGCGAAAGGTTTCTTGAAGGGAAAGATGTAACTCTGTGAGATGAATTAACAGAACACAGAGCAGTTTCTCAGAAAGCTTCTTTCCAGTTTTGAACGGAAGATATTTCCTTTTTCACCATAGCCCTCTATGGGCTTCCAAATATCACTTTGCCAATTCCACAAGAACAGCCTTAGCGAAAGGCTTCTTGAAGGGAAAGATGTAACTCTGAGAGATGAATTAACAGAACACAGAGCAGTTTCTCAGAAATCTTCCTTCCAGTTTTGAATGGAAGATATTTCCTTTTTCACCGTAGCCCTCTATGGGCTTCCAAATATCCCTTTGCCAATTCCACAAGAACAGCCTTAGCGAAAGCCTTCTTGAAGGGAAAGATGTAACTCTGAGAGATGAATTAACAGAACACAGAGCAGTTTCTCAGAAAGCTTCTTTCCAGTTTTGAACGGAAGATATTTCCTTTTTCACCATAGCTCTCTATGGGCTTCCAAATATCCCTTTGCCAATTCCACAAGAACACCCTTAGCGAAAGGCTTCTTGAAGGGAAAGATGTAACTCTGTGAGATGAATTAACAGAACACCGAGCAGTTTCTCAGAAAGCTTCTTTCCAGTTTTCAACGGAACATATTTCCTTTTTCACCATAGCCCTCTATTGGCTTCCAAATATCACTTTGCCAATTCCACAAGAACAGCCTTAGCGAAAGGCTTCTTGAAGGGAAACATGTAACTCTGTGAGATGAATTAACAGAACACAGAGCAGTTTCTCAGAAAGCTTCTTTCCAGTTTTGAACGGAAGATATTCCCTTTTTCACCATAGCCCTCTATGGGCTTCCAAATATCCCTTAGTCAATTCCAAAAGAACAGCCTTAGCGAAAGGCTTCTTGAAGGGAAAGATGTAACTCTGTGAGATGAATTCACTGAACACAGAGCAGTTTCTCAGAAAGCTTCTTTCCAGTTTTGAACGGATGATATTTCCTTTTTCACCTTAGCCCTCTAAGGGCTTCGAAATATCCCTTTGCCAATTCCACAAGAACAGCCTTAGCGAAAGGCTTCTGGAAGGGAAAGATGTATCTCTGTGAGATGAATTAACAGAACACAGAGCAGTTTCTCAGAAAGCTTCTTTCCAGTTTTGAACGGAAGATATTTCCTTTTTCACCATAGCCCTCTATGGGCTTCCAAATATCCCTTTGCCAATTCCACAAGAACAGCCTTAGCGAAAGGCTTCTTGAAGGGAAAGATGTAACTCTGTGAGATGAATTAACAGAACACAGAGCAGTTTCTCAGAAAGCTTCTTTCCAGTTTTCAACGGAACATATTTCCTTTTTCACCATAGCCCTCTATTGGCTTCCAAATATCACTTTCCCAATTCCACAAGAACAGCCTTAGCGAAAGGCTTCTTGAAGGGAAAGATGTAACTCTGTGAGATGAATTAAAGAACACTGAGCAGTTTCTCAGAAAGCTTCTTTCCAGTTTTGAACGGAAGATATTTCCTTTTTCACCATAGCCCTCTATGGGCTTCCAAATATCACTTTGCCAATTCCACAAGAACAGCCTTAGCGAAAGGCTTCTTGAAGGGAAAGATGTAACTCTGTGAGATGAATTGACAGAACACAGAGCAGTTTCTCAGAAGGCTTCTTTCCAGTTTTGAACGGAAGATATTTCCTTTTTCACCATAGCCCTCTATGGGCTTCCAAATATCACTTTGCCAATTCCACAAAACAGCCTTAGCGAAAGGCTTCTTGAAGGGAAAGATGTAACTCTGTGAGATGAATTAACACAACACAGAGCAGTTTCTCAGAAAGCTTCTTTCCAGTTTTGAACGGAAGATATTTCCTTTTTCACCATAGCCCTCTATGGGCTTCCAAATATCCCTTTGCCAATTCCACAAGAACAGCCTTAGCGAAAGGCTTCTTGAAGGGAAAGATGTAACTCTGTGAGTTGAATTAACAGAACACAGAGCAGTTTCTCCGAAAGCTTCTTTCCAGTTTTTTTTTTTTTTTAATTGATTTATTATTATTAAACTTCAAGTTGTAGGGTACATGTGCACAACGTGCAGGTTTGCTACATATGTATACTTGTGCCATGTTGGTGTGCTGCACCCATCAACTCGTCATTTACATCAGGTATAACTCCCAATGCAATCCCTCCCCCCTACCCCCTCCCCATGATAGGCCCCGTTGTGTGATGTTCCCCTTCCCGAGTCCAAGTGATCTCATTGTTCAGTTCCCACCTACGAGTGAGAACATGCGGTGTTTGGTTTTCTGTTCTTGTGATAGTTTGCTAAGAATGATGGTTTCCAGCTGCATCCATGTCCCTACAAAGGACACAAACTCATCCTTTTTTATGGCTGCATAGTATTCCATGGTGTATATGTGCCACATTTTCTTAATCCAATCTGTCACTGATGGACATTTGGGTTGATTCCAAGTCTTTGCTATTGTGAATAGTGCTGCAATAAACATACGTGTGCATGTGTCCTTATAGCAGCATATTTTATAATCCTTTTCGTATATTCCCAGTAATGGGATGGCTGGGTCATATGGTACATCTAGTTCTAGATCCTTGAGGAATCGCCATACTGTTTTCCATAATGGTTGAACTAGTTTACAATCCCACCAACAGTGTAAAAGTGTTCCTATTTCTCCACATCCTCTCCAGCACCTGTTGTTTCCTGACTTTTTAATGATCGCCATTCTAATTGGTGTGAGATGGTATCTCATTGTGGTTTTGATTTGCATTTCTCTGATGGCCAGTGATGATGAGCATTTTTTCATGTGTCTGTTGGCTGTATGAATGTCTTCTTTTGAGAAATGTCTGTTCATATCCTTTGCCCACTTTTGGATGGGGTTGTTTGTTTTTTTCTTGTAAATTTGTTTGAGTTCTTTGTAGGTTCTGGATATTAGCCCTTTGTCAGATGAGTAGATTGCAAAAATTTTCTCCCATTCTGTAGGTTGCCTGCTCACTCTGATGGTAGTTTCTTTTGCTGTGCAGAAGCTCTTTAGTTTGATGAGATCCCATTTGTCAATTTTGGCTTTTGTTGCCGTTGCTTTTGGTGTTTTAGACATGAAGTCTTTGCCCATGCCTATGTCCTGAATGGTACTACCTAGGTTTTCCTCTAGGATTTTTATGGTATTAGGTCTAACATTTAAGTCTCTAATCCATCTTTAATTAATTTTCGTATAAGGAGTAAGGAAAGGATCCAGTTTCAGCTTTCTAATTATGGCTAGCCAGTTTTCCCAGCACCATTTATTAAATAGGGAATCCTTTCCCCATTTCTTGTTTCTCTCAGGTTTGTCAAAGATCAGATGGCTGTAGATGTGTGGTATTATTTCTGAGGACTCTGTTCTGTTCCATTGGTCTATATCTCTGTTTTGGTACCAGTACCATGCTGTTTTGGTTACTGTAGCCTTGTAGTATAGTTTGAAGTCAGGTAGCGTGATGCCTCCAGCTTTGTTCTTTTGACTTAGGATTGTCTTGGAGATGCGGGCTCTTTTTTGGTTCCATATGAACTTTAAAGCAGTTTTTTCCAATTCTGTGAAGAAGCTCATTGGTAGCTTGATGGGGATGGCATTGAATCTATAAATTACCTTGGGCAGTATGGCCATTTTCACGATATTGATTCTTCCTATCCATGAGCATGGTATGTTCTTCCATTTGTTTGTGTCCTCTTTGATTTCACTGAGCAGTGGTTTGTAGTTCTCCTTGAAGAGGTCCTTTACATCCCTTGTAAGTTGGATTCCTAGGTATTTTATTCTCTTTGAAGCAATTGTGAATGGAAGTTCATTCCTGATTTGGCTCTCTGTTTGACTGTCACTGGTGTATAAGAATGCTTGTGATTTTTGCACATTAATTTTGTATCCTGAGAGTTTGCTGAAGTTGCTGATCAGCTTAATGAGATTTTGGGCTGAGACAATGGGGTTTTCTAAATATACAATCATGTCGTCTGCAAACAGGGACAATTTGACTTCTTCTTTTCCTAACTGAATCCCCTTGATTTCTTTCTCTTGCCTGATTGCCCTAGCCAGAACTTCCAACACTATGTTGAATAGGAGTGGTGAGAGAGGGCATCCCTGTCTTGTGCCAGTTTTCAAAGGGAATTTTTCCAGTTTTTGCCCATTCAGTATGATATTGGCTGTGGGTTTGTCATAAATAGCTCTTATGATTTTGAGGTATGCTCCATCAATACCGAATTTATTGAGCGTTTTTAGCATGAAGGGCTGTTGAATTTTGTCAAAAGCCTTTTCTGCATTTATTGAGATAATGATGTGGTTCTTGTTTTTGGTTCTGTTTATATGCTGGATTATGTTTATTGATTTGCGAATGTTGAACCAGCCTTGCATCCCAGGGATGAAGCCCACTTGATCATGGTGGATAAGCTTTTTGATGTGCTGCTGAATCCGGTTTGCCAGTATTTTATTGAGGATTTTTGCATCGATGTTCATCAGGGATATTGGTCTAAAATTCTCTTTTTTTGTTGTGTCTCTGCCAGGCTTTGGTATCAAGATGATGTTGGCCTCATAAAATGAGTTAGGGAGGATTCCCTCTTTTTCTATTGATTGGAATAGTTTCAGAAGGAATGGTACCAGCTCCTCCTTGTACCTCTGGTAGAATTCAGCTGTGAATCCATCTGGTCCTGGACTTTTTTTGGTTGGTAGGCTATTAATTACTGCCTCAATTTCAGAGCCTACTATTGGTCTATTCAGGGATTCAACTTCTTCCTGGTTTAGTCTTGGAAGAGTGTAAGTGTCCAGGAAATTATCCATTTCTTCTAGATTTTCCAGTTTATTTGCGTAGAGGTGTTTATAGTATTCTCTGATGGTAGTTTGTATTTCTGTGGGGTCGGTGGTGATATCCCCTTTATCATTTTTAATTGCGTCGATTTGATTCTTCTCTCTTTTCTTCTTTATTAGTCTTGCTAGTGGTCTGTCAATTTTGTTGATCTTTTCAAAAAACCAACTCCTGGATTCATTGATTTTTTGGAGGGTTTTTTGTGTCTCTATCTCCTTCAGTTCTGCTCTGATCTTAGTTATTTCTTGCCCTCTGCTAGCTTTCGAATGTGTTTGTCTTGCTTCTCTAGTTCTTTTAAATGCGATGTTAGAGTGTCAATTTTAGATCTTTCCTGCTTTCTCTTGTGGGCATTTAGTGCTATAAATTTCCCTCTACACACTGCTTTAAATGTGTCCCAGAGATTCTGGTATGTTGTATCTTTGTTCTCATTGGTTTCAAAGAACATCTTTATTTCTGCCTTCATTTCGTTATGTACCCAGTAGTCATTCAGGAGCAGGTTGTTCAGTTTCCATGTAGTTGAGCGGTTTTGATTGAGTTTCTTAGTCCTGAGTTCTAATTTGATTGCACTGTGGTCTGAGAGACAGTTTGTTATAATTTCTGTTCTTGTACATTTGCTGAGGAGTGCTTTACTTCCAATTACGTGGTCAATTTTGGAGTAAGTACGATGTGGTGCTGAGAAGAATGTATATTCTCTTGATTTGGGGTGGAGAGTTCTATAGATGTCTATTAGGTCTGCTTGCTGCAGAGATGAGTTCAATTCCTGGATATCCTTGTTAACTTTCTGTCTCGTTGATCTGTCTAATGTTGACAGTGGAGTGTTGAAGTCTCCCATTATTATTGTATGGGAGTCTAAGTCTCTTTGTAAGTCTCTAAGGACTTGCTTTATGAATCTGGGTGCTCCTGTATTGGGTGCATATATATTTAGGATAGTTAGCTCTTCCTGTTGAATTGATCCCTTTACCATTATGTAATGGCCTTCTTTGTCTCTTTTGATCTTTGATGGTTTAAAGTCTGTTTTATCAGAGACTAGTATTGCAACCCCCGCTTTTTTTTGTTCTCCATTTGCTTGGTAAATCTTCCTCCATCCCTTTATTTTGAGCCTATGTATGTCTCTGCGTGTGAGATGGGTCTCCTGAATACAGCAGACTGATGGGTCTTGACTCTTTATCCAGTTTGCCAGTCTGTGTCTTTTAATTGGAGCATTTAGTCCATTTACATTTAAGGTTAAGATTGTTATGTGTGAACTTGATCCTGCCATTATGATATTAACTGGTTATTTTGCTCGTTAGTTGATGCAGTTTCTTCCTAGCCTTGATGGTCTTTACATTTTGGCATGTTTTTGCAATGGCTGGTACCGGTTGTTCCTTTCCATGTTTAGTGCTTCCTTCAGGGTCTCTTGTAAGGCAGGCCTAGTGGTGACAAAATCTCTAAGCATTTGCTTATCTGTAAAGGATTTTATTTCTCCTTCACTTATGAAACTTAGTTTGGCTGGATATAAAATTCTGGGTTTAAAATTCTTTTCTTTAAGAATGTTGAATATTGGCCCCCACTCTCTTCTGGCTTGAAGAGTTTCTGCCGAGAGATCTGCTGTTAGTCTGATGGGCTTCCCTTTGTGAGTAACCCGACCTTTCTCTCTGGCTGCCCTTAAGATTTTTTCCTTCATTTCAACTTTGGTGAATCTTGCAATTATGTGTCTTGGAGTTGCTCTTCTCGAGGAGTATCTTTGTGGCGTTCTCTGTATTTCCTGGATTTGAATGTTGGCCTGCCCTACTAGGTTGGGGAAGTTCTCCTGGATGATATCCTGAAGAGTGTTTTCCAACTTGGTTCCATTTTCCCCCTCACTTTCAGGCACCCCAATCAGACGTAGATTTGGTCTTTTTACATAATCCCATACTTCTTGCAGGCTTTGTTCATTTCTTTTTCTTCTTTTTTCTTTTGGTTTCTCTTCTCGCTTCATTTCATTCATTTGATCCTCCATCGCTGACATTCTTTCTTCCAGTTGATCGAGACGGTTACTGAAGCTTGTGCATTTGTCACGTATTTCTCGTGCCATGGTTTTCATCTCTTTCATTTCGTTTGTGAGCTTCTCTGCATTAATTACTCTAGCCATCAATTCTTCCACTTTTTTTTCAAGATTTTTAGTTTCTTTGCGCTGGGTACGTAATTCCTCCTTTAGCTCTGAGAAATTTGATGGACTGAAGCCTTCTTCTCTCATCTCATCGAAGTCATTCTCCGTCCAGCTTTGATCCGTTGCTGGCGATGAGCTGCGCTCCTTTGCCGGGGGAGATGCGCTCTTATTTTTTGAATTTCCAGCTTTTCTGCCCTGCTTTTTCCCCATCTTTGTGGTTTTATCTGCCTCTGGTCTTTGATGATGGTGATGTACTGATGGGGTTTTGGTGTAGGTGTCCTTCCTGTTTGATAGCTTTCCTTCTAACAGTCAGGATCCTCAGCTGTAGGTTGTAGCTGTAGGAGATTGCTTGAGGTCCACTCCAGACCCTGTTTGCCTGGGTATCAGCAGCAGAGGCTGCAGAAGATAGAATATTTCTGAACAGCGAGTGTACCTGTCTGATTCTTGCTTTGGAATCTTCCTCTCAGGGGTGTACTCCACCCTGTGAGGTGTGGGGTGTCAGACTGCCCCTAGTGGGGGATGTCTCCCAGTTAGGCTACTCAGGGGTCAGGGACCCACTTGAGCAGGGAGTCTGTCCCTTCTCAGATCTCAACCTCCGTGTTGGGAGATCCACTGCTCTCTTCAAAGCTGTCAGACAGAGTCGTTTGCATCTGCAGAGCTGCTGCGTTTGTTATTATTTACTGTGCCCTGTCCCAAGAGGTGGAGTCTACAAAGACAGGCAGGTTTCCTTGAGCTGCTGTGAGCTCCACCCAGTTCGAGCTTCCCAGCAGCTTTGTTTACCTACTTAAGCCTCAGCAATGGCAACCGCCCCTCCCCCAGCCTCGCTGCTGCCTTGCCAGTAGATCACAGACTGCTGTGCTAGCAATGAGGGAGGCTCCGTGGGTGTGGGACACTCCCGGCCAGGTGTGGGATATGATCTCCTGGTGTGCCTGTCTGCTTAAAGCGCAGTATTGGGGTGGGAGTTGCCCGATTTTCCAGGTGTTGTGTGTCTCAGTTCCCCTGGCTAGGAAAAGGGATTCCCTTCCCCCTTGCGCTTTCCAGGTGAGGCAATGCCTCGCCCTGCTTCAGCTCTCGCTGGTCGGGCTGCAGCAGCTGACCAGCACGGATCGTCTGGCACTCCCCAGTGAGATGAACCCAGTACCTCAGTTGAAAATGCAGAAATCGCCGGTCTTCTGTGTCGCTCGCGCTGGGAGATGGAGACTGGAGCTGTTCCTATTCGGCCATCTTGCTCCGCCCCCCCCTCTTTCCAGTTTTGAACGGAAGATATTTCCTTTTTCACCATAGCCCTCTAGGGGCTTCCAAATATCCCTTTGCCAATTCCACAAGAACAGCCTTAGCGAAAGGCTTCTTGAAGGGAAACATGTAACTCTGTGAGATGAATTAACAGAACACAGAGCAGTTTCTCAGAAAGCTTCTTTCCAGTTTTTACGGAAGAAATTTCCTTTTTCACCATAGCCCTCTAAGGGCTTCCAAATATCACTTTGCCAATTCCACAAGAACAGCCTTAGCGAAAGGCTTCTTGAAGGGAAAGATGTAACTCTGTGAGATGAATTAACAGAACACAGAGCAGATTCTCAGAAAGCTTCTTTCCAGTTTTGAACGGAAGATATTTCCTTTTTCACCATAGCCCTCTATGGGCTTCCAAATATCACTTTGCCAATTCCACAAGAACAGCCTTAGCGAAAGACTTCTTGAAGGGAAAGATGTAACTCTGTGAGATGAATTAACAGAACACAGAGCAGTTTCTCAGAAAGCTTCTTTCCAGTTTTGAACATAAGATATTTCCTTTTTCACCATAGCCATCTAAGGGCTTTCAAATATCACTTTGCCAATTCCACAAGAACAGACTTAGCGAAAGGCTTCTTGAAGGGAAAGATGTAACTCTGTGAGATGAATTAACAGAACACAGAGCAGTTTTTCAGAAAGATTCTTTCCAGTTTTGAACGAAAGATATTTCCTTTTTCACCGTAGCCCTCTATGGGCTTCCAAATATCCCTATGCCAATTCCACAAGAACAGCCTTAGCGAAAGGCTTCTTGAAGGGAAAGATGTAACTCCGTGAGATGAATTCACAGATCACAGAACAGTTTCTCAGAAAGCTTCTTTCCAGTTTTGAACGGAAGATATTTCCTTTTAACCATAGCCCTCTATGGGCTTCCAAATATCCCTTTGCCAATTCCACAAGGACAGTCTTAGCGAAAGGCTTCTTGAAGGGAGAGATGTAACTCTGTGAGATGAATCAACAGAACACAGAGCAGTTTCTCAGAAAGCTTCTTTCCAGTATTGAACGGAAGATAATTCCTTTTTCACCATAGTCCTCTATGGGCTTCCAAATATCCCTTTGTCAATTCCACAAGAACAGCATTAGCGAAAGGCTTCTTGAAGGGAAAGATGTAACTCTGTGAGATGAATTAACAGAACACAGGGCAGCTTCTCAGAAAGCTTCTTTCCAGTTTTGAACGGAAGATATTTCCTTTTTCACCATAGCCCTCTATGGCTTTCAAATATCACGTTGCCAATTCCACAAGAACAGCCTTAGCGAAAGGCTTCTTGAAGGGAAAGATGTAACTCTGTGAGATGAATTAACAGAACACAGAGCAGTTTCTCAGAAAGCTTCTTTCCAGTTTTGAACGGAAGATATTTCCTTTTTCACCAAAGCCCTCTTTGGGCTTCCAAATATCCCTTTGCCAATTCCACAAGAACAGACTTAGCGAAAGGCTTCTTGAAGGGAAAGACGTAACTCTGTGAGATGAATTAACAGAACACAGAGCAGTTTCTCAGAAAGCTTCTTTCCAGTTTTTACGGAAGAAATTTCCTTTTTCACCATAGCCCTTTAAGGGCTTCCAAATATCACTTTGCCAATTCCACAAGAACAGCCTTAGCGAAAGGCTTCTTGAAGGGAAAGATGTAACTCTGTGAGATGAATTAACAGAACACAGAGCAGTTTCTCAGAAAGCTTCTTTCCAATTTTGAACGGAAGATATTTCCTTTTTCACCATAGCCCTCTATGGGCTTCCAAATATCACTTTGCCAATTCCACAAGAACAGCCTTAGCGAAAGACTTCTAGAAGGGAAAGATGTAACTCTGTAAGATGAATTAACAGAACACAGAACAGTTTCTCAGAAAGCTTCTTTCCAGTTTTGAACATAAGATAATTCCTTTTTCACCATAGCCCTCTAAGGGCTTCCAAATATCACTTTGCCAATTCCACAAAAACAGCCTTAGGGAAAGACTTCTAGAAGGGAAAGATGTAACTCTGTAAGATGAATTAACAGAACACAGAGCAGTTTCTCAGAAAGCTTCTTTCCAGTTTTGAACATAAGATATTTCCTTTTTCACCATAGCCATCTAAGGGCTTCCAAATATCACTTTGCCAATTCCACAAGAACAGACTTAGCGAAAGGCTTCTTGAAGGGAAAGATGTAACTCTGTGAGATGAATTAACAGAACACAGAGCAGTTTCTCAGAAAGCTTCTTTCCAGTTTTGAGCGAAAGATATTTCCTTTTTCACCGTAGCCCTCTATGGGCTTCCAAATATCCCTATGCCAATTCCACAAGAACAGCCTTAGGGAAAGGCTTCTTGAAGGGAAAGATGTAACTCTGTGAGATGAATTCACAGATCACAGGAGAGTTTCTCAGAAAGCTTCTTTCCAGTTTTGAACGGCAGATATTTCCTTTTTAACCATAGCACTCTATGGGCTTCCAAATATCCCTTTGCCAATTCCACAAGGACAGTCTTAGCGAAAGGCTTCTTGAAGGGAAAGATGTAACTCTGTGAGATGAATTAACAGAACAAAGAGCAGTTTCTCAGAAAGCTTCTTTCCAGTTTTGAACGGAAGATAATTCCTTTTTCACCACAGCCCTCTAAGGGCTTCCAAATATCCCTTTGCCAATTCCACAAGAACAGCCTTAGCGAAAGGCTTCTTGAAGGGAAAGATGTAACTCTGTGAGATGAATTAACAGAACACAGAGCAGTTTCTCAGAAAGCTTCTTTCCAGTTTTGAACGGAAGATATTTCCTTTTTCACCATAGCCCTCTATGGCTTTCAAATATCACTTTGCCAATTCCACAAGAACAGCCTTAGCGAAAGCCTTCTTGAAGGGAAAGATGTAACTCTGTGAGATGAATTCACAGAACACAGAGCAGTTTCTCAGAAAGCTTCTTTCCAGTTTTGAACGGAAGATATTTCCTTTTTCACCGTAGCCCTCTATGGAATTCCAAATATCACTTTGGCAATTCCAGAAGAACAGCCTTAGCGAAAGGCTTCTTGAAGGGAAAGATGTAACTCTGTGAGATGAATTAACAGAACACAGCGCAGTTTCTCAGAAAGCCTCTTTCCAGTTTTCAATGGAAGATATTTCCTTTTTCACCATAGCCTTCTATGGGTTTCCAAATATCCCTTTGCCAATTCCACAAGAACAGCCTTAGCGAAAGGCTTCTTGAAGGGAAAGATGTAACTCTGTGAGTTGAATTAACAGAACACAGAGCAGTTTCTCAGAAAGCTTCTTTCCAGTTTTGAACGGAAGATATTTCCTTTTTCACCATAGACCTCTATGGCTTTCAAATATCACCTTGCCAATTCCACAAGAACAGCCTTAGCGAAAGGCTTCTTGAAGTGAAAGATGTAACTCTGTGAGATGAATTAACAGAACACAGAGCAGTTTCTCAGAAAGCTTCTTTCCAGTTTTGAACGGAAGATAATTCCTTTTTCACCACAGCCCTCTAAGGGCTTCCAAATATCCCTTTGCCAATTCCACAAGAACAGCCTTAGCGAAAGGCTTCTTGAAGGGAAAGATGTAACTCTGTGAGATGAATTAACAGAACACAGAGCAGTTTCTCAGAAAGCTTCTTTCCAGTTTTGAACGGAAGATATTTCCTTTTTCACCATAGCCCTCTAAGGCTTTCAAATATCACTTTGCCAATTCCACAAGAACAGCCTTAGCGAAAGCCTTCTTGAAGGGAAAGATGTAACTCTGTGAGATGAATTCACAGAACACAGAGCAGTTTCTCAGAAAGCTTCTTTCCAGTTTTGAACGGAAGATATTTCCTTTTTCACCGTAGCCCTCTATGGACTTCCAAATATCACTTTGGCAATTCCAGAAGAACAGCCTTAGCGAAAGGCTTCTTGAAGGGAAAGATGTAACTCTGTGAGATGAATTAACAGAACACAGCGCAGTTTCTCAGAAAGCCTCTTTCCAGTTTTCAATTGAAGATATTTCCTTTTTCACCATAGCCTTCTATGGGCTTCCAAATATCCCTTTGCCAATTCCACAAGAACAGCCTTAGCGAAAGGCTTCTTGAAGGGAAAGATGTAACTCTGTGAGATGAATTAACAGAACACAGAGCAGTTTCTCAGAAAGATTCTTTCCAGTTTTGAACGGATGATATTTCCTTTTTCACCATAGCCCTCTAAGGGCTTTGAAATATCCCTTTGCCAATTCCACAAGAACAGCCTTAGCGAAAGGCTTCTTGAAGGGAAAGATGTAACTCTGTGAGGTGAATTAACAGAACACAGAGCAGTTTCTCAGAAAGCTTCTTTCCAGTTTTGAACGGAACATATTTCCTTTTTCACCATAGCACTCCATGGGCTTCCAAATATAACTTTGCCAATTCCACAAGAACAGCCTTAGCGAAAGGCTTCTTGAAGGGAAAGATGTAACTCTGTGAGATGAATTAAAGAACACAGAACAGTTTCTCAGAAGGCTTCTTTCCAGTTTTGAACGGAAGATATTTCCTTTTTCTCCATAGCCCTCTATGGGCTTCCAAATATCACTTTGCCAATTCCACAAGAACAGCCTTAGCGAAAGCCTTCTTGAAGGGAAAGATGTAACTCTGAGAGATGAATTAACAGAACACATAGCAGTTTCTTAGAAAGCTTCTTTCCAGTTTTGAACGGAAGATATTTCCTTTTTCACCGTAGCCCTCTATGGGCTTCCAAATATCCCTTTGTCAATTCCACAAGAACAGCATTAGCGAAAGGCTTCTTGAAGGGAAAGATGTAACTCTGTGAGATGAATTAACAAAACACAGAGCAGTTTCTCAGAAAGCTTCTTTCCAGTTTTCAACGGAAGATATTTCCTTTTTCACCATAGCCCTCTACGGGCTTCCAAATATCCCATTGCCAAATCCACAAGAACAGCCTTAGCGAAAGGCTTCTTGAAGGGAAAGATGTAACTCTGTGAGATGAATTAACAGAACACAGAGCAGTTTCTCAGAAAGCTTCTTTCCAGTTTTGAACGGAAGATATTTCCTTTTTCACCATTGCCCTCTATGGGCTTCCAAATATCCCTTTGCCAATTCCACAAGAACAGCTTCAGCAAAAGGCTTCTTGAAGGGAAAGATGTAACTCTGTGAGATGAATTAACAGAACACAGAGCAGTTTCTCATAAAGCTTCTTTCCAGTTTTGAACGGATGATATTTCCTTTTTCACCATAGCCCTCTAAGGGCTTTGAAATATCCCTTTGCCAATTCCACAAGAACAGCCTTAGCGAAAGGCTTCTGGAAGGGAAAGATGTAACTCAGTGAGATGAATTAACAGAACACAGAGCAGTTTCTTAGAAAGCTTCATTCCAGTTTGAACGGAAGATATTTAATTTTTCACCATAGCCCTCTAGGGGCTTCCAAATATCCCTTTGCCAATTCCACAAGAACAGCCTTAGCGAAAGGCTTCTTGAAGGGAAAGATGTAACTCTTTGAGATGAAATAACAGAGCACAGAGCAGTTTCTCAGAAAGCTTCTTCCCAGTTTTGAACGGAGGATATTCCCTTTTTCACCATAGCCCTCTATGGACTTCCAAATATCCCTTTTCCAATTCCACAAGAACAGCCTTAGCGAAAGGCTTCTTGAAGGGAAAGATGTAACTCTGTGAGTTGAATTAACAGAACACAGAGCAGTTTCTCAGAAAGCTTCTTTCCAGTTTTACGTAAGATATTTCCTTTTTCACCATAGCCCTCTATGGGCTTCCAAATATCCCTTTGCCAATTCCAAAAGAACAGCCTTAGCGAAAGGCTTCTTGAAGGGAAATATGTAACTCTGTGAGATGAATTAACAGAACACAGAGCAGTTTCTCAGAAAGCTTCTTTCCAGTTTTGAACGGAACATATTTCCTTTTTCACCATAGCCCTCTATGGGCTTCCAAATATCACTTTGGCAATTCCACAAGGACAGTCTTAGCGAAAGGCTTCTTGAAGGGAAAGATGTAACTCTGTGAGATGAATTAACAGAACACAGAGCAGTTTCTCAGAAAGCTTCTTTCCAGTTTTGAACGGAAGATATTTCCTTTTTCACCATAGCCCTGTATGGGCTTCCAAATATCCCTTTGCCAATTCCACAAGAACAGCCTTAGCGAAAGGCTTCTTGAAGGGAAAGATGTAACTCTTTGAGATGAAATAACAGAGCACAGAGCAGTTTCTCAGAAAGCTTCTTTCCAGTTTTGAACGGAAGATATTTCCTTTTTCACCATAGCCCTCTATGGCTTTCAAATATCACTTTGCCAATTCCACAAGAACAGCCTTAGCGAAAGGCTTCTTGAAGGGAAAGATGTAACTCTGTGAGATGAATTCACAGAACACAGAGCAGTTTCTCAGAAAGCTTCTTCCCAGTTTTGAACGGAGGATATTCCCTTTTTCACCATAGCCCTCTATGGACTTCCAAATATCCCTTTTCCAATTCCACAAGAACAGCCTTAGCGAAAGGCTTCTTGAAGGGAAAGATGTAACTCTGTGAGTTGAATTAACAGAACACAGAGCAGTTTCTCAGAAAGCTTCTTTCCAGTTTTACGTAAGATATTTCCTTTTTCACCATAGCCCTCTATGGGCTTCCAAATATCCCTTTGCCAATTCCACAAGAATAGCCTTAGCGAAATGCTTCTTGAAGGGAAAGATATATCTCTGTGAGATGCATTAACAGAACACCGAGCAGTTTCTCAGAAAGCTTCTTTCCAGTTTTGAACGGAAGATATTTCCTTTTTCACCATAGCCCTCTATGGCTTTCAAATATCACTTTGCCAATTCCACAAGAACAGCCTTAGCGAAAGGCTTCTTGAGGGGAAAGATGTAACTCTGTGAGATGAATTAACAGAACACAGAGCAGTTTCTCTGAAAGCTTTTTTCCAGTTTTGAACGGAAGATATTTCCTTTTTCACCATAGCCCTCTATGGGCTTCCAAATATCACTTTGGCAATTCCACAAGAACAGCCTTAGCGAAAGGTTTCTTGAAGGGAAAGATGTAACTCTGTGAGATGAATTAACAGAACACAGAGCAGTTTCTCAGAAAGCTTCTTTCCAGTTTTGAACGGAAGATATTTCCTTTTTCACCATAGCCCTCTATGGGCTTCCAAATATCACTTTGCCAATTCCACAAGAACAGCCTTAGCGAAAGGCTTCTTGAAGGGAAAGACGTAACTCTGAGAGATGAATTAACAGAACACAGAGCAGTTTCTCAGAAATCTTCCTTCCAGTTTTGAATGGAAGATATTTCCTTTTTCACCGTAGCCCTCTATGGGCTTCCAAATATCCCTTTGCCAATTCCACAAGAACAGCCTTAGCGAAAGCCTTCTTGAAGGGAAAGATGTAACTCTGAGAGATGAATTAACAGAACACAGAGCAGTTTTTTAGAAAGCTTCTTTCCAGTTTTGAACGGAAGATAATTCCTTTTTCACCGTAGCCCTCTATGGGCTTCCAAATATCCCTTTGCCAATTCCACAAGAACAGCATTAGCGAAAGGATTCTTGAAGGGAAAGATGTACCTCTGTGAGATGAATTAACAGAACACAGAACAGTTTCTCAGAAAGCTTCTTTCCAGTTTTGAACGGAAGATATTTCCTTTTTCACCGTAGCCCTCTATGGGCTTCCAAATATCCCTTTGCCAAATCCACAAGAACAGCCTTAGCGAAAGGCTTCTTGAAGGGAAACATGTAACTCTGTGAGATGAATTAACAGAACACAGAGCAGTTTCTCAGAAAGCTTCTTTCCAGTTTTGAACGGAAGATATTCCCTTTTTCACCATAGCCCTCTATGGGCTTCCAAATATCCCTTAGTCAATTCCAAAAGAACAGCCTTAGCGAAAGGCTTCTTGAAGGGAAAGATGTAACTCTGTGAGATGAATTCACTGAACACAGAGCAGTTTCTCAGAAAGCTTCTTTCCAGTTTTGAACGGATGATATTTCCTTTTTCACCTTAGCCCTCTAAGGGCTTCGAAATATCCCTTTGCCAATTCCACAAGAACAGCCTTAGCGAAAGGCTTCTGGAAGGGAAAGATGTATCTCTGTGAGATGAATTAACAGAACACAGAGCAGTTTCTCAGAAAGCTTCTTTCCAGTTTTGAACGGAAGATATTTCCTTTTTCACCATAGCCCTCTATGGGCTTCCAAATATCCCTTTGCCAATTCCACAAGAACAGCCTTAGCGAAAGGCTTCTTGAAGGGAAAGATGTAACTCTGTGAGATGAATTAACAGAACACAGAGCAGTTTCTCAGAAAGCTTCTTTCCAGTTTTCAACGGAACATATTTCCTTTTTCACCATAGCCCTCTATTGGCTTCCAAATATCACTTTCCCAATTCCACAAGAACAGCCTTAGCGAAAGGCTTCTTGAAGGGAAAGATGTAACTCTGTGAGATGAATTAAAGAACACTGAGCAGTTTCTCAGAAAGCTTCTTTCCAGTTTTGAACGGAAGATATTTCCTTTTTCACCATAGCCCTCTATGGGCTTCCAAATATCACTTTGCCAATTCCACAAGAACAGCCTTAGCGAAAGGCTTCTTGAAGGGAAAGATGTAACTCTGTGAGATGAATTGACAGAACACAGAGCAGTTTCTCAGAAGGCTTCTTTCCAGTTTTGAACGGAAGATATTTCCTTTTTCACCATAGCCCTCTATGGGCTTCCAAATATCACTTTGCCAATTCCACAAAACAGCCTTAGCGAAAGGCTTCTTGAAGGGAAAGATGTAACTCTGTGAGATGAATTAACACAACACAGAGCAGTTTCTCAGAAAGCTTCTTTCCAGTTTTGAACGGAAGATATTTCCTTTTTCACCATAGCCCTCTATGGGCTTCCAAATATCCCTTTGCCAATTCCACAAGAACAGCCTTAGCGAAAGGCTTCTTGAAGGGAAAGATGTAACTCTGTGAGTTGAATTAACAGAACACAGAGCAGTTTCTCCGAAAGCTTCTTTCCAGTTTTTTTTTTTTTTTTAATTGATTTATTATTATTAAACTTCAAGTTGTAGGGTACATGTGCACAACGTGCAGGTTTGCTACATATGTATACTTGTGCCATGTTGGTGTGCTGCACCCATCAACTCGTCATTTACATCAGGTATAACTCCCAATGCAATCCCTCCCCCCTACCCCCTCCCCATGATAGGCCCCGTTGTGTGATGTTCCCCTTCCCGAGTCCAAGTGATCTCATTGTTCTGTTCCCACCTACGAGTGAGAACATGCGGTGTTTGGTTTTCTGTTCTTGTGATAGTTTGCTAAGAATGATGGTTTCCAGCTGCATCCATGTCCCTACAAAGGACACAAACTCATCCTTTTTTATGGCTGCATAGTATTCCATGGTGTATATGTGCCACATTTTCTTAATCCAATCTGTCACTGATGGACATTTGGGTTGATTCCAAGTCTTTGCTATTGTGAATAGTGCTGCAATAAACATACGTGTGCATGTGTCCTTATAGCAGCATATTTTATAATCCTTTTCGTATATTCCCAGTAATGGGATGGCTGGGTCATATGGTACATCTAGTTCTAGATCCTTGAGGAATCGCCATACTGTTTTCCATAATGGTTGAACTAGTTTACAATCCCACCAACAGTGTAAAAGTGTTCCTATTTCTCCACATCCTCTCCAGCACCTGTTGTTTCCTGACTTTTTAATGATCGCCATTCTAATTGGTGTGAGATGGTATCTCATTGTGGTTTTGATTTGCATTTCTCTGATGGCCAGTGATGATGAGCATTTTTTCATGTGTCTGTTGGCTGTATGAATGTCTTCTTTTGAGAAATGTCTGTTCATATCCTTTGCCCACTTTTGGATGGGGTTGTTTGTTTTTTTCTTGTAAATTTGTTTGAGTTCTTTGTAGGTTCTGGATATTAGCCCTTTGTCAGATGAGTAGATTGCAAAAATTTTCTCCCATTCTGTAGGTTGCCTGCTCACTCTGATGGTAGTTTCTTTTGCTGTGCAGAAGCTCTTTAGTTTGATGAGATCCCATTTGTCAATTTTGGCTTTTGTTGCCGTTGCTTTTGGTGTTTTAGACATGAAGTCTTTGCCCATGCCTATGTCCTGAATGGTACTACCTAGGTTTTCCTCTAGGATTTTTATGGTATTAGGTCTAACATTTAAGTCTCTAATCCATCTTTAATTAATTTTCGTATAAGGAGTAAGGAAAGGATCCAGTTTCAGCTTTCTAATTATGGCTAGCCAGTTTTCCCAGCACCATTTATTAAATAGGGAATCCTTTCCCCATTTCTTGTTTCTCTCAGGTTTGTCAAAGATCAGATGGCTGTAGATGTGTGGTATTATTTCTGAGGACTCTGTTCTGTTCCATTGGTCTATATCTCTGTTTTGGTACCAGTACCATGCTGTTTTGGTTACTGTAGCCTTGTAGTATAGTTTGAAGTCAGGTAGCGTGATGCCTCCAGCTTTGTTCTTTTGACTTAGGATTGTCTTGGAGATGCGGGCTCTTTTTTGGTTCCATATGAACTTTAAAGCAGTTTTTTCCAATTCTGTGAAGAAGCTCATTGGTAGCTTGATGGGGATGGCATTGAATCTATAAATTACCTTGGGCAGTATGGCCATTTTCACGATATTGATTCTTCCTATCCATGAGCATGGTATGTTCTTCCATTTGTTTGTGTCCTCTTTGATTTCACTGAGCAGTGGTTTGTAGTTCTCCTTGAAGAGGTCCTTTACATCCCTTGTAAGTTGGATTCCTAGGTATTTTATTCTCTTTGAAGCAATTGTGAATGGAAGTTCATTCCTGATTTGGCTCTCTGTTTGACTGTCACTGGTGTATAAGAATGCTTGTGATTTTTGCACATTAATTTTGTATCCTGAGAGTTTGCTGAAGTTGCTGATCAGCTTAATGAGATTTTGGGCTGAGACAATGGGGTTTTCTAAATATACAATCATGTCGTCTGCAAACAGGGACAATTTGACTTCTTCTTTTCCTAACTGAATCCCCTTGATTTCTTTCTCTTGCCTGATTGCCCTAGCCAGAACTTCCAACACTATGTTGAATAGGAGTGGTGAGAGAGGGCATCCCTGTCTTGTGCCAGTTTTCAAAGGGAATTTTTCCAGTTTTTGCCCATTCAGTATGATATTGGCTGTGGGTTTGTCATAAATAGCTCTTATGATTTTGAGGTATGCTCCATCAATACCGAATTTATTGAGCGTTTTTAGCATGAAGGGCTGTTGAATTTTGTCAAAAGCCTTTTCTGCATTTATTGAGATATTGATGTGGTTCTTGTTTTTGGTTCTGTTTATATGCTGGATTATGTTTATTGATTTGCGAATGTTGAACCAGCCTTGCATCCCAGGGATGAAGCCCACTTGATCATGGTGGATAAGCTTTTTGATGTGCTGCTGAATCCGGTTTGCCAGTATTTTATTGAGGATTTTTGCATCGATGTTCATCAGGGATATTGGTCTAAAATTCTCTTTTTTTGTTGTGTCTCTGCCAGGCTTTGGTATCAAGATGATGTTGGCCTCATAAAATGAGTTAGGGAGGATTCCCTCTTTTTCTATTGATTGGAATAGTTTCAGAAGGAATGGTACCAGCTCCTCCTTGTACCTCTGGTAGAATTCAGCTGTGAATCCATCTGGTCCTGGACTTTTTTTGGTTGGTAGGCTATTAATTACTGCCTCAATTTCAGAGCCTACTATTGGTCTATTCAGGGATTCAACTTCTTCCTGGTTTAGTCTTGGAAGAGTGTAAGTGTCCAGGAAATTATCCATTTCTTCTAGATTTTCCAGTTTATTTGCGTAGAGGTGTTTATAGTATTCTCTGATGGTAGTTTGTATTTCTGTGGGGTCGGTGGTGATATCCCCTTTATCATTTTTAATTGCGTCGATTTGATTCTTCTCTCTTTTCTTCTTTATTAGTCTTGCTAGTGGTCTGTCAATTTTGTTGATCTTTTCAAAAAACCAACTCCTGGATTCATTGATTTTTTGGAGGGTTTTTTGTGTCTCTATCTCCTTCAGTTCTGCTCTGATCTTAGTTATTTCTTGCCCTCTGCTAGCTTTCGAATGTGTTTGTCTTGCTTCTCTAGTTCTTTTAAATGCGATGTTAGAGTGTCAATTTTAGATCTTTCCTGCTTTCTCTTGTGGGCATTTAGTGCTATAAATTTCCCTCTACACACTGCTTTAAATGTGTCCCAGAGATTCTGGTATGTTGTATCTTTGTTCTCATTGGTTTCAAAGAACATCTTTATTTCTGCCTTCATTTCGTTATGTACCCAGTAGTCATTCAGGAGCAGGTTGTTCAGTTTCCATGTAGTTGAGCGGTTTTGATTGAGTTTCTTAGTCCTGAGTTCTAATTTGATTGCACTGTGGTCTGAGAGACAGTTTGTTATAATTTCTGTTCTTGTACATTTGCTGAGGAGTGCTTTACTTCCAATTACGTGGTCAATTTTGGAGTAAGTACGATGTGGTGCTGAGAAGAATGTATATTCTCTTGATTTGGGGTGGAGAGTTCTATAGATGTCTATTAGGTCTGCTTGCTGCAGAGATGAGTTCAATTCCTGGATATCCTTGTTAACTTTCTGTCTCGTTGATCTGTCTAATGTTGACAGTGGAGTGTTGAAGTCTCCCATTATTATTGTATGGGAGTCTAAGTCTCTTTGTAAGTCTCTAAGGACTTGCTTTATGAATCTGGGTGCTCCTGTATTGGGTGCATATATATTTAGGATAGTTAGCTCTTCCTGTTGAATTGATCCCTTTACCATTATGTAATGGCCTTCTTTGTCTCTTTTGATCTTTGATGGTTTAAAGTCTGTTTTATCAGAGACTAGTATTGCAACCCCCGCTTTTTTTTGTTCTCCATTTGCTTGGTAAATCTTCCTCCATCCCTTTATTTTGAGCCTATGTATGTCTCTGCGTGTGAGATGGGTCTCCTGAATACAGCAGACTGATGGGTCTTGACTCTTTATCCAGTTTGCCAGTCTGTGTCTTTTAATTGGAGCATTTAGTCCATTTACATTTAAGGTTAAGATTGTTATGTGTGAACTTGATCCTGCCATTATGATATTAACTGGTTATTTTGCTCGTTAGTTGATGCAGTTTCTTCCTAGCCTTGATGGTCTTTACATTTTGGCATGTTTTTGCAATGGCTGGTACCGGTTGTTCCTTTCCATGTTTAGTGCTTCCTTCAGGGTCTCTTGTAAGGCAGGCCTAGTGGTGACAAAATCTCTAAGCATTTGCTTATCTGTAAAGGATTTTATTTCTCCTTCACTTATGAAACTTAGTTTGGCTGGATATAAAATTCTGGGTTTAAAATTCTTTTCTTTAAGAATGTTGAATATTGGCCCCCACTCTCTTCTGGCTTGAAGAGTTTCTGCCGAGAGATCTGCTGTTAGTCTGATGGGCTTCCCTTTGTGAGTAACCCGACCTTTCTCTCTGGCTGCCCTTAAGATTTTTTCCTTCATTTCAACTTTGGTGAATCTTGCAATTATGTGTCTTGGAGTTGCTCTTCTCGAGGAGTATCTTTGTGGCGTTCTCTGTATTTCCTGGATTTGAATGTTGGCCTGCCCTACTAGGTTGGGGAAGTTCTCCTGGATGATATCCTGAAGAGTGTTTTCCAACTTGGTTCCATTTTCCCCCTCACTTTCAGGCACCCCAATCAGACGTAGATTTGGTCTTTTTACATAATCCCATACTTCTTGCAGGCTTTGTTCATTTCTTTTTCTTCTTTTTTCTTTTGGTTTCTCTTCTCGCTTCATTTCATTCATTTGATCCTCCATCGCTGACATTCTTTCTTCCAGTTGATCGAGACGGTTACTGAAGCTTGTGCATTTGTCACGTATTTCTCGTGCCATGGTTTTCATCTCTTTCATTTCGTTTGTGAGCTTCTCTGCATTAATTACTCTAGCCATCAATTCTTCCACTTTTTTTTCAAGATTTTTAGTTTCTTTGCGCTGGGTACGTAATTCCTCCTTTAGCTCTGAGAAATTTGATGGACTGAAGCCTTCTTCTCTCATCTCATCGAAGTCATTCTCCGTCCAGCTTTGATCCGTTGCTGGCGATGAGCTGCGCTCCTTTGCCGGGGGAGATGCGCTCTTATTTTTTGAATTTCCAGCTTTTCTGCCCTGCTTTTTCCCCATCTTTGTGGTTTTATCTGCCTCTGGTCTTTGATGATGGTGATGTACTGATGGGGTTTTGGTGTAGGTGTCCTTCCTGTTTGATAGCTTTCCTTCTAACAGTCAGGATCCTCAGCTGTAGGTTGTAGCTGTAGGAGATTGCTTGAGGTCCACTCCAGACCCTGTTTGCCTGGGTATCAGCAGCAGAGGCTGCAGAAGATAGAATATTTCTGAACAGCGAGTGTACCTGTCTGATTCTTGCTTTGGAATCTTCCTCTCAGGGGTGTACTCCACCCTGTGAGGTGTGGGGTGTCAGACTGCCCCTAGTGGGGGATGTCTCCCAGTTAGGCTACTCAGGGGTCAGGGACCCACTTGAGCAGGGAGTCTGTCCCTTCTCAGATCTCAACCTCCGTGTTGGGAGATCCACTGCTCTCTTCAAAGCTGTCAGACAGAGTCGTTTGCATCTGCAGAGCTGCTGCGTTTGTTATTATTTACTGTGCCCTGTCCCAAGAGGTGGAGTCTACAAAGACAGGCAGGTTTCCTTGAGCTGCTGTGAGCTCCACCCAGTTCGAGCTTCCCAGCAGCTTTGTTTACCTACTTAAGCCTCAGCAATGGCAACCGCCCCTCCCCCAGCCTCGCTGCTGCCTTGCCAGTAGATCACAGACTGCTGTGCTAGCAATGAGGGAGGCTCCGTGGGTGTGGGACACTCCCGGCCAGGTGTGGGATATGATCTCCTGGTGTGCCTGTCTGCTTAAAGCGCAGTATTGGGGTGGGAGTTGCCCGATTTTCCAGGTGTTGTGTGTCTCAGTTCCCCTGGCTAGGAAAAGGGATTCCCTTCCCCCTTGCGCTTTCCAGGTGAGGCAATGCCTCGCCCTGCTTCAGCTCTCGCTGGTCGGGCTGCAGCAGCTGACCAGCACGGATCGTCTGGCACTCCCCAGTGAGATGAACCCAGTACCTCAGTTGAAAATGCAGAAATCGCCGGTCTTCTGTGTCGCTCGCGCTGGGAGATGGAGACTGGAGCTGTTCCTATTCGGCCATCTTGCTCCGCCCCCCCCTCTTTCCAGTTTTGAACGGAAGATATTTCCTTTTTCACCATAGCCCTCTAGGGGCTTCCAAATATCCCTTTGCCAATTCCACAAGAACAGCCTTAGCGAAAGGCTTCTTGAAGGGAAACATGTAACTCTGTGAGATGAATTAACAGAACACAGAGCAGTTTCTCAGAAAGCTTCTTTCCAGTTTTTACGGAAGAAATTTCCTTTTTCACCATAGCCCTCTAAGGGCTTCCAAATATCACTTTGCCAATTCCACAAGAACAGCCTTAGCGAAAGGCTTCTTGAAGGGAAAGATGTAACTCTGTGAGATGAATTAACAGAACACAGAGCAGATTCTCAGAAAGCTTCTTTCCAGTTTTGAACGGAAGATATTTCCTTTTTCACCATAGCCCTCTATGGGCTTCCAAATATCACTTTGCCAATTCCACAAGAACAGCCTTAGCGAAAGACTTCTTGAAGGGAAAGATGTAACTCTGTGAGATGAATTAACAGAACACAGAGCAGTTTCTCAGAAAGCTTCTTTCCAGTTTTGAACATAAGATATTTCCTTTTTCACCATAGCCATCTAAGGGCTTTCAAATATCACTTTGCCAATTCCACAAGAACAGACTTAGCGAAAGGCTTCTTGAAGGGAAAGATGTAACTCTGTGAGATGAATTAACAGAACACAGAGCAGTTTTTCAGAAAGATTCTTTCCAGTTTTGAACGAAAGATATTTCCTTTTTCACCGTAGCCCTCTATGGGCTTCCAAATATCCCTATGCCAATTCCACAAGAACAGCCTTAGCGAAAGGCTTCTTGAAGGGAAAGATGTAACTCCGTGAGATGAATTCACAGATCACAGAACAGTTTCTCAGAAAGCTTCTTTCCAGTTTTGAACGGAAGATATTTCCTTTTAACCATAGCCCTCTATGGGCTTCCAAATATCCCTTTGCCAATTCCACAAGGACAGTCTTAGCGAAAGGCTTCTTGAAGGGAGAGATGTAACTCTGTGAGATGAATCAACAGAACACAGAGCAGTTTCTCAGAAAGCTTCTTTCCAGTTTTGAACGGAAGATAATTCCTTTTTCACCATAGTCCTCTATGGGCTTCCAAATATCCCTTTGTCAATTCCACAAGAACAGCATTAGCGAAAGGCTTCTTGAAGGGAAAGATGTAACTCTGTGAGATGAATTAACAGAACACAGGGCAGCTTCTCAGAAAGCTTCTTTCCAGTTTTGAACGGAAGATATTTCCTTTTTCACCATAGCCCTCTATGGCTTTCAAATATCACGTTGCCAATTCCACAAGAACAGCCTTAGCGAAAGGCTTCTTGAAGGGAAAGATGTAACTCTGTGAGATGAATTAACAGAACACAGAGCAGTTTCTCAGAAAGCTTCTTTCCAGTTTTGAACGGAAGATATTTCCTTTTTCACCAAAGCCCTCTTTGGGCTTCCAAATATCCCTTTGCCAATTCCACAAGAACAGACTTAGCGAAAGGCTTCTTGAAGGGAAAGACGTAACTCTGTGAGATGAATTAACAGAACACAGAGCAGTTTCTCAGAAAGCTTCTTTCCAGTTTTTACGGAAGAAATTTCCTTTTTCACCATAGCCCTTTAAGGGCTTCCAAATATCACTTTGCCAATTCCACAAGAACAGCCTTAGCGAAAGGCTTCTTGAAGGGAAAGATGTAACTCTGTGAGATGAATTAACAGAACACAGAGCAGTTTCTCAGAAAGCTTCTTTCCAATTTTGAACGGAAGATATTTCCTTTTTCACCATAGCCCTCTATGGGCTTCCAAATATCACTTTGCCAATTCCACAAGAACAGCCTTAGCGAAAGACTTCTAGAAGGGAAAGATGTAACTCTGTAAGATGAATTAACAGAACACAGAACAGTTTCTCAGAAAGCTTCTTTCCAGTTTTGAACATAAGATAATTCCTTTTTCACCATAGCCCTCTAAGGGCTTCCAAATATCACTTTGCCAATTCCACAAAAACAGCCTTAGGGAAAGACTTCTAGAAGGGAAAGATGTAACTCTGTAAGATGAATTAACAGAACACAGAGCAGTTTCTCAGAAAGCTTCTTTCCAGTTTTGAACATAAGATATTTCCTTTTTCACCATAGCCATCTAAGGGCTTCCAAATATCACTTTGCCAATTCCACAAGAACAGACTTAGCGAAAGGCTTCTTGAAGGGAAAGATGTAACTCTGTGAGATGAATTAACAGAACACAGAGCAGTTTCTCAGAAAGCTTCTTTCCAGTTTTGAGCGAAAGATATTTCCTTTTTCACCGTAGCCCTCTATGGGCTTCCAAATATCCCTATGCCAATTCCACAAGAACAGCCTTAGGGAAAGGCTTCTTGAAGGGAAAGATGTAACTCTGTGAGATGAATTCACAGATCACAGGAGAGTTTCTCAGAAAGCTTCTTTCCAGTTTTGAACGGCAGATATTTCCTTTTTAACCATAGCACTCTATGGGCTTCCAAATATCCCTTTGCCAATTCCACAAGGACAGTCTTAGCGAAAGGCTTCTTGAAGGGAAAGATGTAACTCTGTGAGATGAATTAACAGAACAAAGAGCAGTTTCTCAGAAAGCTTCTTTCCAGTTTTGAACGGAAGATAATTCCTTTTTCACCACAGCCCTCTAAGGGCTTCCAAATATCCCTTTGCCAATTCCACAAGAACAGCCTTAGCGAAAGGCTTCTTGAAGGGAAAGATGTAACTCTGTGAGATGAATTAACAGAACACAGAGCAGTTTCTCAGAAAGCTTCTTTCCAGTTTTGAACGGAAGATATTTCCTTTTTCACCATAGCCCTCTATGGCTTTCAAATATCACTTTGCCAATTCCACAAGAACAGCCTTAGCGAAAGCCTTCTTGAAGGGAAAGATGTAACTCTGTGAGATGAATTCACAGAACACAGAGCAGTTTCTCAGAAAGCTTCTTTCCAGTTTTGAACGGAAGATATTTCCTTTTTCACCGTAGCCCTCTATGGAATTCCAAATATCACTTTGGCAATTCCAGAAGAACAGCCTTAGCGAAAGGCTTCTTGAAGGGAAAGATGTAACTCTGTGAGATGAATTAACAGAACACAGCGCAGTTTCTCAGAAAGCCTCTTTCCAGTTTTCAATGGAAGATATTTCCTTTTTCACCATAGCCTTCTATGGGTTTCCAAATATCCCTTTGCCAATTCCACAAGAACAGCCTTAGCGAAAGGCTTCTTGAAGGGAAAGATGTAACTCTGTGAGTTGAATTAACAGAACACAGAGCAGTTTCTCAGAAAGCTTCTTTCCAGTTTTGAACGGAAGATATTTCCTTTTTCACCATAGACCTCTATGGCTTTCAAATATCACCTTGCCAATTCCACAAGAACAGCCTTAGCGAAAGGCTTCTTGAAGTGAAAGATGTAACTCTGTGAGATGAATTAACAGAACACAGAGCAGTTTCTCAGAAAGCTTCTTTCCAGTTTTGAACGGAAGATAATTCCTTTTTCACCACAGCCCTCTAAGGGCTTCCAAATATCCCTTTGCCAATTCCACAAGAACAGCCTTAGCGAAAGGCTTCTTGAAGGGAAAGATGTAACTCTGTGAGATGAATTAACAGAACACAGAGCAGTTTCTCAGAAAGCTTCTTTCCAGTTTTGAACGGAAGATATTTCCTTTTTCACCATAGCCCTCTAAGGCTTTCAAATATCACTTTGCCAATTCCACAAGAACAGCCTTAGCGAAAGCCTTCTTGAAGGGAAAGATGTAACTCTGTGAGATGAATTCACAGAACACAGAGCAGTTTCTCAGAAAGCTTCTTTCCAGTTTTGAACGGAAGATATTTCCTTTTTCACCGTAGCCCTCTATGGACTTCCAAATATCACTTTGGCAATTCCAGAAGAACAGCCTTAGCGAAAGGCTTCTTGAAGGGAAAGATGTAACTCTGTGAGATGAATTAACAGAACACAGCGCAGTTTCTCAGAAAGCCTCTTTCCAGTTTTCAATTGAAGATATTTCCTTTTTCACCATAGCCTTCTATGGGCTTCCAAATATCCCTTTGCCAATTCCACAAGAACAGCCTTAGCGAAAGGCTTCTTGAAGGGAAAGATGTAACTCTGTGAGATGAATTAACAGAACACAGAGCAGTTTCTCAGAAAGATTCTTTCCAGTTTTGAACGGATGATATTTCCTTTTTCACCATAGCCCTCTAAGGGCTTTGAAATATCCCTTTGCCAATTCCACAAGAACAGCCTTAGCGAAAGGCTTCTTGAAGGGAAAGATGTAACTCTGTGAGGTGAATTAACAGAACACAGAGCAGTTTCTCAGAAAGCTTCTTTCCAGTTTTGAACGGAACATATTTCCTTTTTCACCATAGCACTCCATGGGCTTCCAAATATAACTTTGCCAATTCCACAAGAACAGCCTTAGCGAAAGGCTTCTTGAAGGGAAAGATGTAACTCTGTGAGATGAATTAAAGAACACAGAACAGTTTCTCAGAAGGCTTCTTTCCAGTTTTGAACGGAAGATATTTCCTTTTTCTCCATAGCCCTCTATGGGCTTCCAAATATCACTTTGCCAATTCCACAAGAACAGCCTTAGCGAAAGCCTTCTTGAAGGGAAAGATGTAACTCTGAGAGATGAATTAACAGAACACATAGCAGTTTCTTAGAAAGCTTCTTTCCAGTTTTGAACGGAAGATATTTCCTTTTTCACCGTAGCCCTCTATGGGCTTCCAAATATCCCTTTGTCAATTCCACAAGAACAGCATTAGCGAAAGGCTTCTTGAAGGGAAAGATGTAACTCTGTGAGATGAATTAACAAAACACAGAGCAGTTTCTCAGAAAGCTTCTTTCCAGTTTTCAACGGAAGATATTTCCTTTTTCACCATAGCCCTCTACGGGCTTCCAAATATCCCATTGCCAAATCCACAAGAACAGCCTTAGCGAAAGGCTTCTTGAAGGGAAAGATGTAACTCTGTGAGATGAATTAACAGAACACAGAGCAGTTTCTCAGAAAGCTTCTTTCCAGTTTTGAACGGAAGATATTTCCTTTTTCACCATTGCCCTCTATGGGCTTCCAAATATCCCTTTGCCAATTCCACAAGAACAGCTTCAGCAAAAGGCTTCTTGAAGGGAAAGATGTAACTCTGTGAGATGAATTAACAGAACACAGAGCAGTTTCTCATAAAGCTTCTTTCCAGTTTTGAACGGATGATATTTCCTTTTTCACCATAGCCCTCTAAGGGCTTTGAAATATCCCTTTGCCAATTCCACAAGAACAGCCTTAGCGAAAGGCTTCTGGAAGGGAAAGATGTAACTCAGTGAGATGAATTAACAGAACACAGAGCAGTTTCTTAGAAAGCTTCATTCCAGTTTGAACGGAAGATATTTAATTTTTCACCATAGCCCTCTAGGGGCTTCCAAATATCCCTTTGCCAATTCCACAAGAACAGCCTTAGCGAAAGGCTTCTTGAAGGGAAAGATGTAACTCTTTGAGATGAAATAACAGAGCACAGAGCAGTTTCTCAGAAAGCTTCTTCCCAGTTTTGAACGGAGGATATTCCCTTTTTCACCATAGCCCTCTATGGACTTCCAAATATCCCTTTTCCAATTCCACAAGAACAGCCTTAGCGAAAGGCTTCTTGAAGGGAAAGATGTAACTCTGTGAGTTGAATTAACAGAACACAGAGCAGTTTCTCAGAAAGCTTCTTTCCAGTTTTACGTAAGATATTTCCTTTTTCACCATAGCCCTCTATGGGCTTCCAAATATCCCTTTGCCAATTCCAAAAGAACAGCCTTAGCGAAAGGCTTCTTGAAGGGAAATATGTAACTCTGTGAGATGAATTAAGAGAACACAGAGCAGTTTCTCAGAAAGCTTCTTTCCAGTTTTGAACGGAACATATTTCCTTTTTCACCATAGCCCTCTATGGGCTTCCAAATATCACTTTGGCAATTCCACAAGGACAGTCTTAGCGAAAGGCTTCTTGAAGGGAAAGATGTAACTCTGTGAGATGAATTAACAGAACACAGAGCAGTTTCTCAGAAAGCTTCTTTCCAGTTTTGAACGGAAGATATTTCCTTTTTCACCATAGCCCTGTATGGGCTTCCAAATATCCCTTTGCCAATTCCACAAGAACAGCCTTAGCGAAAGGCTTCTTGAAGGGAAAGATGTAACTCTTTGAGATGAAATAACAGAGCACAGAGCAGTTTCTCAGAAAGCTTCTTTCCAGTTTTGAACGGAAGATATTTCCTTTTTCACCATAGCCCTCTATGGCTTTCAAATATCACTTTGCCAATTCCACAAGAACAGCCTTAGCGAAAGGCTTCTTGAAGGGAAAGATGTAACTCTGTGAGATGAATTCACAGAACACAGAGCAGTTTCTCAGAAAGCTTCTTCCCAGTTTTGAACGGAGGATATTCCCTTTTTCACCATAGCCCTCTATGGACTTCCAAATATCCCTTTTCCAATTCCACAAGAACAGCCTTAGCGAAAGGCTTCTTGAAGGGAAAGATGTAACTCTGTGAGTTGAATTAACAGAACACAGAGCAGTTTCTCAGAAAGCTTCTTTCCAGTTTTACGTAAGATATTTCCTTTTTCACCATAGCCCTCTATGGGCTTCCAAATATCCCTTTGCCAATTCCACAAGAATAGCCTTAGCGAAATGCTTCTTGAAGGGAAAGATATATCTCTGTGAGATGCATTAACAGAACACCGAGCAGTTTCTCAGAAAGCTTCTTTCCAGTTTTGAACGGAAGATATTTCCTTTTTCACCATAGCCCTCTATGGCTTTCAAATATCACTTTGCCAATTCCACAAGAACAGCCTTAGCGAAAGGCTTCTTGAGGGGAAAGATGTAACTCTGTGAGATGAATTAACAGAACACAGAGCAGTTTCTCTGAAAGCTTTTTTCCAGTTTTGAACGGAAGATATTTCCTTTTTCACCATAGCCCTCTATGGGCTTCCAAATATCACTTTGGCAATTCCACAAGAACAGCCTTAGCGAAAGGCTTCTTGAAGGGAAAGATGTAACTCTGTGAGATGAATTAACAGAACACAGAGCAGTTTCTCAGAAAGCTTCTTCCCAGTTTTGAACGGAGGATATCTCCTTTTTCACCATAGCCCTCTATGGACTTCCAAATATCCCTTTGCCAATTCCACAAGAACAGCCTTAGCGAAAGGCTTCTTGAAGGGAAAGATGTAACTCTGTGAGATGAATTAACAGAACACAGAGCAGTTTCTCAGAAAGCTTCTTTCCAGTTTTGAACGGAAGGTATTTCCTTTTTCACCATAGCCCTCTATGGGCTTCCAAATATCCCTTTGCAAATTCCACAAGAATAGCCTTAGCGAAAGGCTTCTTGAAGGGAAAGATATATCTCTGTGAGATGCATTACCCGAACACCGAGCAGTTTCTCAGAAAGCTTCTTTCCAGTTTTGAACGGAAGATATTTCCTTTTTCACCATAGCCCTCTATGGGCTTCCAAATATCACTTTGCCAATTCCACAAGAACAGCCTTAGCGAAAGGCTTCTTGAAGGGAAAGATGTAACTCTGTGAGATGAATTAACAGAACACAGAGCAGTTTCTCAGAAAGCTTCTTTCCAGTTTTGAACGGAAGATATTTCCTTTTTCACCATAGCCCTCTATGGTCTTCCAAATATCCCTTTGCCAATTCCACAAGAACAGCCTTAGCGAAAGGCTTCTTGAAGGGAATGATGTAACTCTGTGAGATGAATTCACAGAACACAGAGCAGTTTCTCAGAAAGCTTCTTTCCAGTTTTGAACGGAAGACATTTCCTTTATCACCATAGCCCTCTATGGGCTTCCAAATATCACTTTGCCAATTCCACAAGAACAGCCTTAGCGAAAGGCTTCTTGAAGGGAAAGATGTAACTCTGTGAGATGAATTAACAGAACACAGAGCAGTTTCTCAGAAAGCTTCTTTCCAGTTTTGAACGGAAGATATTTCCTTTTTCACCATAGCCCTCTATGGTCTTCCAAATATCCCTTTGCCAATTCCACAAGAACAGCCTTAGCGAAAGGCTTCTTGAAGGGAAAGATGTAACTCTGTGAGATCTATTAACAGAACACAGAGCAGTTTCTCAGAAAGCTTCTTTCCAGTTTTGAACGGAAGATATTTCCTTTTTCACCATTGCCCTCTATGAGCTTCCAAATATCCCTTTGCCAACTCCAAAAGAACAGTCTTAGCGAAAGGCGTCTTGAAGGGAAAGATGTAACTCTGTGAGATGAATTAACAGAACACAGAGCAGTTTCTCAGAAAGCTTCTTTCCAGTTTTGAACGGAAGATATTTCCTTTTTCACCATTGCCCTCTATGAGCTTCCAAATATCCCTTTGCCAATTACAAAAGAACAGTCTTAGCGAAAGGCGTCTTGAAGGAAAAGATGTAACTCTGTGAGATGAATTAACAGAACACAGAGCAGTTTCTCAGAAAGCTTCTTTCCAGTTTTGAACGGAAGATATTTCCTTTTTCACCATAGCCCTCTAAGGGCTTCGAAATATCCCTATGCCAATTCCACAAGAACAACCTTAGCGAAAGGCTTCTTGAAGGGAAAGATGTAACTCTTTGAGATGAAATAACAGAACACAGAGTAGTTTCTCAGAAAGCTTCTTTCCAGTTTTGAACGGAAGATATTTCCTTTTTCACCATAGCCCTCTATGGCTTTCAAATATCCCTTTGCCAATTCCACAAGAACAGCCTTAGCGAAAGGCTTCTTGAGGGGAAAGATGTAACTCTGTGAGATGAATTCACAGAACACAGAGCAGTTTCTCTGAAAGCTTTTTTCCAGTTTTGAACGGAAGATATTTCCTTTTTCACCATAGCCCTCTATGGGCTTCCAAATATCACTTTGGCAATTCCACAAGAACAGCCTTAGCGAAAGGCTTCTTCAAGGGAAAGATGTAACTCTGTGAGATGAATTAACAGAACACAGAGCAGTTTCTCAGAAAGCTTCTTTCCAGTTTTGAACGGAAGATATTTCCTTTTTCACCATAGCCCTCTGTGGGCTTCCAAATATCACTTTGCCAATTCCACAAGAACAGCCTTAGCGAAAGGCTTCTTGAAGGGAAAGATGTAACTCTGTGACATGAATTAACAGAACACAGAGCAGTTTCTCAGAAAGCTTCTTTCCAGTTTTGAACGGAAGATATTTCCTTTTTCACCATAGCCCTCTATGGGCTTCCAAATATCACTTTGCCAATTCCACAAGAACAGCCTTAGCGAAAGGCTTCTTGAAGGGAAAGATGTAACTCTGTGAGATGAATTAACAGAACACAGAGCTGTTTCTCAGAAAGCTTCTTTCCAGTTTTGAACGGAAGATATTTCCTTTTTCACCATAGCCCTCTATGGGCTTCAAAATATCCCCTTGCCAATTCCACAAGAACAGCCTTAGCGAAAGGCTTCTTGAAGGGAAAGATGTAACTCTGTGAATTGAATTAACAGAACACAGAGCAGTTTCTCAGAAAGCTTCTTTCCAGTTTTGAACGGAAGATATTTCCTTTTTCACCATTGCCCTCTAAGGGCTTCCAAATATCACTTTGCCAATTCCACAAGAAGAGCCTTCGCGAAAGGCTTCTTGAAGGGAAAGTTGTAACTCTGTGAGATGAATTCACAGAACACAGAGCAGTTTCTCAGAAAGCTTCTTTCCAGTTTTGAACGGAAGATATTTCCTTTTTCACCATAGCCCTCTAAGCTCATTTAAATATCCCTTTGCCAATTCCACAAGAACAGCCTTACGAAAGGCTTCTTGAAGGGAAAGATGTAACTCTGTGAGATGAATTAACAGAACACAGAGCAGTTTCTCAGAAAGCTTCTTTCCAGTTTTGAACGGAAGATATTTCCTTTTTCACCATAGCCCTCTAAGGGCTTCCAAATATCACTTTGCCAATTCCGCAAGAACAGCCTTAGCGAAAGGCTTCTTTAAGGGGAAGATGTAACACTGTGAGATGAATTAACAGAACACAGAGCAGTTTTTCAGAAAGCTTCTTTCCAGTTTTGAACGAAAGATATTTCCTTTTTCACCGTAGCCCTCTATGCGCTTCTAAATATCCCTTTGCCAATTCCACAAGAACAGCCTTAGCGAAAGGCTTCTTGAAGGGAAAAAAGTAAGTCTGTGTGATGAATTAACAGAACACAGAGCAGTTTCTCAGAAAGATTCTTTCCAGTTTTGAACGGAAGATATTTCCTTTTTCACCATAGCCCTCTATGGGCTTCCAAATATCCCTTTGCCAGTTCCACAAGAACAGCCTTAGCGAAAGGCTTCTTGTAGGGAAAGATGTAACTCTGTGAGATGAATTAACAGAACACAGAGCAGTTTCTCAGAAAGCTTCTTTCCAGTTTTGAACGGAAGATATTTCCTTTTTCACCATAGCCCTCTATGGGCTTCCAAATATCACTTTGCCAATTCCACAACAAGAGCCTTAGCGAAAGGCTTCTTGAAGGGAAAGATGTAACTCTGTGAGATGAATTAACAGAACACAGAGCAGTTTCTCAGAAAGCTTCTTTAAAGTTTTGAACGGAAGATATTTCCTTTTTCACCATTGCCCTCTAAGGGCTTCCAAATATCACTTTCCCAATTCCACAAGAAGAGCCTTCGCGAAAGGCTTCTTGAATGGAAAGATGTAACTCTGTGAGATGAATTCACAGAACACAGAGCAGTTTCTCAGAAAGCTTCTTTCCAGTTTTGAACGTAAGATATTTCCTTTTTCACCATAGCCCTCTAAGGGCATTTAAATATCCCTTTGCCAATTCCACAAGAACAGCCTTACGAAAGGCTTCTTGAAGGGAAAGATATAACTCTGTGAGATGAATTAACAGAACACAGAGCAGTTTCTCAGAAAGCTTCTTTCCAGTTTTGAACGGAAGATATTTCCTTTTTCACCATAGCCCTCTAAGGGCTTCCAAATATCACTTTGCCAATTCCGCAAGAACAGCCTTAGCGAAAGGCTTCTTTAAGGGGAAGATGTAACACTGTGAGATGAATTAACAGAACACAGAGCAGTTTTTCAGAAAGCTTCTTTCCTGTTTTGAACGGAAGATATTTCCTTTTTCACCGTAGCCCTCTATGCGCTTCTAAATATCCCTTTGCCAATTCCACAAGAACAGCCTTAGCGAAAGGCTTCTTGAAGGGAAACAAGTAACTCTGTGAGATGAATTAACAGAACACAGAGCAGTTTCTCAGAAAGCTTTTTCCAGTTTTGAACGGAAGATATTTCCTTTTTCACCGTAGCCCTCTATGGGCTTCTAAATATCCCTTTGCCAATTCCACAAGAACAGCCTTAGCGAAAGGCTTCTTGAAGGGAAAGATGTAACTCTGTGAGATGAATTCACAGATCACAGGACAGTTTCTCAGAAAGCTTCTTTCCAGTTTTGAACGGAAGATATTTCCTTTTTCACCATAGCACTCTATGGGCTTCCAAATATCCCTTTGCCAATTCCACAAGAACAGCCTTAGCGAAAGGCTTCTTGGAGGGAAAGATGTAACTCTGTGAGATGAATTAACAGAACACAGAGCAGTTTCTCAGAAAGCTTCTTTCCAGGTTTTACGGAAGATATTTCCTTTTTCACCATAGCCCTCTATGGGCTTCCAAATATCCCTTTGCCAATACCACAAGAACAGCCTTAGCGACAGGCTTCTTGAAGGGAAAGATGTAACTCTGTGAGATGAATTAACAGAACACAGAGCAGTTTCTCAGAAAGCTTCTTTCCAGTTTTGAACGGAATATATTTCCTTTTTCACCATAGCCCTCTATGGCTTTCAAATATCACGTTGCCAATTCCACAAGAACAGCCTTAGCGAAAGGCTTCTTGAAGTGAAAGATGTAACTCTGTGAGATGAATTAACAGAACACAGAGCAGTTTCTCAGAAAGCTTCTTTCCAGTTTTGAACGGAAGATATTTCCTTTTTCACCGTAGCCCTCTTTGGGCTTCCAAATATCCCTTTGCCAATTCCACAAGAACAGCCTTAGCGAAAGGCTTCTTGAAGGGAAAGATGTAACTCTGTGAGCTGAATTAACAGAACACAGAGCAGTTTCTCAGAAAGCTTCTTTCCAGTTTTTACGGAAGAAATTTCCTTTTTCACCATAGCCCTCTAAGGGCTTCCAAATATCACTTTGCCAATTCCACAAGAACAGCCTTAGCGAAAGGCTTCTTGAAGGGAAAGATGTAACTCTGTGAGATGAATTAACAGAACACAGAGCAGTTTCTCAGAAAGCTTCTTTCCAGTTTTGAACGGAAGATATTTCCTTTTTCACCATAGCCCTCTATGGACTTCCAAATATCACTTTGGCAATTCCAAAAGAACAGCCTTAGCGAAAGGCTTCTTGAAGGGAAAGATGTAACTCTGTGAGATGAATTAACAGAACACAGAGCAGTTTCTCAGAAAGCTTCTTTCCAGTTTTGAACGGAAGATATTTCCTTTTTCACCATAGCCCTCTAAGTGCTTCCAAATATCCCTTTGCCAATTCCACAAGAACAGCCTTAGCGAAAGCCTTCTTGAAGGGAAAGATGTAACTCTGTGAGATGAATTCACAGAACACAGAGCAGTTTCTCAGAAAGCTTCTTTCCAGTTTTGAACGGAAGATATTTCCTTTTTCACCATAGCCCTCTATGGGCTTCCAAATATCACTTTGGCAATTCCACAAGAACAGCCTTAGCGAAAGGCTTCTTGAAGGGAAAGATGTAACTCTGTGAGATGAATTAACTGAACACAGCGCAGTTTCTTAGAAAGCCTCTTTCCAGTTTTCAATGGAAGATATTTCCTTTTTCACCATAGCCTTCTATGGGCTTCCAAATATCCCTTTGCCAATTCCACAAGAACAGCCTTAGCGAAAGGCTTCTTGAAAGGAAAGATGTAACTCTGTGAGTTGAATTAACAGAACACAGAGCAGTTTCTCAGAAAGCTTCTTTCCAGTTTTGAACGGAAGATATTTCCTTTTTCACCGAAGCCCTCTATGGGCTTCCAAATATCCCTTTGCCAATTCCACAAGAACAGCCTTAGCGAAAGGCTTCTTGAAGGGAAAGATGTAACTCTGTGAGATGAATTAACAGAACACAGAGCAGTTTCTCATAAAGCTTCTTTCCAGTTTTGAACGGAAGATATTTCCTTTTTCACCATAGCCCTCTATGGGCTTCCAAATATCCCTTTGCCAATTCCACAAGAACAGCCTTAGCGAAAGGCTTCTTGAAGGGAAAGATGTAACTCTATGAGATGAATTAACAGAACACAGAGCAGTTTCTCAGAAAGCTTCTTTCCAGTTTTGAACGGAAGATATTCCCTTTTTCACCATAGCCCTCTATGGGCTTCCAAATATCCCTTCGTCAATTCCAAAAGAACAGCCTTAGCGAAAGGCTTCTTGAAGGGAAAGATGTAACTCTGTGAGATGAATTAACAGAACACAGAGCAGTTTCTCAGAAAGCTTCTTTCCGGTTTTGAACGGAAGATATTTCCTTTTTCACCATAGCCCTCTATGGGCTTCCAAATATCCCTTTGCCAATTCCACAAGAACAGCCTTATCGAAAGGCTTCTTGAAGGGAAAGATGTAACTCTATGAGATGAATTCACAGAACACAGAGCAGTTTCTCAGAAACCTTCTTTCCAGTTTTGAATGGAAGATATTCCCTTTTTCACCATAGCCCTCTAAGGGCTTCCAAATATCCCTTAGTCAATTCCAAAAGAACAGCCTTAGCGAAAGGCTTCTTGAAGGGAAAGATGTAACTCTGTGAGATGAATTAACAGAACACAGAGCAGTTTCTCAGAAAGATTCTTTCCAGTATTGAACGGATGATATTTCCTTTTTCACCATAGCCCTCTAAGGGCTTTGAAATATCCCTTTGCCAATTCCACAAGAACAGCCTTAGCGAAAGGCTTCTTGAAGGGAAAGATGTAACTCTGTGAGATGAATTAACAGAACACAGAGCAGTTTCTCAGAAAGCTTCTTTCCAGTTTTGAACGGAAGATATTTCCTTTTTCACCATAGCCCTCTATGGGCTTCCAAATATCCCTATGCCAATTCCACAAGAACAACCTTAGCGAAAGGCTTCTTGAAGGGAAAGATGTAACTCTGTGAGATGAATTCACAGATCACAGAACAGTTTCTCAGAAAGCTTCTTTCAAGTTTTGAACGGAAGATATTTCCTTTTTCACCATAGCCCTGTATGGGCTTCCAAATATCCCTTTGCCAATTCCTCAAGGACAGTCTTAGCGAAAGGCTTCTTTTAGGGAAAGATGTAACTCTGTGAGATGAATTAACAGAACACAGAGCAGTTTCTCAGAAAGCTTCTTTCCAGTTTTGAACGGAGGATATTTCCTTTTTCATCATAGCCCTCTAGGGACTTCCAAATATCCCTTTGCCAATTCCACAAGAACAGCCTTAGCGAAAGGCTTCTTGAAGGGAAAGATGTAACTCTGTGAATTGAATTAACAGAACACAGAGCAGTTTCTCAGAAAGCTTCTTTAAAGTTTTGAACGGAAGATATTTCCTTTTTCACCATTGCCCTCTAAGGGCTTCCAAATATCACTTTGCCAATTCCACAAGAAGAGCCTTCGCGAAAGGCTTCTTGAAGGGAAAGATGTAACTCTGTGAGATGAATTCACAGAACACAGAGCAGTTTCTCAGAAAGCTTCTTTCCAGTTTTGAACGGAAGATATTTCCTTTTTCACCATATCCCTCTAAGGGCATTTAAATATCCCTTTGCCAATTCCACAAGAACAGCCTTACGAAAGGCTTCTTGAAGGGAAAGATGTAACTCTGTGAGATGAATTAACAGAACACAGAGCAGTTTCTCAGAAAGCTTCTTTCCAGTTTTGAACGGAAGATATTTCCTTTTTCACCATAGCCCTCTAAGGGCTTCCAAATATCACTTTGCCAATTCCGCAAGAACAGCCTTAGCGAAAGGCTTCTTTAAGGGGAAGATGTAACACTGTGAGATGAATTAACAGAACACAGAGCAGTTTTTCAGAAAGCTTCTTTCCTGTTTTGAACGGAAGATATTTCCTTTTTCACCGTAGCCCTCTATGCGCTTCTAAATATCCCTTTGCCAATTCCACAAGAACAGCCTTAGCGAAAGGCTTCTTGAAGGGAAAGAAGTAACTCTGTGAGATGAATTAACAGAACACAGAGCAGTTTCTCAGAAAGCTTCTTTCCAGTTTTGAACGGAAGATATTTCCTTTTTCACCATAGCCCTCTATGGGCTTCCAAATATCACTTTGCCAATTCCACAAGAAGAGCCTTAGCGAAAGGCTTCTTGAAGGGAAAGATGTAACTCTGTGAGATGAATTAACAGAACACAGAGCAGTTTCTCAGAAAGCTTCTTTCCAGTTTTGAACGGAAGATATTTCCTTTTTCACCGTAGCCCTCTATGGGCTTCTAAATATCCCTTTGCCAATTCCACAAGAACAGCCTTAGCGAAAGGCTTCTTGAAGGGAAAGATGTAACTCTGTGAGATGAATTCACAGATCACAGGACAGTTTCTCAGAAAGCTTCTTTCCAGTTTTGAACGGAAGATATTTCCTTTTTCACCATAGCCCTCTATGGGCTTCCAAATATCCCTTTGCCAATTCCACAAGAACAGCCTTAGCGAAAGGCTTCTTGAAGGGAAAGATGTAACTCTATGAGATGAATTAACAGAACACAGAGCAGTTTCTCAGAAAGCTTCTTTCCAGTTTTGAATGGAAGATATTCCCTTTTTCACCATAGCCCTCTATGGGCTTCCAAATATCCCTTCGTCAATTCCAAAAGAACAGCCTTAGCGAAAGGCTTCTTGAAGGGAAAGATGTAACTCTGTGAGATGAATTAACAGAACACAGAGCAGTTTCTCAGAAAGCTTCTTTCCGGTTTTGAACGGAAGATATTTCCTTTTTCACCATAGCCCTCTATGGGCTTCCAAATATCCCTTTGCCAATTCCACAAGAACAGCCTTATCGAAAGGCTTCTTGAAGGGAAAGATGTAACTCTATGAGATGAATTCACAGAACACAGAGCAGTTTCTCAGAAACCTTCTTTCCAGTTTTGAATGGAAGATATTCCCTTTTTCACCATAGCCCTCTAAGGGCTTCCAAATATCCCTTAGTCAATTCCAAAAGAACTGCCTTAGCGAAAGGCTTCTTGAAGGGAAAGATGTAACTCTGTGAGATGAATTAACAGAACACAGAGCAGTTTCTCAGAAAGATTCTTTCCAGTATTGAACGGATGATATTTCCTTTTTCACCATAGCCCTCTAAGGGCTTTGAAATATCCCTTTGCCAATTCCACAAGAACAGCCTTAGCGAAAGGCTTCTTGAAGGGAAAGATGTAACTCTGTGAGATGAATTAACAGAACACAGAGCAGTTTCTCAGAAAGCTTCTTTCCAGTTTTGAACGGAAGATATTTCCTTTTTCACCATAGCCCTCTATGGGCTTCCAAATATCCCTATGCCAATTCCTCAAGAACAACCTTAGCGAAAGGCTTCTTGAAGGGAAAGATGTAACTCTGTGAGATGAATTCACAGATCACAGAACAGTTTCTCAGAAAGCTTCTTTCAAGTTTTGAACGGAAGATATTTCCTTTTTAACCATAGCCCTGTATGGGCTTCCAAATATCCCTTTGCCAATTCCTCAAGGACAGTCTTAGCGAAAGGCTTCTTTTAGGGAAAGGTGTAACTCTGTGAGATGAATTAACAGAACACAGAGCAGTTTCTCAGAAAGCTTCTTTCCAGTTTTGAACGGAGGATATTTCCTTTTTCATCATAGCCCTCTATGGACTTCCAAATATCCCTTTGCCAATTCCACAAGAACAGCCTTAGCCAAAGGCTTCTTGAAGGGAAAGATGTAACTCTGTGAGTTGAATTAACAGAACACAGAGCAGTTTCTCAGAAAGCTTCTTTCCAGTTTTGAACGGAAGATATTTCCTTTTTCACCATAGCCCTCTATGGGCTTCCAAATATCCCTTTGCCAATTCCACAAGAATAGCCTTAGCGAAAGGCTTCTTGAAGGGGAAGATATATCTCTGTGAGATGCATTAACAGAACACCGAGCAGTTTCTCAGAAAGCTTCTTTCCAGTTTTGAACGGAAGATATTTCCTTTTTCACCATAGCCCTCTAGGGGCTTCTAATATCACTTTGCCAATTCCACAAGAACAGCCTTAGCGAAAGGCTTCTTGAAGGGAAAGATGTAACTCTGTGAGATGAATTAACAGAACACAGAGCAGTTTCTCAGAAAGCTTCTTTCCAGTTTTGAACGGAAGATATTTCCTTTTTCACCATAGCCCTCTATGGGCTTCCAAATATCACTTTGCCAATTCCACAAGAACAGCCTTAGCGAAAGGCTTCTTGAAGGGAAAGATGTAACTCTGTGAGATGAATTAACAGAACACAGAGCTGTTTCTCAGAAAGCTTCTTTCCAGTTTTGAACGGAAGATATTTCCTTTTTCACCATAGCCCTCTATGGGCTTCCAAATATCCCTTTGCCAATTCCACAAGAACAGCCTTAGCGAAAGGCTTCTTGAAGGGAAAGATGTAACTCTGTGAATTGAATTAACAGAACACAGAGCAGTTTCTCAGAAAGCTTGTTTAAAGTTTTGAACGGAAGATATTTCCTTTTTCACCATTGCCCTCTATGGGCTTCCAAATATCACTTTGCCAATTCCACAAGAAGAGCCTTCGCGAAAGGCTTCTTGAAGGGAAAGATGTAACTCTGTGAGATGAATTCACAGAACACAGAGCAGTTTCTCAGAAAGCTTCTTTCCAGTTTTGAACGGAAGATATTTCCTTTTTCACCATATCCCTCTAAGGGCATTTAAATATCCCTTTGCCAATTCCACAAGAACAGCCTTACGAAAGGCTTCTTGAAGGGAAAGATGTAACTCTGTGAGATGAATTAACAGAACACAGAGCAGTTTCTCAGAAAGCTTCTTTCCAGTTTTGAACGGAAGATATTTCCTTTTTCACCATAGCCCTCTAAGGGCTTCCAAATATCACTTTGCCAATTCCGCAAGAACAGCCTTAGCGAAAGGCTTCTTTAAGGGGAAGATGTAACACTGTGAGATGAATTAACAGAACACAGAGCAGTTTTTCAGAAAGCTTCTTTCCTGTTTTGAACGGAAGATATTTCCTTTTTCACCGTAGCCCTCTATGCGCTTCTAAATATCCCTTTGCCAATTCCACAAGAACAGCCTTAGCGAAAGGCTTCTTGAAGGGAAAGAAGTAACTCTGTGAGATGAATTAACAGAACACAGAGCAGTTTCTCAGAAAGCTTCTTTCCTGTTTTGAACGGAAGATATTTCCTTTTTCACCATAGCCCTCTATGGGCTTCCAAATATCCCTTTGCCAGTTCCACGAGAACAGCCTTAGCGAAAGGCTTCTTGTAGGGAAAGATGTAACTCTGTGAGATGAATTAACACAACACAGAGCAGTTTCTCAGAAAGCTTCTTTCCAGTTTTGAACGGAAGATATTTCCTTTTTCACCGTAGCCCTCTATGGGCTTCTAAATATCCCTTTGCCAATTCCACAAGAACAGCCTTAGCGAAAGGCTTCTTGAAGGGAAAGATGTACCTCTGTGAGATGAATTCACAGATCACAGGACAGTTTCTCAGAAAGCTTCTTTCCAGTTTTGAACGGAAGATATTTCCTTTTTCACCATAGCACTCTATGGGCTTCCAAATATCCCTTTGCCAATTCCACAAGAACAGCCTTAGCGAAAGGCTTCTTGGAGGGAAAGATGTAACTCTGTGAGATGAATTAACAGAACACAGAGCAGTTTCTCAGAAAGCTTCTTTCCAGTTTTTACGGAAGATATTTCCTTTTTCACCGTAGCCCTCTATGGGCTTCCAAATATCCCTTTGCCAATTCCACAAGAACAGCCTTAGCGACAGGCTTCTTGAAGGGAAAGATGTAACTCTGTGAAATGAATTAACAGAACACAGAGCAGTTTCTCAGAAAGCTTCTTTCCAGTTTTGAACCGAAGATATTTCCTTTTTCACCATAGCCCTCTATGGCTTTCAAATATCACTTTGCCAATTCCACAAGAACAGCCTTAGCGAAAGGCTTCTTGAAGTGAAAGATGTAACTCTGTGAGATGAATTAACAGAACACAGAGCAGTTTCTCAGAAAGCTTCTTTCCAGTTTTGAACGGAAGATATTTCCTTTTTCACCATAGCCCTCTATGGGCTTCCAAATATCCCTTTGCCAGTTCCACAAGAACAGCCTTAGCGAAAGGCTTCTTGAAGGGAAAGATGTAACTCTATGAGATGAATTAACAGAACACAGAGCAGTTTCTCAGAAAGCTTCTTTCCAGTTTTGAATGGAAGATATTCCCTTTTTCACCATAGCCCTCTATGGGCTTCCAAATATCCCTTAGTCAATTCTAAAAGAACAGCCTTAGCGAAAGGCTTCTTGAAGGGGAAGATATATCTCTGTGAGATGCATTAACAGAACACCGAGCAGTTTCTCAGAAAGCTTCTTTCCAGTTTTGAACGGAAGATATTTCCTTTTTCACCATAGCCCTCTATGGGCTTCTAATATCACTTTGCAAATTCCACAAGAACAGCCTTAGCGAAAGGCTTCTTGAAGGGAAAGATGTAACTCTGTGAGATGAATTAACAGAACACAGAGCAGTTTCTCAGAAAGCTTCTTTCCAGTTTTGAACGGAAGATATTTCCTTTTTCACCATAGCCCTCTATGGGCTTCCAAATATCACTTTGCCAATTCCACAAGAACAGCCTTAGCGAAAGGCTTCTTGAAGGGAAAGATGTAACTCTGTGAGATGAATTAACAGAACACAGAGCAGTTTCTCAGAAAGCTTCTTTCCAGTTTTGAACGGAAGATATTTCCTTTTTCACCATAGCCCTCTATGGGCTTCCAAATATCCCTTTGCCAATTCCACAAGAACAGCCTTAGCGAAAGGCTTCTTGAAGGGAAAGATGTAACTCTGTGAATTGAATTAACAGAACACAGAGCAGTTTCTCAGAAAGCTTCTTTCCAGTTTTGAACGGAAGATATTTCCTTTTTCACCATTGCCCTCTAAGGGCTTCCAAATATCACTTTGCCAATTCCACAAGAAGAGCCTTCGCGAAAGGCTTCTTGAAGGGAAAGATGTAACTCTGTGAGATGAATTCACAGAACACAGAGCAGTTTCTCAGAAAGCTTCTTTCCAGTTTTGAACGGAAGATATTTCCTTTTTCACCATATCCCTCTAAGGGCATTTAAATATCCCTTTGCCAATTCCACAAGAACAGCCTTACGAAAGGCTTCTTGAAGGGAAAGATGTAACTCTGTGAGATGAATTAACAGAACACAGAGCAGTTTCTCAGAAAGCTTCTTTCCAGTTTTGAACGGAAGATATTTCCTTTTTCACCATAGCCCTCTAAGGGCTTCCAAATATCACTTTGCCAATTCCGCAAGAACAGCCTTAGCGAAAGGCTTCTTTAAGGGGAAGATGTAACACTGTGAGATGAATTAACAGAACACAGAGCAGTTTTTCAGAAAGCTTCTTTCCTGTTTTGAACGGAAGATATTTCCTTTTTCACCGTAGCCCTCTATGCGCTTCTAAATATCCCTTTGCCAATTCCACAAGAACAGCCTTAGCGAAAGGCTTCTTGAAGGGAAAGAAGTAACTCTGTGAGATGAATTAACAGAACACAGAGCAGTTTCTCAGAAAGCTTCTTTCCAGTTTTGAACGGAAGATATTTCCTTTTTCACCATAGCCCTCTATGGGCTTCCAAATATCCCTTTGCCAGTTCCACAAGAACAGCCTTAGCGAAAGGCTTCTTGTAGGGAAAGATGTAACTCTGTGAGATGAATTAACAGAACACAGAGCAGTTTCTCAGAAAGTTTCTTTCCAGTTTTGAACGGAAGATATTTCCTTTTTCACCATAGCCCTCTATGGGCTTCCAAATATCACTTTGCCAATTCCACAAGAAGAGCCTTAGCGAAAGGCTTCTTGAAGGGAAAGATGTAACTCTGTGAGATGAATTAACAGAACACAGAGCAGTTTCTCAGAAAGCTTCTTTCCGGTTTTGAACGGAAGATATTTTCTTTTTCACCATAGCCCTCTATGGGCTTCCAAATATCCCTTTGCCAATTCCACAAGAACAGCCTTATCGAAAGGCTTCTTGAAGGGAAAGATGTAACTCTATGAGATGAATTCACAGAACACAGAGCAGTTTCTCAGAAACCTTCTTTCCAGTTTTGAATGGAAGATATTCCCTTTTTCACCATAGCCCTCTAAGGGCTTCCAAATATCCCTTAGTCAATTCCAAAAGAACAGCCTTAGCGAAAGGCTTCTTGAAGGGAAAGATGTAACTCTGTGAGATGAATTAACAGAACACAGAGCAGTTTCTCAGAAAGATTCTTTCCAGTATTGAACGGATGATATTTCCTTTTTCACCATAGCCCTCTAAGGGCTTTGAAATATCCCTTTGCCAATTCCACAAGAACAGCCTTAGCGAAAGGCTTCTTGAAGGGAAAGATGTAACTCTGTGAGATGAATTAACAGAACACAGAGCAGTTTCTCAGAAAGCTTCTTTCCAGTTTTGAACGGAAGATATTTCCTTTTTCACCATAGCCCTCTATGGGCTTCCAAATATCCCTATGCCAATTCCTCAAGAACAACCTTAGCGAAAGGCTTCTTGAAGGGAAAGATGTAACTCTGTGAGATGAATTCACAGATCACAGAACAGTTTCTCAGAAAGCTTCTTTCAAGTTTTGAACGGAAGATATTTCCTTTTTAACCATAGCCCTGTATGGGCTTCCAAATATCCCTTTGCCAATTCCTCAAGGACAGTCTTAGCGAAAGGCTTCTTTTAGGGAAAGGTGTAACTCTGTGAGATGAATTAACAGAACACAGAGCAGTTTCTCAGAAAGCTTCTTTCCAGTTTTGAACGGAGGATATTTCCTTTTTCATCATAGCCCTCTATGGACTTCCAAATATCCCTTTGCCAATTCCACAAGAACAGCCTTAGCGAAAGGCTTCTTGAAGGGAAAGATGTAACTCTGTGAGTTGAATTAACAGAACACAGAGCAGTTTCTCAGAAAGCTTCTTTCCAGTTTTGAACGGAAGATATTTCCTTTTTCACCATAGCCCTCTATGGGCTTCCAAATATCCCTTTGCCAATTCCACAAGAATAGCCTTAGCGAAAGGCTTCTTGAAGGGGAAGATATATCTCTGTGAGATGCATTAACAGAACACCGAGCAGTTTCTCAGAAAGCTTCTTTCCAGTTTTGAACGGAAGATATTTCCTTTTTCACCATAGCCCTCTATGGGCTTCTAATATCACTTTGCCAATTCCACAAGAACAGCCTTAGCGAAAGGCTTCTTGAAGGGAAAGATGTAAGTCTGTGAGATGAATTAACAGAACACAGAGCAGTTTCTCAGAAAGCTTCTTTCCAGTTTTGAACGGAAGATATTTCCTTTTTCACCATAGCCCTCTATGGGCTTCCAAATATCACTTTGCCAATTCCACAAGAACAGCCTTAGCGAAAGGCTTCTTGAAGGGAAAGATGTAACTCTGTGAGATGAATTAACAGAACACAGAGCTGTTTCTCAGAAAGCTTCTTTCCAGTTTTGAACGGAAGATATTTCCTTTTTCACCATAGCCCTCTATGGGCTTCCAAATATCCCTTTGCCAATTCCACAAGAACAGCCTTAGCGAAAGGCTTCTTGAAGGGAAAGATGTAACTCTGTGAATTGAATTGACAGAACACAGAGCAGTTTCTCAGAAAGCTTCTTTAAAGTTTTGAACGGAAGATATTTCCTTTTTCACCATTGCCCTCTAAGGGCTTCCAAATATCACTTTGCCAATTCCACAAGAAGAGCCTTCGCGAAAGGCTTCTTGAAGGGAAAGATGTAACTCTGTGAGATGAATTCACAGAACACAGAGCAGTTTCTCAGAAAGCTTCTTTCCAGTTTTGAACGGAAGATATTTCCTTTTTCACCATATCCCTCTAAGGGCATTTAAATATCCTTTTGCCAATTCCACAAGAACAGCCTTACGAAAGGCTTCTTGAAGGGAAAGATGTAACTCTGTGAGATGAATTAACAGAACACAGAGCAGTTTCTCAGAAAGCTTCTTTCCAGTTTTGAAAGGAAGATATTTCCTTTTTCACCATAGCCCTCTAAGGGCTTCCAAATATCACTTTGCCAATTCCGCAAGAACAACCTTAGCGAAAGGCTTCTTTAAGGGGAAGATGTAACACTGTGAGATGAATTAACAGAACACAGAGCAGTTTTTCAGAAAGCTTCTTTCCTGTTTTGAACGGAAGATATTTCCTTTTTCACCGTAGCCCTCTATGCGCTTCTAAATATCCCTTTGCCAATTCCACAAGAACAGCCTTAGCGAAAGGCTTCTTGAAGGGAAAGAAGTAACTCTGTGAGATGAATTAACAGAACACAGAGCAGTTTCTCAGAAAGCTTCTTTCCTGTTTTGAACGGAAGATATTTCCTTTTTCACCATAGCCCTCTATGGGCTTCCAAATATCCCTTTGCCAGTTCCACAAGAACAGGCTTAGCGAAAGGCTTCTTGTAGGGAAAGATGTAACTCTGTGAGATGAATTAACAGAACACAGAGCAGTTTCTCAGAAAGCTTCTTTCCAGTTTTGAACGGAAGATGTTTCCTTTTTCACCATAGCCCTCTATGGGCTTCCAAATATCACTTTGCCAATTCCACAAGAAGAGCCTTAGCGAAAGGCTTCTTGAAGGGAAAGATGTAACTCTGTGAGATGAATTAACAGAACACAGAGCAGTTTCTCAGAAAGCTTCTTTCCAGTTTTGAACGGAAGATATTTCCTTTTTCACCGTAGCCCTCTATGGGCTTCTAAATATCCCTTTGCCAATTCCACAAGAACAGCCTTAGCGAAAGGCTTCTTGAAGGGAAAGATGTAACTCTGTGAGATGAATTCACAGATCACAGGACAGTTTCTCAGAAAGCTTCTTTCCAGTTTTGAACGGAAGATATTTCCTTTTTCACCATAGTACTCTATGGGCTTCCAAATATCCCTTTGCCAATTCCACAAGAACAGCCTTAGCGAAAGGCTTCTTGGAGGGAAAGATGTAACTCTGTGAGATGAATTAACAGAACACAGAGCAGTTTCTCAGAAAGCTTCTTTCCAGTTTTTACGGAAGATATTTCCTTTTTCACCGTAGCCCTCTATGGGCTTCCAAATATCCCTTTGCCAATTCCACAAGAACAGCCTTAGCGACAGGCTTCTTGAAGGGAAAGATGTAACTCTGTGAAATGAATTAACAGAACACAGAGCAGTTTCTCAGAAAGCTTCTTTCCAGTTTTGAACCGAAGATATTTCCTTTTTCACCATAGTCCTCTATGGCTTTCAAATATCACGTTTCCAATTCCACAAGAACAGCCTTAGCGAAAGGCTTCTTGAAGTGAAAGATGTAACTCTGTGAGATGAATTAACCTAACACAGAGCAGTTTCTCAGAAAGCTTCTTTCCAGTTTTGAACGGAAGATATTTCCTTTTTCACCATAGCCCTCTATGGGCTTCCAAATATCCCTTTGCCAATTCCACAAGAACAGCCTTAGCGAAAGGCTTCTTGAAGGGAAAGATGTAACTCTATGAGATGAATTAACAGAACACAGAGCAGTTTCTCAGAAAGCTTCTTTCCAGTTTTGAATGGAAGATATTCCCTTTTTCACCATAGCCCTCTATGGGCTTCCAAATATCCCTTAGTCAATTCTAAAAGAACAGCCTTAGCGAAAGGCTTCTTGAAGGGAAAGATGTAACTCTGTGAGATGAATTAACAGAACACAGAGCAGTTTCTCAGAAAGATTCTTTCCAGTTTTGAACGGATGATATTTCCTTTTTCACCATAGCCCTCTAAGGGCTTTGAAATATCCCTTTGCCAATTCCACAAGAACAGCCTTAGCGAAAGGCTTCTTGAAGGGAAAGATGTAACTCTGTGAGGTGAATTAACAGAACACAGAGCAGTTTCTCAGAAAGCTTCTTTCCAGTTTTGAACGGAACATATTTCCTTTTTCACCATAGCACTCTATGGGCTTCCAAATATCACTTTGCCAATTCCACAAGAACAGCCTTAGCGAAAGGCTTCTTGAAGGGAAAGATGTAACTCTGTGAGATGAATTAAAGAACACAGAGCAGTTTCTCAGAAGGCTTCTTTCCAGTTTTGAACGGAAGATATTTCCTTTTTCACCATAGCCCTCTATGGGCTTCCAAATATCACTTTGCCAATTCCACAAGAACAGACTTAGCGAAAGGCTTCTTGAAGGGAAAGATGTAACTCTGTGAGATGAATTAACAGAACACAGAGCAGTTTCTCAGAAAGCTTCTTTCCAGTTTTGAACGGAAGATATTTCCTTTTTCACCATAGCCCTCTATGGGCTTCCAAATATCACTTTGCCAATTCCACAAAACAGCCTTAGCGAAAGGCTTCTTGAAGGGAAAGATGTAACTCTGTGAGATGAATTAACACAACACAGAGCAGTTTCTCAGAAAGCTTCTTTCCAGTTTTGAACGGAAGATATTTCCTTTTTCACCATAGCCCTCTATGGGCTTCCAAATATCCCTTTGCCAATTCCACAAGAACAGCCTTAGCGAAAGGCTTCTTGAAGGGAAAGATGTAACTCTGTGAGTTGAATTAACAGAACACAGAGCAGTTTCTCAGAAAGCTTCTTTCCAGTTTTGAACGGAAGATATTTCCTTTTTCATCATAGCCCTCTATGGGCTTCCAAATATCCCTTTGCCAATTCCACAAGAACAGCCTTAGCGAAAGGCTTCTTGAAGGGAAAGATGTAACTCTGTGAGATGAATTAACAGAACACAGAGCAGTTTCTCAGAATGATTCCTTCCAGTTTTGAATGGAAGATATTTCCTTTTTCACCATAGCCCTCTATGGGCTTCCAAATATCCCTTTGCCAATTCCACAAGAACAGCCTTAGCGAAAGCCTTCTTGAAGGGAAAGATGTAACTCTGAGAGATGAATTAACAGAACACATAGCAGTTTCTTAGAAAGCTTCTTTACAGTTTTGAACGGAAGATATTTCCTTTTTCACCGTAGCCCTCTATGGGCTTCCAAATATCCCTTTGTCAATTCCACAAGAACAGCATTAGCGAAAGGCTTCTTGAAGGGAAAGATGTAACTCTGTGAGATGAATTAACAAAACACAGAGCAGTTTCTCAGAAAGCTTCTTTCCAGTTTTGAACGGAAGATATTTCCTTTTTCACCATAGCCCTCTATGGTCTTCCAAATATCCCTTTGCCAATTCCACAAGAACAGCCTTAGCGAAAGGCTTCTTGAAGGGAAAGAGGTAACTCTGTGAGATGAATTAACAGAACACAGAGCAGTTTCTCAGAAAGCTTCTTTCCAGTTTTGAACGGAAGATATTTCCTTTTTCACCATTGCCCTCTATGGGCTTCCAAATATCCCTTTGCCAATTCCAAAAGAACAGTCTTAGCGAAAGGCGTCTTGACGGGAAAGATGTAACTCTGTGAGATGAATTAACAGAACACAGAGCAGTCTCTCATAAAGCTTCTTTCCAGTTTTGAACGGAAGATATTTCCTTTTTCACCATAGCCCTCTATGGGCTAACAAATATCCCTTTGCCAATTCCACAAGAACAGCCTTATCGAAAGGCTTCTTGAAGGGAAAGATGTAACTCTATGAGATGAATTAACAGAACACAGAGCAGTTTCTCAGAAAGCTTCTTTCCAGTTTTGAATGGAAGATATTCCCTTTTTCACCATAGCCCTCTAAGGGCTTCCAAATATCCCTTAGTCAATTCCAAAAGAACAGCCTTAGCGAAAGGCTTCTTGAAGGGAAAGATGTAACTCTGTGAGATGAATTAACAGAACACAGAGCAGTTTCTCAGAAAGATTCTTTCCAGTTTTGAACGGATGATATTTCCTTTTTCACCATAGCCCTCTAAGGGCTTTGAAATATCCCTTTGCCAATTCCACAAGAACAGCCTTAGCGAAAGGCTTCTGGAAGGGAAAGATGTAACTCAGTGAGATGAATTAACAGAACACAGAGCAGTTTCTTAGAAAGCTTCATTCCAGTTTGAACGGAAGATATTTAATTTTTCACCATAGCCCTCTAGGGGCTTCCAAATATCTCTTTGCCAATTCCAAAAGAACAGCCTTAGCGAAAGGCTTCTTGAAGGGAAATATGTAACTCTGTGAGATGAATTAACAGAACACAGAGCAGTTTCTCAGAAAGCTTCTTTCCAGTTTTGAACGGAACATATTTCCTTTTTTACCATAGCCCTCTATGGGCTTCCAAATATCACTTTGGCAATTCCACAAGAACAGCCTTAGCGAAAGGCTTCTTGAAGGGAAAGATGTAACTCTGTGAGATGAATTAAAGAACACAGAGCAGTTTCTCAGAAGGCTTCCTTCCAGTTTTGAACGGAAGATATTTCCTTTTTCACCATAGCCCTCTATGGGCTTCCAAATATCACTTTGCCAAATCCACAAGAATAGCCTTAGCGAAAGGCTTCTTGAAGGGAAAGATGTAACTCTGTGAGATGAATTAACAGAACACAGAGCAGTTTCTCAGAAAGCTTCCTTCCAGTTTTGAACGGAAGATATTTCCTTTTTCACCATAGCCCTCTATGGGCTTCCAAATATCACTTTGCCAATTCCACAAAACAGCCTTAGCGAAAGGATTCTTGAAGGGAAAGATGTAACTCTGTGAGATGAATTAACACAACACAGAGCAGTTTCTCAGAAAGCTTCTTTCCAGTTTTGAACGGAAGATATTTCCTTTTTCAACATAGCCCTCTATGGGCTTCCAAATATCCCTTTGAAATTCCACAAGAACAGCCTTAGCGAAAGGCTTCTTGAAGGGAAAGATGTAACTCTGTGAGTTGAATTAACAGAACACAGAGCAGTTTCTCAGAAAGCTTCTTTCCAGTTTTGAACGGAAGATATTTCCTTTTTCACCATAGCCCTCTATGGGCTTCCAAATATCACTTTGGCAATTCCACAAGAACACCCTTACCGAAAGGCTTCTGGAAAGGAAAGATGTAACTCTGTGAGATGAATTAACAGAACACAGAGCAGTTTCTCAGAAAGCTTCTTCCCAGTTTTGAACGGAGGATATTTCCTTTTTCACCATAGCCCTCTATGGGCTTCCAAATACCCCTTTGCCAATTCCACAAGAACAGCCTTAGCGAAAGGCTTCTTGAAGGGAAAGATGTAACTCTGTGAGTTGAATTAACAGAAAACAGAGCAGTTTCTCAGAAAGCTTCTTTAAAGTTTTGAACGGAAGATATTTCCTTTTTCACCATTGCCCTCTAAGGGCTTCCAAATATCACTTTGCCAATTCCACAAGAAGAGCCTTCGCGAAAGGCTTCTTGAAGGGAAAGATGTAACTCTGTGAGATGAATTAACAGAACACAGAGCAGTTTCTCAGAAAGATTCTTTCCAGTTTTGAACGGATGATATTTCCTTTTTCACCATAGCCCTCTAAGGGCTTTGAAATATCCCTTTGCCAATTCCACAAGAACAGCCTTAGCGAAAGGCTTCTTGAAGGGAAAGATGTAACTCTGTGAGGTGAATTAACAGAACACAGAGCAGTTTCTCAGAAAGCTTCTTTCCAGTTTTGAACGGAACATATTTCCTTTTTCACCATAGCACTCTATGGGCTTCCAAATATCACTTTGCCAATTCCACAAGAACAGCCTTAGCGAAAGGCTTCTTGAAGGGAAAGATGTAACTCTGTGAGATGAATTAAAGAACACAGAGCAGTTTCTCAGAAGGCTTCTTTCCAGTTTTGAACGGAGGATATTTCCTTTTTCACCATAGCCCTCTATGGGCTTCCAAATATCACTTTGCCAATTCCACAAGAACAGACTTAGCGAAAGGCTTCTTGAAGGGAAAGATGTAACTCTGTGAGATGAATTAACAGAACACAGAGCAGTTTCTCAGAAAGCTTCTTTCCAGTTTTGAACGGAAGATATTTCCTTTTTCACCATAGCCCTCTATGGGCTTCCAAATATCACTTTGCCAATTCCACAAAACAGCCTTAGCGAAAGGCTTCTTGAAGGGAAAGATGTAACTCTGTGAGATGAATTAACACAACACAGAGCAGTTTCTCAGAAAGCTTCTTTCCAGTTTTGAACGGAAGATATTTCCTTTTTCACCATAGCCCTCTATGGGCTACCAAATATCCCTTTGCCAATTCCACAAGAACAGCCTTAGCGAAAGGCTTCTTGAAGGGAAAGATGTAACTCTGTGAGTTGAATTAACAGAACACAGAGCAGTTTCTCAGAAAGCTTCTTTCCAGTTTTGAACGGAAGATATTTCCTTTTTCATCATAGCCCTCTATGGGCTTCCAAATATCCCTTTGCCAATTCCACAAGAACAGCCTTAGCGAAAGGCTTCTTGAAGGGAAAGATGTAACTCTGTGAGATGAATTAACAGAACACAGAGCAGTTTCTCAGAATGATTCCTTCCAGTTTTGAATGGAAGATATTTCCTTTTTCACCATAGCCCTCTATGGGCTTCCAAATATCCCTTTGCCAATTCCACAAGAACAGCCTTAGCGAAAGCCTTCTTGAAGGGAAAGATGTAACTCTGAGAGATGAATTAACAGAACACATAGCAGTTTCTTAGAAAGCTTCTTTACAGTTTTGAACGGAAGATATTTCCTTTTTCACCGTAGCCCTCTATGGGCTTCCAAATATCCCTTTGTCAATTCCACAAGAACAGCATTAGCGAAAGGCTTCTTGAAGGGAAAGATGTAACTCTGTGAGATGAATTAACAAAACACAGAGCAGTTTCTCAGAAAGCTTCTTTCCAGTTTTGAACGGAAGATATTTCCTTTTTCACCATAGCCCTCTATGGTCTTCCAAATATCCCTTTGCCAATTCCACAAGAACAGCCTTAGCGAAAGGCTTCTTGAAGGGAAAGAGGTAACTCTGTGAGATGAATTAACAGAACACAGAGCAGTTTCTCAGAAAGCTTCTTTCCAGTTTTGAACGGAAGATATTTCCTTTTTCACCATTGCCCTCTATGGGCTTCCAAATATCCCTTTGCCAATTCCAAAAGAACAGTCTTAGCGAAAGGCGTCTTGACGGGAAAGATGTAACTCTGTGAGATGAATTAACAGAACACAGAGCAGTCTCTCATAAAGCTTCTTTCCAGTTTTGAACGGAAGATATTTCCTTTTTCACCATAGCCCTCTATGGGCTAACAAATATCCCTTTGCCAATTCCACAAGAACAGCCTTATCGAAAGGCTTCTTGAAGGGAAAGATGTAACTCTATGAGATGAATTAACAGAACACAGAGCAGTTTCTCAGAAAGCTTCTTTCCAGTTTTGAATGGAAGATATTCCCTTTTTCACCATAGCCCTCTAAGGGCTTCCAAATATCCCTTAGTCAATTCCAAAAGAACAGCCTTAGCGAAAGGCTTCTTGAAGGGAAAGATGTAACTCTGTGAGATGAATTAACAGAACACAGAGCAGTTTCTCAGAAAGATTCTTTCCAGTTTTGAACGGATGATATTTCCTTTTTCACCATAGCCTTCTAAGGGCTTTGAAATATCCCTTTGCCAATTCCACAAGAACAGCCTTAGCGAAAGGCTTCTGGAAGGGAAAGATGTAACTCAGTGAGATGAATTAACAGAACACAGAGCAGTTTCTTAGAAAGCTTCATTCCAGTTTGAACGGAAGATATTTAATTTTTCACCATAGCCCTCTAGGGGCTTCCAAATATCTCTTTGCCAATTCCAAAAGAACAGCCTTAGCGAAAGGCTTCTTGAAGGGAAATATGTAACTCTGTGAGATGAATTAACAGAACACAGAGCAGTTTCTCAGAAAGCTTCTTTCCAGTTTTGAACGGAACATATTTCCTTTTTTACCATAGCCCTCTATGGGCTTCCAAATATCACTTTGGCAATTCCACAAGAACAGCCTTAGCGAAAGGCTTCTTGAAGGGAAAGATGTAACTCTGTGAGATGAATTAAAGAACACAGAGCAGTTTCTCAGAAGGCTTCCTTCCAGTTTTGAACGGAAGATATTTCCTTTTTCACCATAGCCCTCTATGGGCTTCCAAATATCACTTTGCCAAATCCACAAGAATAGCCTTAGCGAAAGGCTTCTTGAAGGGAAAGATGTAACTCTGTGAGATGAATTAACAGAACACAGAGCAGTTTCTCAGAAAGCTTCCTTCCAGTTTTGAACGGAAGATATTTCCTTTTTCACCATAGCCCTCTATGGGCTTCCAAATATCACTTTGCCAATTCCACAAAACAGCCTTAGCGAAAGGATTCTTGAAGGGAAAGATGTAACTCTGTGAGATGAATTAACACAACACAGAGCAGTTTCTCAGAAAGCTTCTTTCCAGTTTTGAACGGAAGATATTTCCTTTTTCAACATAGCCCTCTATGGGCTTCCAAATATCCCTTTGAAATTCCACAAGAACAGCCTTAGCGAAAGGCTTCTTGAAGGGAAAGATGTAACACTGTGAGTTGAATTAACAGAACACAGAGCAGTTTCTCAGAAAGCTTCTTTCCAGTTTTGAACGGAAGATATTTCCTTTTTCACCATAGCCCTCTATGGGCTTCCAAATATCACTTTGGCAATTCCACAAGAACACCCTTACCGAAAGGCTTCTGGAAAGGAAAGATGTAACTCTGTGAGATGAATTAACAGAACACAGAGCAGTTTCTCAGAAAGCTTCTTCCCAGTTTTGAACGGAGGATATTTCCTTTTTCACCATAGCCCTCTATGGGCTTCCAAATACCCCTTTGCCAATTCCACAAGAACAGCCTTAGCGAAAGGCTTCTTGAAGGGAAAGATGTAACTCTGTGAGTTGAATTAACAGAAAACAGAGCAGTTTCTCAGAAAGCTTCTTTAAAGTTTTGAACGGAAGATATTTCCTTTTTCACCATTGCCCTCTAAGGGCTTCCAAATATCACTTTGCCAATTCCACAAGAAGAGCCTTCGCGAAAGGCTTCTTGAAGGGAAAGATGTAACTCTGTGAGATGAATTAACAGAACACAGAGCAGTTTCTCAGAAAGCTTCTTTCCAGTTTTGAACGGAAGATATTTCCTTTTTCACCATAGCCCTCTAAGGGCATTTAAATATCCCTTTGCCAATTCCACAAGAACAGCCTTTCGAAAGGCTTCTTGAAGGGAAAGATGTAACTCTGTGAGATGAATTAACAGAACACAGAGCAGTTTCTCAGAAAGCTTCTTTCCAGTTTTGAACGGAAGATATTTCCTTTTTCACCATAGCCCTCTAAGGGCTTCCAAATATCACTTTGCCAATTCCGCAAGAACAGCCTTAGCGAAAGGCTTCTTGAAGGGGAAGATGTAACACTGTGAGATGAATTAACAGAACACAGAGCAGTTTTTCAGAAAGCTTCTTTCCTGTTTTGAACGGAAGATATTTCCTTTTTCACCGTAGCCCTCTATGCGCTTCTAAATATCCCTTTGCCAATTCCACAAGAACAGCCTTAGCGAAAAGCTTCTTGAAGGGAAAGATGTAACTCTGTGAGATGAATTAACAGAACACAGAGCAGTTTCTCAGAAAGCTTCTTTCCAGTTTTTAACGGAAGATATTTCCTTTTTCACCATAGCCCTCTATGGGGTTCCAAATATCCCTTTGCCAATTCCACAAGAACAGCCTTAGCGAAAGGCTTCTTGAAGGGAAAGATGTAACTCTGTGAGATGAATTAACAGAACACCGTGCAGTTTCTCAGAAAGCTTCCTTCCAGTTTTGAACGGAAGATATTTCCTTTTTCACAATAGCCCTCTATGGGCTTCCAAATATCACTTTGGCAATTCCACAAGAACACCCTTACCGACAGGCTTCTGGAAGGGAAAGATGTAACTCTGAGAGATGTATTAACAGAACACAGAGCAGTTTCTCAGAAAGCTACTTTCCAGTTTTGAGCGGATTGTATTTCCTTTTTAACCATAGTCCTCTAAGGGCTTGAAAATATCACTTTGCGAATTCCACAACAACAGCCTTAGCGAAAGGCTTCTGGAAGAGAAAGATGTAACTCTGTGAGATGAATTATCAGGACACAGAGCAGTTTCTCAGAAAGCTTCTTTCCAGTTTTGAACTTAAGATATTTCCTTTTTCACCATAGCCCTCTATGGCTTTCAAATATCCCTTTGCCAATTCCACAAGAACAGCCTTAGCGAAAGGCTTCTTGAAGGGAAAGATGTAACTCTGTGAGATGAATTCACAGAACACAGAGCAGTTTCTCAGAAAGCTTCTTTCCAGTTTTGAACGGAAGATATTTCCTTTTTCACCATAGCCCTCTATGGGCCTCCAAATATCACTTTGGCAATTCCACAAGAAAAGCCTTAGCGAAAGGCTTCTTGAAGGGAAAGATGTAACTCTGTGAGATGAATTAACAGAACACAGAGCAGTTTCTCAGAAAGCTTCTTCCCAGTTTTGAACGGAAGATATTTCCTTTTTCACCATAGCCCTCTATGGGCTTCCAAATATCCCTTTACCAATTCCACAAGAACAGACTTAGCGAAAGGCTTCTTTAAGGGAAAGACGTAACTCTGTGAGTTGAATTAACAGAACACAGAGCAGTTTCTCAGAAAGCTTCTTTCCAGTTTTGAACGGAAGATATTTCCTTTTTCACCATAGCCCTCTATGGGCTTCCAAATATCCCTTTGACAGTTCCACAGGAATAGCCTTAGCGAAAGGCTTCTTGAAGGGAAAGATGTAACTCTGTGAGATGCATTAACAGAACACCGAGCAGTTTCTCAGAAAGCTTCTTTCCAGTTTTGAACGGAAGATATTTCCTTTTTCACCATAGCCCTCTATGGGCTTCCAAATATCACTTTGCCAATTCCACAAGAACAGCCTTAGCGAAAGGTTTCTTGAAGGGAAAGATGTAACTCTGTGAGATGAATTAACAGAACACAGAGTAGTTTCTCAGAAAGCTTCTTTCCAGTTTTGAACGGAAGATATTTCCTTTTTCACCATAGCCCTCTAAGGGCTTCCAAATATCCCTTTGCCAATTCCGCAAGAACAGCCTTAGCGAAAGGCTTCATGGAGGGAAAGATGTAACTCTGTGAGATGAATTAACAGAACACAGAGCAGTTTTTCAGAAAGCTTCTTTCCAGTTTTTACGGAAGATATTTCCTTTTTCACCGTAGTCCTCTATGGGCTTCCAAATATCACTTTGCCAATTCCACAAAAACAGCCTTAGCGAAAGGCTTCTTGAAGGGAAAGATGTAACTCTGTGAGATGAAGTAACAGAACACAGAGCAGTTTTTCAGAAAGCTTCTTTTCAGTTTCGAACGGAAGATATTTCCTTTTTCACCATAGCCCTCTAAGGGCTTCCAAATTTCCCTTTGCCAATTCCACAAGAACAGCCTTAGCGAAAGGCTTCTTGAAGGGAAAGATGTAACTCTGTGAGATGAATTAACAGAACACAGAGCAGTATCTCAGAAAGCTTCTTTCCAGTTTTGAACGGAAGATATTTCCTTTTTCACCATAGCCCTCTATGGGCTTCCAAATATCACTTTGCCAATTCCACAAGAACAGCCTTAGCGAAAGGCTTCTTGAAGAGAAAGATGTAACTCTGTGAGATGAATTAACAGAACACAGAGATGTTTCTGAGAAAGCTTCTTTCCAGTTTTGAACGGAAGATATTTCCTTTTTCACCATAGCCCTCTATGGGCTTCCAAATATCCCTTTGCCAGTTCCACAAGAACAGCCTTAGCGAAAGGCTTCTTGAAGGGAAAGATGTATCTCTGTGAGATGAATTAACAGAACGCCGTGCATTTTCTCAGAAACCTTCTTTCCAGTTTTGAACGGAAGATATTTCCTTTTTCACAATAGCCCTCTATGGGCTTCCAAATATCACTTTGGCAATTCCACAAGAACACCCTTACCGAAAGGCTTCTGGAAAGGAAAGATGTAACTCTGTGAGATGAATTAACAGAACACAGAGCAGTTTCTCAGAAAGCTTCTTTCCAGTTTTGAACGGACGATATTTCCTTTTTCACCATAGCCCTCTAAGGGCATTTAAATATCCCTTTGCCAATTCCACAAGAACAGCCTTACGAAAGGCTTCTTGAAGGGAAAGATGTAACTCTGTGAGATGAATTAACAGAACACAGAGCAGTTTCTCAGAAAGCTTCTTTCCAGTTTTGAACGGAAGATATTTCCTTTTTCACCATAGCCCTCTAAGGGCTTCCAAATATCACTTTGCCAATTCCGCAAGAACAGCCTTAGCGAAAGGCTTCTTGAAGGGAAAGATGTAACACTGTGAGATGAATTAACAGAACACAGAGCAGTTTTTCAGAAAGCTTCTTTCCTGTTTTGAACGGAAGATATTTCCTTTTTCACCGTAGCCCTCTATGCGCTTCTAAATATCCCTTTGCCAATTCCACAAGAACAGCCTTAGCGAAAGGCTTCTTGAAGGGAAAGATGTAACTCTGTGAGATGAATTAACAGAACACAGAGCAGTTTCTCAGAAAGCTTCTTTCCAGTTTTGAACGGAAGATATTTCCTTTTTCACCATAGCCCTCTATGGGCTTCCAAATATCCCTTTGCCAGTTCCACAAGAACAGCCTTAGCGAAAGGCTTCTTGAAGGGAAAGATGTAACTCTGTGAGATGAATTAACAGAACACCGTGCAGTTTCTCAGAAAGCTTCCTTCCAGTTTTGAACGGAAGATATTTCCTTTTTCACCATAGCCCTCTATGGGCTTCCAAATATCACTTTGGCAATTCCACAAGAACACCCTTACCGACAGGCTTCTGGAAGGGAAAGATGTAACTCTGAGAGATGTATTAACAGAACACAGAGCAGTTTCTCAGAAAGCTACTTTCCAGTTTTGAGCGGATTGTATTTCCTTTTTAACCATAGCCCTCTAAGGGCTTGAAAATATCACTTTGCCAATTCCACAACAACAGCCTTAGCGAAAGGCTTCTGGAAGGGAAAGATGTAACTCTGTGAGGTGAATTATCAGGACACAGAGCAGTTTCTCAGAAAGCTTCTTTCCAGTTTTGAACGGAAGATATTTCCTTTTTCACCATAGCCCTCTATGGCTTTCAAATATCACTTTGCCAATTCCACAAGAACAGCCTTAGCGAAAGGCTTCTTGAAGGGAAAGATGTAACTCTGTGAGATGAATTCACAGAACACAGAGGAGTTTCTCAGAAAGCTTCTTTCCAGTTTTGAACGGAAGATATTTCCTTTTTCACCATAGCCCACTATGGGCCTCCAAATATCACTTTGACAATTCCACAAGAACAGCCTTAGCGAAAGGCTTCTTGAAGGGAAAGATGTAACTCTGTGAGATGAATTAACAGAACACAGAGCAGTTTCTCAGAAAGCTTCTTCCCAGTTTTGAACGGAAGATATTTACTTTTTCACCATAGCCCTCTATGGGCTTCCAAATATCCCTTTGCCAATTCCAGAAGAACAGACTTAGCGAAAGGCTTCTTGAAGGGAACGATGTAACTCTGTGAGATGAATTAACAGAACACAGAGCAGTTTCTCAGAAAGCTTCTTTCCAGTTTTGAACGGAAGATATTTCCTTTTTCACCATAGCCCTCTATGGGCTTCCAAATATCCCTTTGACAGTTCCACAAGAACAGCCTTAGCGAAAGGCTTCTTGAAGGGAAAGATGTAACTCTGTGAGATGCATTAACAGAACACCGAGCAGTTTCTCAGAAAGCTTCTTTCCAGTTTTGAACGGAAGATATTTCCTTTTTCACCATAGCCCTCTATGGGCTTCCAAATATCACATTGCCAATTCCACAGGAACAGCCTTAGCGAAATGCTTCTTGAAGGGAAAGATGTAACTCTGTGAGATGAATTCACAGAACACAGAGCAGTTTCTCAGAAAGCTTCTTTCCAGTTTTGAACGGAAGATATTGCCTTTTTCACCTTAGCCCTCTATGGGCTTCCAAATATCACTTTGCCAATTCCAAAAGAACAGTCTTAGCGAAAGGCTTCTTGAAGGGAGAGATGTAATGCTGTGAGATGAATTAACAAAACACAGAGCAGTTTCTCAGAAAGCTTCTTTCCAGTTTTGAACGGAAGATATTTCCTTTTTCACCATAGACCTCTATGGGCTTCCAAATATCCCTTTGACAATTCCACAAGAATAGCCTTAGCGAAAGGCTTCTTGAAGGGAAAGATGTAACTCTGTGAGATGAATTAACAGAACACAGAGCAGTTTCTCAGAAAGCTTCTTTCCAGTTTTGAACGGAAGATATTTCCTTTTTCACCATAGCCCTCTAAGGGCTTCCAAATATCACTTTGCAAATTCCACAAGAAGAGCCTTAGCGAAAGGCTTCTTGAAGGGAAAGATGTAACTCTGTGAGATGCATTAACAGAACACCGAGCAGTTTCTCAGAAAGCTTCTTTCCAGTTTCGAACGGAAGATATTTCCTTTTTCACCATAGCCCTCTAAGGGCTTCCAAATATCCCTTTGCCAATTCCACAAGGACAGCCTTAGCGAAAGGCTCCTTGAAGGGAAAGATGTATCTCTGTGAGATGAATTAACAGAACACAGAGCAGTTTCTCAGAAAGCTTCTTTCCAGTTTTCAACGGAAGATATTTCCTTTTTCACCATAGCCCTCTATGGGCTTCCAAATATCCCTTTGCCAGTTCCACAAGAACAGCCTTAGCGAAAGGCTTCTTGAAGGGAAAGATGTAACTCTGTGAGATGAATTAACAGAACACCGTGCAGTTTCTCAGAAAGCTTCCTTCCAGTTTTGAACGGAAGATATTTCCTTTTTCACAATAGCCCTCTATGGGCTTCCAAATATCACTTTGGCAATTCCACAAGAACACCCTTACCGACAGGCTTCTGGAAGGGAAAGATGTAACTCTGAGAGATGTATTAACAGAACACAGAGCAGTTTCTCAGAAAGCTACTTTCCAGTTTTGAGCGGATTGTATTTCCTTTTTAACCATAGCCCTCTAAGGGCTTGAAAATATCACTTTGCCAATTCCACAACAACAGCCTTAGCGAAAGGCTTCTGGAAGGGAAAGATGTAACTCTGTGAGATGAATTATCAGGACACAGAGCAGTTTCTCAGAAAGCTTCTTTCCAGTTTTGAACGGAAGATATTTCCTTTTTCACCATAGCCCTCTATGGCTTTCAAATATCACTTTGCCAATTCCACAAGAACAGCCTTAGCGAAAGGCTTCTTGAAGGGAAAGATGTAACTCTGTGAGATGAATTAACAGAACACAGAGCAGTTTCTCAGAAAGCTTCTTTCCAGTTTTGAACGGAAGATATTTCCTTTTTCACCATAGCCCTCTATGGGCTTCCAAATATCCCTTTGACAGTTCCACAAGAATAGCCTTAGCGAAAGGCTTCTTGAAGGGAAAGATGTAACTCTGTGAGATGCATTAACAGAACACCGAGCAGTTTCTCAGAAAGCTTCTTTCCAGTTTTGAACGGAAGATATTTCCTTTTTCACCATAGCCCTCTATGGGCTTCCAAATATCACATTGCCAATTCCACAGGAACAGCCTTAGCGAAATGCTTCTTGAAGGGAAAGATGTAACTCTGTGAGATGAATTCACAGAACACAGAGCAGTTTCTCAGAAAGCTTCTTTCCAGTTTTGAACGGAAGATATTTCCTTTTTCACCATAGCCCTCTATGGGCTTCCAAATATCCCTTTGCCAATTCCACAAGAACAGCCTTAGCGAAAGGCTTCTTGAAGGGAAAGATGTAACTCTGTGAGATGAATTAACAGAACACAGAGCAGTTTCTCAGAAAGCTTCTTTCCAGTTTTGAACGGAAGATATTTCCTTTTTCACCATAGCCCTCTATGGGCTTCCAAATATCACTTTGCAAATTCCACAAGAAGAGCCTTAGCGAAAGGCTTCTTGAAGGGAAAGATGTAACTCTGTGAGATGCATTAACAGAACACCGAGCAGTTTCTCAGAAAGCTTCTTTCCAGTTTTGAACGGAAGATATTTCCTTTTTCACCATAGCCCTCTAAGGGCTTCCAAATATCCCTTTGCCAATTCCACAAGAACAGCCTTAGCGAAAGGCTTCTTGAAGGGAAAGATGTAACTCTGTGAGATGAATTAACAGAACACAGAGCTGTTTCTCAGAAAGCTTCTTTCCAGTTTTGAACGGAAGATATTTCCTTTTTCACCATAGCCCTCTATGGGCTTCCAAATATCCCTTTGACAGTTCCACAAGAATAGCCTTAGCGAAAGGCTTCTTGAAGGGAAAGATGTAACTCTGTGAGATGCATTAACAGAACACCGAGCAGTTTCTCAGAAAGCTTCTTTCCAGTTTTGAACGGAAGATATTTCCTTTTTCACCATAGCCCTCTATGGGCTTCCAAATATCACATTGCCAATTCCACAGGAACAGCCTTAGCGAAATGCTTCTTGAAGGGAAAGATGTAACTCTGTGAGATGAATTCACAGAACACAGAGCAGTTTCTCAGAAAGCTTCTTTCCAGTTTTGAACGGAAGATATTGCCTTTTTCACCTTAGCCCTCTATGGGCTTCCAAATATTACTTTGCCAATTCCAAAAGAACAGTCTTAGCGAAAGGCTTCTTGAAGGGAGAGATGTAATGCTGTGAGATGAATTAACAAAACAGAGAGCAGTTTCTTAGAAAGCTTCTTTCCAGTTTTGAACGGAAGATATTTCCTTTTTCACCATAGACCTCTATGGGCTTCCAAATATCCCTTTGACAATTCCACAAGAACAGCCTTAGCGAAAGGCTTCTTGAAGGGAAAGATGTAACTCTGTGAGATGAATTAACAGAACACAGAGCAGTTTCTCAGAAAGCTTCTTTCCAGTTTTGAACGGAAGATATTTCCTTTTTCACCATAGCCCTCTATGGGCTTCCAAATATCACTTTGCAAATTCCACAAGAAGAGCCTTAGGGAAAGGCTTCTTGAAGGGAAAGATGTAACTCTGTGAGATGCATTAACAGAACACCGAGCAGTTTCTCAGAAAGCTTCTTTCCAGTTTTGAACGGAAGATATTTCCTTTTTCACCATAGCCCTCTAAGGGCTTCCAAATATCCCTTTGCCAATTCCACAAGAACAGCCTTAGCGACAGGCTTCTTGAAGGGAAAGATGTAACTCTGTGAGATGAATTAACAGAACACAGAGCAGTTTCTCAGAAAGCTTCTTTTCAGTTTTGAACGGAAGATATTTCCTTTTTCACCATAGCCCTCTAAGGGCTTCCAAATATCACTTTGCCAATTCCACAAGAACAGCCTTAGCGAAAGGCTTCTTGAAGGGAAAGATGTAACTCTGTGAGATGAATTCACAGAACACAGAACAGTTTCTCAGAAAGCTTCTTTCCAGTTTTCAACGGAAGATATTTCCTTTTTCACCATAGCCCTCTATGGGCTTCCAAATATCCCTTTGCCAATTCCACAAGGACAGCCTTAGGGAAAGGCTCCTTGAAGGGAAAGATGTATCTCTGTGAGATGAATTAACAGAACACAGAGCAGTTTCTCAGAAAGCTTCTTTCCAGTTTTCAACGGAAGATATTTCCTTTTTCACCATAGCCCTCTATGGGCTTCCAAATATCCCTTTGCCAGTTCCACAAGAACAGCCTTAGCGAAAGGCTTCTTGAAGGGAAAGATGTAACTCTGTGAGATGAATTAACAGAACACCGTGCAGTTTCTCAGAAAGCTTCCTTCCAGTTTTGAACGGAAGATATTTCCTTTTTCACAATAGCCCTCTATGGGCTTCCAAATATCACTTTGGCAATTCCACAAGAACACCCTTACCGACAGGATTCTGGAAGGGAAAGATGTAACTCTGAGAGATGTATTAACAGAACACAGAGCAGTTTCTCAGAAAGCTAATTTCCAGTTTTGAGCGGATTGTATTTCCTTTTTAACCATAGCCCTCTAAGGGCTTGAAAATATCACTTTGCCAATTCCACAACAACAGCCTTAGCGAAAGGCTTCTGGAAGGGAAAGATGTAACTCTGTGAGATGAATTATCAGGACACAGAGCAGTTTCTCCGAAAGCTTCTTTCCAGTTTTGAACGGAAGATATTTCCTTTTTCACCATAGCCCTCTATGGCTTTCAAATATCACTTTGCCAATTCCACAAGAACAGCCTTAGCGAAAGGCTTCTTGAAGGGAAAGATGTAACTCTGTGAGATGAATTCACAGAACACAGAGGAGTTTCTCAGAAAGCTTCTTTCCAGTTTTGAACGGAAGATATTTCCTTTTTCACCATAGCCCACTATGGGCCTCCAAATATCACTTTGGCAATTCCACAAGAACAGCCTTAGCGAAAGGCTTCTTGAAGGGAAAGATGTAACTCTGTGAGATGAATTAACAGAACACAGAGCAGTTTCTCAGAAAGCTTCTTTCCAGTTTTGAACGGAAGATATTTACTTTTTCACCATAGCCCTCTATGGGCTTCCAAATATCCCTTTGCCAATTCCAGAAGAACAGACTTAGCGAAAGGCTTCTTGAAGGGAAAGATGTAACTCTGTGAGATGAATTAACAGAACACAGAGCAGTTTCTCAGAAAGCTTCTTTCCAGTTTTGAACGGAAGATATTTCCTTTTTCACCATAGCCCTCTATGGGCTTCCAAATATCCCTTTGACAGTTCCACAAGAATAGCCTTAGCGAAAGGCTTCTTGAAGGGAAAGATGTAACTCTGTGAGATGCATTAACAGAACACCGAGCAGTTTCTCAGAAAGCTTCTTTCCAGTTTTGAACGGAAGATATTGCCTTTTTCACCTTAGCCCTCTATGGGCTTCCAAATATTACTTTGCCAATTCCAAAAGAACAGTCTTAGCGAAAGACTTCTTGAAGGGAGAGATGTAATGCTGTGAGATGAATTAACAAAACACAGAGCAGTTTCTTAGAAAGCTTCTTTCCAGTTTTGAACGGAAGATATTTCCTTTTTCACCATAGACCTCTATGGGCTTCCAAATATCCCTTTGACAATTCCACAAGAACAGCCTTAGCGAAAGGCTTCTTGAAGGGAAAGATGTAACTCTGTGAGATGAATTAACAGAACACAGAGCAGTTTCTTAGAAAGCTTCTTTCCAGTTTTGAACGGAAGATATTTCCTTTTTCACCATAGCCCTCTATGGGCTTCCAAATATCACTTTGCAAATTCCACAAGAAGAGCCTTAGCGAAAGGCTTCTTGAAGGGAAAGATGTAACTCTGTGAGATGCATTAGCAGAACACCGAGCAGTTTCTCAGAAAGCTTCTTTCCAGTTTTGAACGGAAGATATTTCCTTTTTCACCATAGCCCTCTAAGGGCTTCCAAATATCCCTTTGCCAATTCCACAAGAACAGCCTTAGCGAAAGGCTTCTTGAAGGGAAAGATGTAACTCTGTGAGATGAATTAACAGAACACAGAGCAGTTTCTCAGAAAGCTTCTTTCCAGTTTTGAACGGAAGATATTTCCTTTTTCACCATAGCCCTCTAAGGGCTTCCAAATATCACTTTGCCAATTCCGCAAGAACAGCCTTAGCGAAAGGCTTCTGGAAGGGAAAGATGTAACTCTGTGAGATGAATTAACAGAACACAGAGCAGTTTTTCAGAAAGCTTCTTTCCAGTTTTGAACGGAAGATATTTCCTTTTTCACCATAGACCTCTATGGGCTTCCAAATATACCTTTGCCAATTCCACAAGAACAGCCTTAGCGAAAGGCTTCTTGTAGGAAAAGATGTAACTCTGTGAGACGAATTAACAGAACACAGAGCAGTTTCTCACAAAGCTTCTTTCCAGTTTTGAACGAAAGATATTTCCTTTTTCACCATAGCCCTCTATGGGCTTCCAAATATCACTTTGCCAATTCCACAAGAAGAGCCTTAGCGAAAGGCTTCTTGAAGGGAAAGATGTAACTCTGTGAGATGAATTAACAGAACACAGAGCAGTTTCTCAGAAAGCTTCTTTCCAGTTTTGAACGGAAGTTATTTCCTTTTTCACCATAGCCCTCTATGGGCTTCCAAATATCCCTTTGCCAATTCCACAAGAACAGCCTTAGCGAAAGTCTTCTTGGAGAGAAAGATGTAACTCTGTGAGATGAATTAACAGAACACAGAGCAGTTTCTCATAAAGCTTCTTTCCAGTTTTTACGGAAGATATTTCCTTTTTCACCGTAGCCCTCTATGGGCTTCCAAATATCACTTTGCCAATTCCACAAGAACAGCCTTAGCGACAGGCTTCTTGAAGGGAAAGATGTAAGTCTGTGAGATGAATTAACAGAACACAGAGCAGTTTCTCAGAAAGCTTCTTTCCAGTTTTGAACGGAAGATATTTCCTTTTTCACCATAGCCCTCTATGGGCCTCCAAATATCACTTTGGCAATTCCACAAGAACAGCCTTTGCGAAAGGCTTCTTGAAGGGAAAGATGTAACTCTGTGAGATGAATTAACAGAACACAGAGCAGTTTCTCAGAAAGCTTCATCCCAGTTTTGAACGGAAGAAATTTCCTTTTTCACCATAGCCCTCTATGGGCTTCCAAATATCCCTTTGCCAATTCAACAACAACAGACTTAGCGAAAGGCTTCTTGAAGGGAAAGATGTAACTCTGTGAGTTGAATTAACAGAACACAGAGCAGTTTCTCAGAAAGCTTCTCTCCAGTTTTGAACGGAAGATATTTCCTTTTTCACCATAGCCCTCTATGGGCTTCCAAATATCCCTTTGACAGTTCCACAAGAATAGCCTTAGCGAAAGGCTTCTTGAAGGGAAGATGTAACTCTGTGAGATGCATTAACAGAACACCGAGCACTTTCTCAGAAAGTTTCTTTCCAGTTTTGAACGGAAGATATTTCCTTTTTCACCATAGCCCTCTATGGGCTTCCAAATATCACTTTGCCAATTCCACAAGAACAGCCTTAGCGAAATGCTTCTTGAAGGGAAAGATGTAACTCTGTGAGATGAATTCACAGAACACAGAGCAGTTTCTCAGAAAGCTTCTTTCCAGTTTTGAACGGAAGATATTTCCTTTTTCACCATAGCCCTCTATGGGCTTCCAAATATTACTTTGCCAATTCCAAAAGAACAGTCTTAGCGAAAGGATTCTTGAAGGGAAAGATGTAACGCTGTGAGATGAATTAACAAAACACAGAGCAGTTTCTTAGAAAGCTTCTTTCCAGTTTTGAACGGAAGATATTTCCTTTTTCACCATAGACTTCTATGGGCTTCCAAATATCCCTTTGCCAATTCCACAAGAACAGCCTTAGCGAACGGCTTCTTGTAGGAAAAGATGTAACTCTGTGAGATGAATTAACAGAACACAGAGCAGTTTCTCAGAAAGCTTCTTTCCAGTTTTGAACGGAAGATATTTCCTTTTTCACCATAGCCCTCCAAGGGCTTCCAAATATCACTTTGCCAATTCCGCAAGAACAGCCTTAACGAAAGGCTTCTTGAAGGTAAAGATGTAACTCTGTGAGATGAATTAACAGAACACAGAGCAGTTTTTCAGAAAGCTTCTTTCCTGTTTTGAACGGAAGATATTGCCTTTTTCACCTTAGCCCTCTATGCGCTTCTAAATATCCCTTTGCCAATTACACAAGAACAGCCTTAGCGAAAGGCTTCTTGAAGGGAAAGATGTAACTCTGTGAGATGAATTAACAGAACACAGAGCAGTTTCTCAGAAAGCTTCTTTCCAGTTTTGAACGGAAGATATTTCCTTTTTCACCATAGCCCTCTATGGGCTTCCAAATATCCCTTTGCCAATTCCACAAGAACAGCCTTAGCGAAAGGCTTCTTGGAGAGAAAGATGTAACTCTGTGAGATGAATTAACAGAACACAGAGCAGTTTCTCATAAAGCTTCTTTCCAGTTTTTACAGAAGATATTTCCTTTTTCACCGTAGCCCTCTATGGGCTTCCAAATATCACTTTGCCAATTCCACAAGAACAGCCTTAGCGACAGGCTTCTTGAAGGGAAAGATGTAACTCAGTGAGATGAATTAACAGAAGACAGAGCAGTTTCTCAGAAAGCTTCTTTTCAGTTTTGAACGGAAGATATTTCCTTTTTCACCATAGCCCTCTATGGACTTCCAAATATCACTTTGCCAATTCCACAAGAACAGCCTTAGCGAAAGGCTTCTTGAAGTGAAAGATGTAACTCTGTGATATGAATTCACAGAACACAGAACAGTTTCTCACAAAGCTTCTTTCCAGTTTTGAACGGAAGATATTTCCTTTTTAACCATAGCCCTCTATGGGCTTCCAAATATCCCTTTGCCAATTCCACAAGGACAGCCTTAGCGAAAGGCTCCTTGAAGGGAAAGATGTATCTCTGTGAGATGAATTCACAGAACACAGAGCAGTTTCTCAGAAAGCTTCTTTCCAGTTTACAACGGAAGATATTTCCTTTTTCACCATAGCCCTCTATGGGCTTCCAAATATCCCTTTGCCAATTCCACAAGAACAGCCTTAGCGAAAGGCTTTTTGAAGGGAAAGATGTACCTCTGTGAGATGAATTAACAGAACACAGAGCAGTTTCTCAGAAAGCTTCTTTCCAGTTTTGAACGGAAGATATTTCCTTTTTCACCATAGCCCTCTATGGGCCTAAAAAATATCCCTTTGCCAATACAACAAGAACAGCCTTAGCGAAAGGATTCTTGAAGGGAAAGATGTAACTCTGTGAGATGAATTAACAGATCACAGAGCAGTTTCTCAGAAAGCTTCTTCCCAGTTTTGAACGGAAGATATTTCCTTTTTCACCATAGCCCTCTATGCGCTTCCAAATATCCCTTTGCGAATTCCACAAGAACAGACTTAGCGAAAGGCATCTTGAAGGGAAAGATGTAACTCTGTGAGTTGAATTAACAGAACACAGAGCAGTTTTTCAGAAAGCTTCTTTCCAGTTTTGAACGGAATATATTTCCTTTTTCACCATAGCCCTCTACGGGCTTCCAAATATCCCTTTGACAGTCCCACAAGAATAGCCTTAGCGAATGGCTTCTTGAAGGGAAAGATGTAACTCTGTGAGATGCATTAACAGAACACCGAGCAGTTTCTCAGAAAGCTTCTTTCCAGTTTTGAACGGAAGATATTTCCTTTTTCACCATAGCCCTCTATGGGCTTCCAAATATCACTTTGCCAATTCCACAAGAACAGCCTTAGCGAAAGGCTTCTTGAAGGGAAAGATGTAACGCTGTGTGATGAATTAACAAAACACAGAGCAGTTTCTTAGAAAGCTTCTCTCCAGTTTTGAACGGAAGATATTTCCTTTTTCACCATAGCCCTCTATGGGCTTCCAAATATCCCTTTGACAGTTCCACAAGAATAGCCTTACCGAAAGGCTTCTTGAAGGGAAAGATGTAACTCTGTGAGATGCATTAACAGAACACCGAGCAGTTTCTCAGAAAGTTTCTTTCCAGTTTTGAACGGAAGATATTTCCTTTTTCACCATAGCCCTCTATGGGCTTCCAAATATCACTTTGCCAATTCCACAAGAACAGCCTTAGCGAAATGCTTCTTGAAGGGAAAGATGTAACTCTGTGAGATGAATTCACAGAACAAAGAGCAGTTTCTCAGAAAGCTTCTTTCCACTTTTGAACGGAAGATATTTCCTTTTTCACCATAGCCCTCTATGGGCTTCCAAATATTACTTTGCCAATTCCAAAAGAACAGTCTTAGCGAAAGGCTTCTTGAAGGGAAAGATGTAACGCTGTGAGATGAATTAACAACACACAGAGCAGTTTCTTAGAAAGCTTCTTTCCAGTTTTGAACGGAAGATATTTCCTTTTTCACCATAGACCTCTATGGGCTTCCAAATATCCCTTTGCCAATTCCACAAGAACAGCCTTAGCGAAAGGCTTCTTGTAGGAAAAGATGTAACTCTGTGAGATGAATTAACAGAACACAGAGCAGTTTCTCAGAAAGCTTCTTTCCAGTTTTGAACGGAAGATATTTCCTTTTTCACCATAGCCCTCTAAGGGCTTCCAAATATCCCTTTGCCCATTCCACAAGAACAGCCTTAGCGAAAGGCTTCTTGAAGGGAAAGATGTAACTCTGTGAGATGAATTAACAGAACACAGAGCAGTTTCTCAGAAAGCTTCTTTCCAGTTTTGAACGGAAGATATTTCCTTTTTCACCATAGCCCTCCAAGGGCTTCCAAATATCACTTTGCCAATTCCGCAAGAACAGCCTTAGCGAAAGGCTTCTTGAAGGGAAAGATGTAACTCTGTGAGATGAATTAACAGAACACAGAGCAGTTTTTCAGAAAGCTTCTTTCCTGTTTTGAACGGAAGATAATTCCTTTTTCACCGTAGCCCTCTATGCGCTTCTAAATATCCCTTTGCCAATTCCACAAGAACAGCCTTAGCGAAAGGCTTCTTGAAGGGAAAGATGTAACTCTGTGAGATGAATTCACAGAACACATAGCAGTTTCTCAGAAAGCTTCTTTCCAGTTTTGAACGGAAGATATTTCCTTTTTCACCATAGCCCTCTATGGGCTTCCAAATATCCCTTTGCCAATTCCACAAGAACAGCCTTAGCGAAAGGCTTCTTGGAGGGAAAGATGTAACTCTGTGAGATGAATTAACAGAAAACAGAGCAGTTTCTCATAAAGCTTCTTTCCAGTTTTTACAGAAGATATTTCCTTTTTCACCGTAGCCCTCTATGGGCTTCCAAATATCACTTTGCCAATTCCACAAGAACAGCCTTAGCGACAGGCTTCTTGAAGGGAAAGATGTAACTCAGTGAGATGAATTAACAGAACACAGAGCAGTTTCTCAGAAAGCTTCTTTTCAGTTTTGAACGGAAGATATTTCCTTTTTCACCATAGCCCTCTATGGACTTCCAAATATCACTTTGCCAATTCCACAAGAACAGCCTTAGCGAAAGGCTTCTTGAAGTGAAAGATGTAACTCTGTGATATGAATTCACAGAACACAGAACAGTTTCTCAGAAAGCTTCTTTCCAGTTTTGAACGGAAGATATTTCCTTTTTAACCATAGCCCTCTATGGGCTTCCAAATATCCCTTTGCCAATACCACAAGAACAGCCTTAGCGAAAGGCTTCTTGGAGGGAAAGATGTAACTCTGTGAGATGAATTAACAGAACACAGAGCCGTTTCTCATAAAGCTTCTTTCCAGTTTTTACAGAAGATATTTCCTTTTTCACCGTAGCCCTCTATGGGCTTCCAAATATCCCTTTGCCAATTCCACAAGAACAGCCTTAGCGACAGGCTTCTTGAAGGGAAAGATGTAACTCAGTGAGATGAATTAACAGAACACAGAGCAGTTTCTCAGAAAGCTTCTTTTCAGTTTTGAACGGAAGATATTTCCTTTTTCACCATAGACCTCTATGGGCTTCCAAATATACCTTTGCCAATTCCACAAGAACAGCCTTAGCGAAAGGCTTCTTGTAGGAAAAGATGTAACTCTGTGAGATGAATTAACAGAACACAGAGCAGTTTCTCACAAAGCTTCTTTCCAGTTTTGAACGGAAGATATTTCCTTTTTCACCATAGCCCTCTATGGGCTTCCAAATATCACTTTTCCAATTCCACAAGAAGAGCCTTAGCGAAAGGCTTCTTGAAGGGAAAGATGTAACTCTGTGAGATGAATTAACAGAACACAGAGCAGTTTCTCAGAAAGCTTCTTTCCAGTTTTGAACGGAAGTTATTTCCTTTTTCACCATAGCCCTCTATGGGCTTCCAAATATCCCTTTGCCAATTCCACAAGAACAGCCTTAGCGAAAGTCTTCTTGGAGAGAAAGATGTAACTCTGTGAGATGAATTAACAGAACACAGAGCAGTTTCTCATAAAGCTTCTTTCCAGTTTTTACGGAAGATATTTCCTTTTTCACCGTAGCCCTCTATGGGCTTCCAAATATCACTTTGCCAATTCCACAAGAACAGCCTTAGCGACAGGCTTCTTGAAGGGAAAGATGTAAGTCTGTGAGATGAATTAACAGAACACAGAGCAGTTTCTCAGAAAGCTTCATCCCAGTTTTGAACGGAAGAAATTTCCTTTTTCACCATAGCCCTCTATGGGCTTCCAAATATCCCTTTGCCAATTCAACAACAACAGACTTAGCGAAAGGCTTCTTGAAGGGAAAGATGTAACTCTGTGAGTTGAATTAACAGAACACAGAGCAGTTTCTCAGAAAGCTTCTCTCCAATTTTGAACGGAAGATATTTCCTTTTTCACCATAGCCCTCTATGGGCTTCCAAATATCCCTTTGACAGTTCCACAAGAATAGCCTTAGCGAAAGGCTTCTTGAAGGGAAGATGTAACTCTGTGAGATGCATTAACAGAACACCGAGCACTTTCTCAGAAAGTTTCTTTCCAGTTTTGAACGGAAGATATTTCCTTTTTCACCATAGCCCTCTATGGGCTTCCAAATATCACTTTGCCAATTCCACAAGAACAGCCTTAGCGAAATGCTTCTTGAAGGGAAAGATGTAACTCTGTGAGATGAATTCACAGAACACAGAGCAGTTTCTCAGAAAGCTTCTTTCCAGTTTTGAACGGAAGATATTTCCTTTTTCACCATAGCCCTCTATGGGCTTCCAAATATTACTTTGCCAATTCCAAAAGAACAGTCTTAGCGAAAGGCTTCTTGAAGGGAAAGATGTAACGCTGTGAGATGAATTAACAAAACACAGAGCAGTTTCTTAGAAAGCTTCTTTCCAGTTTTGAACGGAAGATATTTCCTTTTTCACCATAGACCTCTATGGGCTTCCAAATATCCCTTTGCCAATTCCACAAGAACAGCCTTAGCGAACGGCTTCTTGTAGGAAAAGATGTAACTCTGTGAGATGAATTAACAGAACACAGAGCAGTTTCTCAGAAAGCTTCTTTCCAGTTTTGAACGGAAGATATTTCCTTTTTCAACATAGCCCTCTATGGGCTTCCAAATATCACTTTGCCAATTCCACAAGAAGAGCCTTAGCGAAAGGCTTCTTGAAGGGAAAGATGTAACTCTGTGAGATGAATTAACAGAACACAGAGCAGTTTCTCAGAAAGCTTCTTTCCAGTTTTGAACGGAAGATATTTCCTTTTTCACCATAGACCTCTATGGGCTTCCAAATCTCCCTTTGCCAATTCCACAAGAACAGCCTTAGCGAAAGGCTTCTTGGAGAGAAAGATGTAACTCTGTGAGATGAATTAACAGAACACAGAGCAGTTTCTCATAAAGCTTCTTTCCAGTTTTTACAGAAGATATTTCCTTTTTCACCGTAGCCCTCTATGGGCTTCCAAATATCACTTTGCCAATTCCACAAGAACAGCCTTAGCGACAGGCTTCTTGAAGGGAAAGATGTAACTCAGTGAGATGAATTAACAGAACACAGAGCAGTTTCTCAGAAAGCTTCTTTTCAGTTTTGAACGGAAGATATTTCCTTTTTCACCATAGCCCTCTATGGACTTCCAAATATCCCTTTGCCAATTCCACAAGGACAGCCTTAGCGAAAGGCTCCTTGAAGTGAAAGATGTAACTCTGTGATATGAATTCACAGAACACAGAACAGTTTCTCAGAAAGCTTCTTTCCAGTTTACAACGGAAGATATTTCCTTTTTCACCATAGCCCTCTATGGGCTTCCAAATATCCCTTTGCCAATTCCACAAGAACAGCCTTAGCGAAAGGCTTTTTGAAGGGAAAGATGTACCTCTGTGAGATGAATTAACAGAACACAGAGCAGTTTCTCAGAAAGCTTCTTTCCAGTTTTGAACGGAAGATATTTCCTTTTTCACCATAGCCCTCTATGGGCCTAAAAACTATCCCTTTGCCAATACCACAAGAACAGCCTTAGCGAAAGGATTCTTGAAGGGAAAGATGTAACTCTGTGAGATGAATTAACAGATCACAGAGCAGTTTCTCAGAAAGCTTCTTCCCAGTTTTGAACGGAAGATATTTCCTTTTTCACCATAGCCCTCTATGGGCTTCCAAATATCCCTTTGCGAATTCCACAAGAACAGACTTAGCGAAAGGCATCTTGAAGGGAAAGATGTAACTCTGTGAGTTGAATTAACAGAACACAGAGCAGTTTCTCAGAAAGCTTCTTTCCAGTTTTGAACGGAAGATATTTCCTTTTTCACCATAGCCCTCTATGGGCTTCCGAATATCCCTTTGACAGTTCCACAAGAATAGCCTTAGCGAAAGGCTTCTTGAAGGGAAAGATGTAACTCTGTGAGATGCATTAACAGAACACCGAACAGTTTCTCAGAAAGCTTCTTTCCAGTTTTGAACGGAAGATATTTCCTTTTTCACCATAGCCCTCTATGGGCTTCCAAATATCACTTTGCCAATTCCACAAGAACAGCCTTAGCGAAAGGCTTCTTGAAGGGAAAGATGTAACACTGTGAGATGAATTCACAGAACACCGAGCAGTTTCTCAGACAGCTTCTTTCCAGTTTTGAACGGAAGATATATCCTTTTTCACCTTAGCCCTCTATGGGCTTCCAAATATTACTTTGCCAATTCCAAAAGAACAGTCTTAGCGAAAGGCTTCTTGAAGGGAAAGATGTAACGCTGTGAGATGAATTAACAGAACACAGAGCAGTTTCTCAGAAAGCTTCTTCCCAGTTTTGAACGGAAGATATTTCCTTTTTCACCATAGCCCTCTATGGGCTTCCAAATATCCCTTTGCCAATTCCACAAAAACAGACTTAGCGAAAGGCATCTTGAAGGGAAAGATGTAACTCTGTGAGTTGAATTAACAGAACACAGAGCAGTTTTTCAGAAAGCTTCTTTCCAGTTTTGAACGTAATATATTTCCTTTTTCACCATAGCCCTCTACGGGCTTCCAAATATCCCTTTGACAGTCCCACAAGAATAGCCTTAGCGAATGGCTTCTTGAAGGGAAAGATGTAACTCTGTGAGATGCATTAACAGAACACCGAGCACTTTCTCAGAAAGCTTCTTTCCAGTTTTGAACGGAAGATATTTCCTTTTTCACCATAGCCCTCTATGGGCTTCCAAATATCACTTTGCCAATTCCACAAGAACAGCCTTAGCGAAAGGCTTCTTGAAGGGAAAGATGTAACGCTGTGAGATGAATTAACAAAACACAGAGCAGTTTCTTAGAAAGCTTCTTTCTAGTTTTGAACGGAAGACATTTCCTTTTTCACCATAGACCTCTATGGGCTTCCAAATATCCCTTTGCCAATTCCACAAGAACAGCCTTAGCGAAAGGCTTCTTGTAGGTAAAGATGTAACTCTGTGAGATGAATTAACCGAACACAGAGCAGTTTCTCAGAAAGCTTCTTTCCAGTTTTGAACGGAAGATATTTCCTTTTTCACCAGAGCCCTCTATGGGCTTCCAAATATCACTTTGCCAATTCCACAAGAAGAGACTTAGCGAAAGGCTTCTTGAAGGGAAAGATGTAACTCTGTGAGATGAATTAACAGAACACAGAGCAGTTTCTCAGAAAGCTTCCTTCCTGTTTTGAACGGAAGATATTTCCTTTTTCACCATAGCCCTCTAAGGGCTTCCAAATATCCCTTTGCCAATTCCACAAGAACAGCCTTAGCGAAAGGCTTCTTGAAGGGAAAGATGTAACTCTGTGAGATGAATTCCAGAACACAGAGCAGTTTCTCAGAAAGCTTCTTTCCAGTTTTGAACGGAAGATATTTCCTTTTTCACCATAGCCCTCTAAGGGCTTCCAAATATCACTTTGCAAATTCCGCAAGAACAGCCTTAGCGAAAGGCTTATTGAAGGGAAAGATGTAACTCTGTGAGATGAATTAACAGAACACAGAGCAGTTTTTCAGGAAGCTTCTTTCCAGTTTTGAACGGAAGATATTTCCTTTTTCACCGTAGCCCTCTATGCGCTTCTAAATATCCCTTTGCCAATTCCACAAGAACAGCCTTAGCGAAAGGCTTCTTGAAGGGAAAGATGTAACTCTGTGAGATGAATTAACAGAACACAGAGCAGTTTCTCAGAAAGCTTCTTTCCAGTTTTGAACGGAAGATATTTCCTTTTTCACCATAGCCCTCTATGGGCTTCCAAATATCCCTTTGCCAGTTCCACAAGAACAGCCTTAGCGAAAGGCTTCTTGAAGGGAAAGATGTAACTCTGTGAGATGAATTAACAGAACACCGTGCAGTTTCTCAGAAAGCTTCCTTCCAGTTTTGAACGGAAGATATTTCCTTTTTCACAGTAGCCCTCTATGGGCCTCCAAATATCACTTTGGCAATTCCACAAGAACACCCTTACCGACAGGCTTCTGGAAGGGAAAGATGTAACTCTGAGAGATGTATTAACAGAACACAGAGCAGTTTCTCAGAAAGCTACTTTCCAGTTTTGAGCGGAAGGTATTTCCTTTTTAACCATAGCCCTCTAAGGGCTTGAAAATATCACTTTGCCAATTCCACAACAACAGCCTTAGCGAAAGGCTTCTGGAAGGGAAAGATGTAACTCTGTGAGATGAATTATCAGGACACAGAGCAGTTTCTCAGAAAGCTTCTTTCCAGTTTTGAACGGAAGATATTTCCTTTTTCACCATAGCCCTCTATGGGCTTCCAAATATCCCTATGCCAATTCCACAAGAACAGCCTTAGCGAAAGGCTTCTTGAAGGGAAAGATGTAACTCTGTGAGATGAATTCACAGATCACAGAACAGTTTCTCAGAAAGCTTCTTTCAAGTTTTGAACGGAAGATATATCCTTTTTAACCATAGCCCTCTATGGGCTTCCAAATATCCCTTTGCCAATTCCACAAGGTCAGTCTTAGCGTAAGGCTTCTTGAAGGGAAAGATGTAACTCTGTGAGATGAATTAACAGAACACAGAGCAGTTTCTCAGAAAGCTTCTTTCCAGTTTTGAACGGAAGATATTTCCGTTTTCACCGTAGCCCTCTATGGGCTTCCAAATATCCCTTTGCCAATTCCACAAGAACAGCCTTAGCGAAAGTCTTCTTGAAGGGAAAGATGTAACTCTGTGAGATGAATTAACAGAACACAGAGCAGTTTCTCAGAAAGCTTCTTTCCAGTTTTCAACGGAAGATATTTCCTTTTTCACCATAGCCCTCTATGGCTTTCTAATATCACTTTGCCAATTCCACAAGAACAGCCTTAGCGAAAGGATTCTTGAAGGGAAAGATGTAACTCTGTGAGATGAATTCACAGAACACAGAGCAGTTTCTCAGAAAGCTTCTTTCCAGTTTTGAACGGAAGATATTTCC